>NC_089146.1:37147583-37447583 GCF_009819655.1 Sylvia atricapilla
CCTGGAGAAGCTCTGGAGAAGTTTTGGGGAAGGGAGAATCTCAGGTCAGGCCAAAATTTGGGAATTGTGGGTGGGATGTGAGCAGAGCTCTTCTGGGATGGACAATTCCCATTCCTGCAGTCCTGGGGTGAGGGCAGGGAAAACCAGAGAGAATCCTGGGCAAGATGGGATCCTTGATTTCCTGGGAAAATTGGGTAAATTTGAGTTTGGAGCTGCCTCTGTAGGAAAATTAATCCACAAACGCCAGAGGTTTATGTCCAAAAAGGAGACAGAGGAATTCTTTGACTTTATTCCAATGAAGGGAGAGGCCATGGGGTGTTTCCCAATCTTGGATGATTCAGTTTCCTATTTTTCCCAATTTTCCAGCCTCATTTCCCTCTCTCTTTTCCCCATTATCTGAGGCACTTGAGAGTTAAAGACTTCCCGGGGTGCCCAACACCTAAAATTCCCCTTTAATACATAACTCCCCTTTTAATTTTTAATTCTTATGGAATTTATGGGGTTTCCCCATTGTTCCTTTCATCTCTCAATATCCAATTTCATTTATCAGCCGACCCGCAGTTCGTTTGTAAAGGCAAATATCTTCTTTATCTTCTTTTCCATTCATCAATCCCTGGGATCCTTCCCACTGTTTTTTTATCCCTCAGGACTGGTTTTATCCATCAGCAAACCCGGAGTTTTTCTGTCAAGACAATTCTGTCCTTCCTCCCATCCCTGTCCCCAGGGATGTTCCTCCATCCCCAAATCTCTGGGACAAACAACCCAACCACAGCTTCCCCAGAGCTGAAACTACTCAAAAATAAAAATAAATTCAATAAAATCCCCCCATCCCTCCTTTGAAAGGGCAAGACAAATATTTTTGGGATGATGAAACGTCTTTTATCACATTAGGAACGGAATTTGGGGTTCGGCAGGACCTTTGAGGAGCCTCCAAGGGCAGCTTTGGAGGAACATCAGCGTCCCAAAAACCCACCTGGGCATCAAAAAAAAAAGCTCCCCGCTCCTGACTCCGCAATTCAGGAGAACCAGCGCTGGAATTTGGGGTTTTTCATCTCTTTGGGTGCAGAGGGGTTGGACCGTTCCCCCACCTGGGCAGGTGTGAGGGATTTCAGCCCATTTCCCTTCAGAATCCAGCTTTGGGAGCGCTCCACGCACCCATCCAGGACCATTCCAGGACCATTCCAGGGATTTCAGCTCCTTGCTCTGCACAGAAAAACAAAAAAATTAGCATTTCACAGAATATTTTGGTCTCAGCCTTCCTCACTCCAGCCCCACAAATTCAGACCTGGAGGGCAGAGTTAAGGACCTAACCCCCCTAATTTTATTTTTTTTTTTATTATTTCCCTCAAGATTATTTCTTTCCCCCCAAGGCTTTTTTTTTTTTTTTTTTTTTTTTTTTTTAATTTTCCTCAAGATTATTTCCCCAATCTGGACTGGAGGGAATCATTTCCAGCAGCAGGGATGTGCCAGAAGGACCAAAAACTCAAAAAAACCTCTTCCTCCCAGCAAAAATTGAGGGTTCACTTCTCCCCAACAACACCTGCACACAAAGAAATCACCCCCGAAGTGGAAAAACACTTTAGGAAAAAACTCCCATTTCTAAGAGGAGAGAGAAAAAAAAAATTCAAATAAAAAGGAAAAAGAAAAAGAAAAAAAAAAAAAAAAAAAAAAAAAAAAAAAAAAAAAAAAAAAAAAAAAGCAAGGCTTGACAGCTGTGTTGAAATTACCTCTGGTAATTTGAACTGAGTGGAAGCTTTTAGATTCGATTGCACCAAAAAAATGTAAAAGCACGTCACTTATTAAGCTTTTATGCCTGACATTCAGCCCCGGTACCTGACAGAGCCTTTCCTCAGCAATCTGGAGATCAGGCAGCTCAAATGTGCTGGGAAATGGGAGAATTGGGGGATGCTGGAGAGTCATTACACCGGGAATTAAATGGGCTCTCTTGCTCTTGAGGGTAATCTTACCAAAAAAAATTATATATATATATATATATATATATATATATATATATATATATAAGTGTCTGCAGAGAAGTCAAAAAGCATCTCCCTCTTCCCTTAATAACAATAATTACTTTTCTCCAGTGATGAGGGAGGCTGGAGGCTGCCAGAAAAATGAAGCCTCAACTCCTCTGCTATTCTCTGTTTTAGTCTGAGCTTTGTTAGTCCCAGCCCAAAGGTTAAAAAGAAGGTGTCAGGCATCACCTCTGGCAAGCCCAGCTCTTTTCTACCCCAGGAATTTTGGTGTTATAAATATCGGGGAATTAATTCAGGGTGGTTTTTTGATAAATATCTTGTATAAAAATATATACTGTATCAAATGCCTCGGCCTCCATGAAATAAAAAATGATGGTGCAACTACAAGTCGTTTCCAGGAACAGGAGAACCGTTCATCTCTAAAATAAAGGAGGATGTCCCCACGGGAGATGAGTCCTCTCCGGAGATGGGACTGCCAATGGCCTGGTGATAAAACCTGATTGGGATCTTATCTCCATGGGGTGGGGTGGGCATGTGAACGCCAAATTCCCATAAATCCAATCAGGAGCCCCAACACTGCCCGGAAAACCATTCCCCAGACCAGCAGAAGAACAAAAAAGGAATATGAATTTGAAACTCCAACAGAGTGGACAATGGAATGAGGCAGCTTTTGCCTCTGGCAAGAAAAACTGTATAAAAGTGGCCCGTGCACGGGCAGACTTTGTGAACAGGGAGGATACAGCACGCTGTGGGATCTGAAGTTCACCCAGCATCAACCCCAGGATCCATGCTGTCTGATTGATTTTGGCTTTTACCATAAATTCGCAAAATTTATCAATAAATCGGCGTTTTTATGAAATTGGGTTCGTTTTTTATACCAGTAGGGAATGTCCAAGAGTGCCTCCTAATGCTGCGATTGCAAGCAGGGACAAAGATCTCAGCCCAGCCTATTCAAATCCACGGCGAAATGGAAATATAAAAATAGCTGGAGGAAAAAGAAAAAAAAAAAGAAAAAGAAAAATGCAACAAACCCGCCTGTAAAGTGTTTAGGCCAAATTAACCAGCCCAGAAATGCTTAAAGGAGTTGTTGCCATGGTTTCCTGAGCCAGCAAGATGCTCTGCCAGCCCAGCTCTGTGGTTTTTCCCTGGAATTTGGGGATTCCAGGCGTTTTAAAAGGTGATGGAGCGACTCTGGCTCTGCCTTGACACACCCGGGGGGATTTTTGTGTGGGCAAAAATACAAAAAATAAATAAAATAATAATTGTGAGCTTCCTGTGCCAGCTGCTCTGTGGGGTTACAGGTGCCCAAACCTCTCAGGTGATTTTCTGGGATTGGGGTTTGTGGAGCTCTTTGAAGATCCATGAGCACCTCGATGATCTCTGGATGAGCATTGAAGGATTTGGGGAGGGTGGGAAATGAGGCAGAGCTGCCGAATCTCCATCTCTGGTTCTCCAGGTGAGCGCCAGAAGAGAAGGGAAATGAATTCTTAAAAACCCGGATTCTTAAAAAACACCAATTCTTTAAAACCCAAATTCTTAAAAACCCAAAGTCTTAAAAAAAAAAAAAAAAAAAAGAATTCTTAAAACCCCAAATTCTTTAAAAATCCAAATTCTTAAAAAAACCAGATTTTTAAAAACACAAATTCTTAAAACCCCAAATTCTTAAAAACCCAGATTCTTAAAACCCTGAAATCTAAAACCCCCAAATTCTTCAAAATTAGAATTTTTCAAAACCCAAATTCTTAAAAAACCTGAAATCTAAAAAACTCCGAATTCTTCAAAATTATAATTTTTAAAATCCCAAATTCTTAGGAAACCTGAAATCTAAAAAACCCAAATTCTCAAAAATCCAAATTCTTAAAAACCAAAATTCTCAAAAGGAACCTCTCAGAACAATAAAAACAAAGAGGTTTTGATCTTAAAGCAGCCTCTGCTGGAGCAGGACACCTGGAATGTGGGAGCAGCCATGGGATCAGCATCCCCTGGGATGGGGAATAACGGGATGAGGTCACCTCCACCCAGGATTCCACTGGATTTCATGGAACTCCCAATCCAACAAGGAGAAGTCTTGGAGTTACCCTAAAAACCACTCTAAAGTTGTGCCGCAGAAGGTTTGTGTTGGATATTAAAGGAAAATTTCTGTCCCCAGGGGGATTTCCAAGCCCTGTGGATGTGACACTCGGGGACAAGGGGCAGGGCTGGGGATGGCTAGACTCCATCCCAGGGGGATTTCCCAACCCCAATTCCACATGAGATTCCCGCTGCGGGCATTGCCGCCATTTTCCACTGATTTAGTTCGAATTTTTAATCTTTGCAGCTGAAAGGCTGGGAATACCCTGAATTTTTGGTGGGTTTTGAGTTCATCCTCAAAGCAGAGAGCTGAGCACTTTGAGGAACACCAACACCGTGTGGGGTCTGGAGTCCCGCACTTCCCAAATCCCTGAGCCTGACAAAGCATTCACATTTCCTGTGCCATTGTCAATTTTTATTCTCCCGTTGAATGTGCAGCCCCGGGCAAGCGTTTGGCCTCTCTTTGCTTCCATTTTTGCAATCCATAAAATAACAAAGAAATTCCAATACTTTGACCGTTCTGAGAACACGGAACATTTATGCTCATTTTATGTAACCATCACTTTTTGCAAGCCATTGAGGCACTGCCTCAAATTTGATGTTGAAGTGCTGGACCATCATGGGAAACGGATCCAGAGAAACTGGATAAAATTCAGGTGGAACTCAAATTTCCCAGCATAAGGTTGGAGCAATCCCTTTTCATCCCAGGAAAACCAGATCCTGCTCTTCCAGGAGCCCAAATTCCACAATAATATGTTGGAAATAATTCCAGAGGAATTGGGTAAAATTCAAACGGAACCCAAACTTCCCAGCAGCACCTCAAGAAAACTAAATCCTGTTGTTCCAGGAGCCCAAATTCCACAATAATATGTTGGAAATAATTCCAGAGGAATAGGAGAAAATTCAAATGGAACCCAAACTTCTCAGCATCATCCTTGGAACACAAAATTCTGTTATTCCAGGAGCCCAAAGCTCTGGAATATTTCCCGAGGCTGAGATGATGCCACAAACACATTTGTGGGAATAATTTCAGGCTCCAGAAATGTCTCAATATTGAGGATGTCAGAGGGAATAATTAGTGCTGATGTGGTGCCTTTCACTCAGGCTCTGTCAGGGTGCAGAGTGACTGGAGATTGAAGGCTCTGTAGAAATCTTGAAAAATCACATTTTTAACTCAAAAAAAAAAAAAAAAAAAAAAAAAAAACAAGCTTTCCCTGCCAGGCTTTCCCAAAAAACAGGAGGGATTCATCCAGCTGGGCTTGAGCCTTGTCCAGGGCAACCTTTGCCTTTTCAGCCTATGGAAATATCCGAATTTCTGGAGTAGGTCCAGTGGTTCCTGGGAGGGGTGAGTGGTGTGGAGCTCAGCCTTGGAGCACTGCCCATATTAAGAGAAATTAATATTAATAATACGTGTAAAGCTCCATCATAATATAATTAAATTTTCACCTATAACAACATATAAATCTCTATAAACACTGCACATTCTGTATAAATATATAAAACATATTTCAATAAAAAAATGTATATAATATATACCACAGAGATACGTTAAATATAGAAATAAAGGAATTTATTCCAGTCCAGCTCGTGGCCCTGCAGAGACACCTCAACAATCTCACCCTGTGCATCAATATCTGAATTTCTGGAGCATTTCCAGGCGACTCCTGGGAGAGGTGAGTGGTGTGGAGCTCAGCCTTGGAGTGCTGCCCATATTAGGACAGATTAATAAAAATAATATATGTACAGTTCCATCATAATGTAATTAAATTTTCACCTATAACAACATATAAATATCTATAAACACGGCACGTTCTATATAAAGATATAAACCATATTTCAATGAAACAATGTATCTAATATATACCACATAAGTACATTAAATACAGAGCTATACGAATTTATTGATATAAAATATAAAATACATGAAATTTTTGGCACTTCCTGGGGTCGTATCCCATTGGGGGGGATTCCCAAGTGATGCAGATTTGGCATTTCAGGGCGTGGTTAATGGTGGCCTCAGTTCCAGTTCATGGGTGGATTTAATGACCTTAAAGGTCATTTCCAACCTAAACAACCCAAGCACAGCCTGGACTGGGGCACAATACTGAGGGAAGCTTTTTCCCATCAGTTTTCCATCTTTCCTTGTGTTTGATACATCCCTGAGCAGCTCCTTGTGTTGCCCTCAGTGTCCTCTGTTGGAGCCCTGGGCGCTGAGAATTTCACAATTTAGAATTCCAGATTTCTGTGCTCACAGGCACTGACCCCCCAGCAAACACTGCAGTGACCTGAGGCCGTGGGAAAGGCTCCAAAATGGAGTGACAGCCCTGGGATTGTGGGTGTGGGGTTTGGATAGAAGTGTGGGATATCAGAGTTTAAGGATTTAGAATATAGATATAAAACAAGATGGAAGTTTTAAACGAGGCTGAGTCCTTCTTTTTCACCTTCTCCTCCATGGGTCTGGGTGGGATTTTGTAATTTCGTAGAAAAATCCCCATTTTGGGCCAAGGGTGGTTGGTTATTGGGTTAAAAGTAAAAATAATTCAGGTGTCGTTTCTTAACTGGACAGTTTGTGCTTAAAAGACCTTGCAGAGAAAGAGATAGGAGCCATTTTTTACTTTGTTAGCAAGAAGTCATGGTCTGTGAGCTGTAATGTAAATAAGAATGAATATACATCTGAGTCCAAAATAAAACACCATCTCTTGAGCATTTAATCTCAACTCTGCAGAAAAGAAGATAAAAAAAACAACATTTAAAGGTGCCCTGTGTGAGGATCCAACTCGTGACCTTCAGACACCCAACCCCAGCCATCCCAGAAAAGGGATGGATGAATTCCCTGCTCCCTCTGAGGCAATGGGAAGCTGGGACTGGCAAAGGCTGCCTACCCTTAAGAAAACCAGAATTATTTTGGGCAAATAAATTGCTCAGGAAATTCTGGCAAGGTACGACAAGGCCGGGTGGGACAGGGCTTGGAGCACCCTGGGATGGTGGGAGGTGTTTCCCCTGCCCCATGGAAAAAAAAAAAAAAAAAAAAAAAAAAAAAAAAAAAAAAAAAGGGCTTTAAGGTCTCTCCCCACCCAAATTTCTTCTCATTTGAAGACAAATACAGCCCTTGAGGATCCCTCATTTGATTAGGAATTCAATCTGTGATTCCCAAGGCAGCGCCGCAAGTCTGGAAGCTCTTCAAGGTTACTCACATTAAAAAAAAAAAAAAAACTGAGAACATAAAAAAAAAAATAAAATTAGTAATAACTAAAAGCTCGACATTTAACAAGCCCCAAATGGCCAAGTCTTGACAGAGCTTTGAGGCTGCTGCCATCACACCCCGAGGTCACGTCTGGTCCCCACACGGCGCAGGGCACGGGGTGTGAGATCTGGCCCCGTTCCTGCAGCAGCACGGGGAATCCAGAGAGGAATTCTGCTCCTCCTGGGAACAGGGAGAGATCCAACAGCTGCCTCCAATCCATCAGCAGCTCCAGGGGAGGAGGACTCCAGGGTGCTGAGGAGCAGAGTGGGATGGCGATGGAGGGACATTGGTGGCACTTTGAGGAGACAGCGGAGACAGTGACTGAATAAATGCAATTGTTCTGGTCTGACTTCAGGAGGGTTTAAATGCTGTTTAAATGCTTTTGTTCTGTGGGTTTTCCTCATTTCTCCATCTTCAGCTTCCTCTCAGGGGAGGAGGACTCCGGGGTGCTGAGGAGCAGAGTGGGATGGGGATGGAGGGACATTGGTGGCACTTTGGGGACAGCGCCGCCAACAGCGGAGACAGCGACTGAATAAATGCAATTCTTCAACAATAAATGCAGTTCTTCTGGTCTGACCTCAGGAGGGTTTAAATGCTATTTAAACGCTACAGTTCTGTGGATTTTCTTCATCTTTCCACCTTCAGCTTCCTCTCCTCTGCAGCTGATTTACCCTGGTTTGATCAACAGTGTGGGGAAAACCCTCCAGCTGCCACAAAGCCGGCATTTACAGCCGTGTTTTAGGTGTGTTTTGGGAAGTTCTGCCATTCTGCTCCCTCTTCCTTTCTTTTTGGTTTTTTTTTTTTTTTTTTTTTTTTTTTTTTTTTTTTTTTTGGAGGGGGGGTGATTTTTTGGTGTTTTTTTGGGTTTTTTTGTTTTTTTTTTTTTTTTTTGTTTTTTTTTTTTTTTTTTTGTGGTTTTTTTTGGTGGGTTTTTTTGGGGGTGGTTTTTTGGGGTTTTTTTTTTTGTTTTGGGGGGGTTTTGGGGGTTGGTTTGTTTGTCGTTGTTGTTTTGTTTTTGGGCGGTTTTTTGTTTGTTTGGGGTTTTTTTGTTTGGTTTTTTTTTTGTTGTTGTTGTTGGTTGGTTGGTTGGTTTTTTGGGTTTTTTAAATCCAAACGAGCCCCTCGCCCTGCAGGAATTTCTGTAAACCCCAGCACTTCCTCCAGGCTGTTTTTCTCCTATGGAAATCCCATTCCAGCCCCTCCAGGCCAGGCTTTAACGAGCTGGTAAAATCCTCCCTGCTCTCATTGGGGTTGGCACAGCAGATTCCTGAGACCCTCGGTGTATAATTCAGAAAGTTTGGGAGATTTGAATTGTTGTGATGTTATAAAGTTGTAGAGAAAAACGCCAAACCCTCCACTCCTGGGAGAGATGTTCATGCAGCAGAGCAGGGAAAAGCCTCTCAGGGGGGTTTAGTTTGGGCATTAAAACTTTCCACTTGTTCAGGGCTGGGTTTATCCACACTTTTAAAAGCTTTTTCGCTCAAAAAATAAACGCACCCAGATGATGGTGAAGATGATGGTTTTATGCACAGCAAGCCCCCAGTGCAAAGCCAGGCAGAGCACAACTCTGTGACATCAAGGAGAGAAGCAGCTTTTGTTGTAATACCAGGAAAAAAAATTCTCACGATCCAAAGTCAAAGTGGAAGTGAAGATTTTTTTTTTTTTATTTTATTTTTATTTAATTAAAAAAATTAAATTTATTTTGACCTGACAGTCCAACCCGTGGTGCCACTGGCTGCAGCGTGGAGGAGAAGAGAAGGGTTAAATTCCTCAGTGGCCAGGAGCTGGAAGCATCTCTCCTCCAAAATCCGAGTATTTGGAGATCTGAGGGATCAGGAGAGATCCAGGGCACCACCTCTGAGTGGTGAGAGAGAAAAGGAGCATCCCACACACAGAGAACAGTGGGTTTGGGTGGAAAGGACCTCAAAGATCCTCCCATCCGAGCTCCTCCAGCTGAGAACTGGCTCCTGTCTCAGCACGGTGGTCACCGAGCTCACCTGGCTCCGAGGGATGCAACAAGGGGCTTTAACACGGGATTCGTTACAGCACGCGTTAATTACACCCTGTTTAACAAGGGATTAATCACAGCCTCGTGCTCAGCACGACCTCAGCGTGAAATCTTTTTATAGGAGCTCCAAATGAGGTGCTGGGAGAGCATCCCGGGCAGGGAAAAACGGGAAAGGGCTGCTCCCGACATCTCCTCC
Source organism: Sylvia atricapilla (assembly GCF_009819655.1). Taxonomy (NCBI): domain Eukaryota; kingdom Metazoa; phylum Chordata; class Aves; order Passeriformes; family Sylviidae; genus Sylvia; species Sylvia atricapilla. The sequence continues at coordinate 37,157,081 of NC_089146.1, forward strand.
AGGGAAAGGTGAGCTTGGGGATGGAGCCGGACCTGATCCAACATCTCCAGGGAAAGGTGAACTGAGCTCAGGGATGGAGCAGGACCCGATCCAACATCTCCAGGGAAAGGTGAGCTGAGCTCGGCTTTCAGCAGCTCAGGTATGGAGCAAGACCTGATCCCAACATTTCCTCCAGGGAAAGCAGCTGAGCTCGGCTTCTTGCAGCCTGAGGATAGAGCAGAACCTGATCCCAACATCTCCAGGGAAAGGTGAACTGAGCTCAGGGATGGAGCAGGACCTGATCCAACATCTCCAGGGAAAGCTGAACTCAGCTTCCTGCAGCCTGGGGATAGAGCAGAACTTGATCCCAACATCTCCAGGGAAAGGTGAGCTCGGGGATGGAGAAGGGCAGGACCCCAACATCTCCTCTAGAGAAAGCTGAGCTGAACTCAGGGATGGAGCAGGACCTGATCCCAAAATTTCCTCCAGGGAAAGGTGAGCTTGGGGATGGAGCAGGACCTGATCCAAACATCTCCAGAGAAAGGTGAGCTGAGCTCAGATTCCAGCAGCCTGGGGACAGAGCAGAACCTGATCCCAACATCTCCCGGGAAAGGAGCTGAACTCAGGGACGGAGCAGGACCCGATCCCAACATCTCCAGGGAAAGGAGCTGAACTCAGGGATGGAGCAGGACCCGATCCCGGCATCTCCAGGGAAAGGAGCTGAGCTCGGGGATGGAGCAGGACCCGATCCCGGCATCTCCTCCTCCCGCAGCAGGGCAGGGTCCCGGCGCAGCCGCTGGAATTGCGGCTCCAAAGCATCTGGCTCCCTCTTGTGTTCCCGAGGTGACGGCAGGGAAAGGCGGCTGGGACAGGGCTGGTGGCACCTGCTCGTGTCCCCGTGTAAGCCCGAGGAGGGATCCACAGCAGCTGAGAGCCGGGAGCGAGCCCAGCTGGACCAACCCGGGGCCGGCAGGGATCGCCTCACTCTTCCCACAGGGAATGGGGAATGGGCTGAGCAGCTCCAGCACACGCAGCCTGCTCCATTCCATCAGGGATGAGCTGGGAACAAACCCCAAACCCCACCGTGGAGAAATCCCTCCTTCCCTACACCATCCCGATTTGTGCATCCCACCCCTGGCATCCCTTCCCCACCGTGCCAGGGATTCCAGGAGGATGAAACTATTCCGGTTTCTATCCCAATTATTCCAGAACTTTGTTTTTCTGGTATTTTTATCCCGTTTTGGGGTTTGTTTTTCTCCCTTTTTGGCATTCTGGGAGGCAAGGTGCTGATCCCCACCGCTCCCATGACAAAGGCAGGAGCAGAAAAAATCAGGGAAAATCCACCTGGAAAACTGGTTTTAATGCAACAGCCCGGCACCGGTGGCTGCTGCCTTCAGAGGTGGTGTTTTCCTTTAACTGAGTTCCTTTTAGGAGATTTCTTCCAAGGTCGTTAATGGGTGTCAGGAGACAAAGGAAAGCTGTGGTAGGAAAGTAAAAAAAAAAAAAAAAAAAAAGCGATTTGTTTTCCAGCAGATGTTCCACGACTCTTACAACTAAGGGAAAAGTAAGTACAAGCAGACCAGGTGCTGTCAGTCCTGAATTGTGCAGTCTCACTCGATTTTTTTTTTTTCTGGTTTGCTTTAAATCATAATTAAAATTAATGTTTTTTGGGGGTTTTTTTGTTGTTTTTTTTTTTTTTTTCATCCCCTTGGCCAGGTTGCCTGGTTATCTTCAGGCAGCTGCTGCAGAAATCGAGGAAGACTCCCATCCTCTAACTTAGGGCAAGGTGGTAAAGGATCCACGTGGGATCTCTCTGCGCTCCTCATTTAAAAGAGAAGGGTGGAAAAGGTCCTTTTCACCGGGAACTGAAGGGAAGGAGCCCAAAGGAGTCATTTGGAATGAAAGTGGATGTTGGCCAGGGATCCTGGAACACGGGTTGAGCAATGAAAAAAAAACATTTCCAAGCTTTATTTGCCAACCCTCCTTAGGCAGGCTCATCCCAGCAGCTTTTCCCTCGCACAAGATGTGCACCAAAACAGGAACGAGAATTGTTCCCGGAGCCAAGGGAGATCCCCTGGCTAAAGCTAAATGGATTTATCCATGCTAAATCCATCTCCTCTCTCCGGGGATCTGGCTGCAGGGACTCACCAAGCCACCCTCAGCTGGGAAATATTCCCATTTTCATCCGGGTTTGATGGTCCTCAGTCTCCAGCGCGGCCTGACGAAGATGGAGGTGTGAAAGTTGCCTCAGATAATGAGTTAATTGTTATTAACTCTGTTTGTTGTCGTTCTGGGGGGTTATTTTTTAAAATAAAACACGTGTCTCAAAAGCAGAATATTCCTTCAGAATAATTGTTACTAACCCTGTTTATTGTCATTCTGGGGGGTTATTTTTTAAAATAAAACACGTGTCTCAAAAGCAGAATATTCCTTCAAAATAATTGTTACTAACTCTGTCGTCATTCTGGGGAGTTATTTTTTTTAAATAAAACGTACATCTCTCAAAAGCAGAATATTCCTTCAGAATAATTGTCACTAACCCAGTTTATTGTCGTTCTGGGGGGGTTATTTTTTTAACTAAAACACGTGTCTCAAAAGCAGGATATTATTTCAGAATTTCCCTCTGGGCTTGCAGCTCTTGAGGAGGTGTGCCAGCCCTTTTGCAGTTTGTGCACTTGCAGTCAGCTCAGGAAGTTTGAGCGCAGCTCAGAGGTGGCAGCTTTGGGGACAAGGAATCTGCAAGAAAGGATTTGGTTGGGGGTTGTTTTGATTTTTTTTTTTTTTTCCTGGAAAAACCTCTTTCCTGCAGGCATCCATCCTTCAGAGGTACAATGGGGAAGAGGGGAGGCTTTGTCCTCCATCCCCCGCAGGAGCAGCCCTTTGTGTCAGGGATGCTGAAGGATTCCAGTCAATCATTCCTGCTGCATCACCTCCCCCAGCCCCTCAGGACAACCAGGAGATTGCAAATTCCAAATTGGGTAATATTTTCCTGATCCCTCAAATCCTGGTGGTTTTTAACCAGTTTTAATGGTGTTTTTTTAAGGCGTTTTCAACCATTTTTAAGGTGTTTTCAAGGTGTTTTCCCCACTGGTTGTAGCGAGGTGCTGCCAGAAACTGAGCTCCCATCCTGCTGCTATTTCTGCAGGATTATTTTAATGTTATTTTAAATAATATTAAATTTATTTAATTATTAAATTATTATAAATTATTTTAATTATATATATTTTAAAAAAATTTATAAATTATTTTTATATTATTTTAATTATTTTAATTATTTTAGGCTTTTCCAGCAGGAGCAGCGCCTCAGATCAAAATTAGGCTTTGTATTTTTACAACTCTCATTTATTTTTTTTTTATTCTTATTTTAACTCTTTTTTTTTTTTTTTTTTTTTTTTTTTTTTTTTTTTTTTTTTTTTTTTTTTTTTTTTTTTTTTTAGTTCAAATGAATTGTGCAAACCTGCGAGTCCTGAGTCCATCAACAGATCCAGGAATAACAGCTGTTTCCCAGGATATTATCCAACAAACACAAATATTTTTCAAGTGGAATTTCATACAGACAGCAGTGGCTTTGCTCACCATAAAAATAACTGTGGGAAGGAGAGTTTGGCAAATCTCTGAGCAGCCCCAAAAGGGATTTATTTGGTTGGATTTATCGGAATATTCACTGCAATGACCAAACTGGAGGGGTCTGAGCTAAATATCCATTGTTTTCCCTGGAATGGGCAGGGTGAGGGAAGGAATACACGTTTCACTGGTGATGCTGCTCTGGTGGTGTTTTTCCAGCTGCCTTGGATCACACCTTTGTTCTCACCACAGAAACCCCAGGATCCATCCCAGGTGCCAAAGGTGAGGCATTCCCAGCCAAATCCAGGCTGGAAAACCATCCCTGGAGCACAACAGCAGCTCCCCTGGCTCCTTTTTGCCCAGCCACCAGCTCCAGATGCCTCTTTGCAAAGCTCCCCACAAACAAAACAGCCGAGGCAAAAGCTCTTTTTTTTTACAGAAGCGACATCCTGGGAATGAGAGCGGCAGATGGGAGAGCCCCAGAACAATGGGATAACGCTGAAGGGATGCCAAGGACGTGGGGGCAAAGGGGCTGCACAGGGAATGGGAAGAGGAGCTGTTCCAGCTGAGCCAGGGCTGGAAAAAAAAAAAAAAAAACATTTTTATTCAGCTGTGCTTTCAAGGTTTTGAGGTTGTGGAGTGCAAATAAGGGGAAGGAGGAGTTGTTTGGCAGGAGAGCAGAGCTGAAGGACACCTGAAGTGCTGCTGCCAACTGTGCTGCTGCCAAAAGTTGACTCAAAAACCCAGCAGCAGCCAGGGAGGGTTCACACAGACACCAGTGCCACTGGTTTGCCAGCTGAGCAAAGAGGAAATACCAAAGCTCTGAATCAGAAAAAAAAAATAATAAAATAAAATAAACACAACAAAATTAAAATGAGGCTCTTCAGAAAAAAAAAGATGAGAAGCTCGATGTGGACGCTGGAAAACAGCACTGATTTCATTAAGGGATTATCCTTCATAGAGGATTTTGTCTTTGACAAGGTTGAAAAATTTCCCATCTCTGCTGGAGTTCTGTGGGGATGACCCCAGAGAGCTCCAGGGGGAGTTTTCCAGAGTTTCCCACCCCTGAGCAGAACCTGCAGAGCACAGGGGAGCCTGGAAAGGATGAAATCTCTAAATATGACTCAGCAAAGCACTTAAGCTCCTCAGCTTGCTGCTCTGACAATGGTTTTTAAATCACTGCTTTAACACTTTTCATCGGCATCAATGGATAATCAGTCACGACAAGAAAATGCCTCGAGCCGTTTCTTGGGCTTCAGGTTTGGGCTTCCCACCAAAAACCTGGGATTTGGTTCAAATAACACAGACACAATGTTTTGGACAACTCCTTTCTTTAATGGCATGAACCACTAAAACTTTCCCTGCACACCAGGCAGAAGAGCTGGTCCTCTGGATGTTTTGACAAATTATTTTAAACACACAGATATCGTGAAATAAAAGCTATTTTCTAAACTGGTTTAAAAAAAAAAAAAAAAAAAACCAACCAAAAACAAAAAACCACCACCTTTGTGGCCTTGTAATGGATCCAGAAACGGATCTGCATAACCAAAATCTGATTCCAAAGTCTGAATGCCCCCAAATTTTCCCCATCAAATCTCTGGACACACTTTCACGTTTAAATCGTGTGCTGTCAAGAGATGCTGCAGAAGCCTTTACAGCTGGGAGAAAATCCCCATTATTGCTCCTATGAAAACCTCTCTGTTTCCTTCAGGGAAGGATTTTCAAGGCTTTCTCAAGCCTTGTGCATTTTCAATTCCACGTGCATTTTGCTCTGCCAAGTGTCCCAGCTCTCCTCTCTGTGCCCCTCAAGGGGGAGAAGGTCCCTCTGCAGATAGGGCTGCAGAAAAGGTCCCCATTCCTGGCTGCTGTGGTCACCTCCTCACACAACTCCCCTGCAGGGTTTCCTACAAGGAAACATTTTTTTAAAACATTTTTTTTTAATCTGCCCCATCCAGATTAAAAACAACAAAAAAAAATAATCTCTTTTCGCATCATGCACTGAGGTATCAAAAGGAAAACGTGGCTCTTTCTGGAGAGAAGAGGTTTAAATTCTTTGCTCCCTAAGCGCAGAGATCATTTGTTTCTTGTTCCGACCTTAATTTGGGATTTGGGGCTGGGTCACCTTCCTGTGCAGAGCTGCCAGCCTGCGAGCGGGACAAAGTGACATCCCAGTGACAAAGTGGGAGACGTGCAGTGGGACGCAGCCTGGGTGAGAAACAGAAGCTCCAGGAGCACCCACTCCTACCTGGAGTGTCTCTTCACGTCCTCTGTAAAGCCAAAAACAGCCGCAGAGGTTCCCACAACGTCCACGTGGGTGTCATAAGGCAGCACCAGCACGCCAGGGTGCCGGGCTTTCAGCCTTTCACAGAGCTCTCTGTATCTCTGCTTCTCACCTCTGCCGGGCTCCTTGTAGCAGATCCTTTCCTTCCTTAAAATCCTCTGCAGCTCCACGGAGGAGCTTTGGATCATCCTCTTGGCCCTCAACCCCTGTGCAGCACCAGCCTCGCCGCCAGCACTGTCAATGCACACCGTGGTGATGTCCCCATCAGTGACACCAGAAATGACAACACCGTCTGCCTGCAGCGTTCTGGGGTGAAAGAACCTCATGTAGTGATAGATATCCGTGTCCAGAACCACCACTTGTGTCTCCCTGGGCGCGTCCCCAGCGGGACTCCTCATCTCCGCGCCACCTCTGTGCTGCTGCAGCTTCCTCCTCAGTCTCTGATGGGATTTCCCCTCTCCTTTGTCCTCCTCTGAGAGGGATCTTGCCTTTAACAAGAGGAATTCTCTCAGTTTTCTCAGGGCTGGGAAGGAGCCCTGCACAGCAATCTGTCCGTCAGGCTGCAAAGGGCCGAAATTCAAAGCCGGGCTCTGCTTCTTCATCTCTTCCACCAAATCTTCCAAAACGAAGTGACCTCTGAACACAGCCACGCTGAGGGTGGATGTGACACAGAGGAAGACCTGGAACGGCGAATTGGAGAAGTTAAGGAGCGGATAATTAAGCAGGAAGCGTAATTAGCTGGGCTAGGGAGGAGCTGACCTTGTGGCAGTAGCGGGTCACTGTCAGGGGGTAACGCCTGGACAGCCTCTGGTCCTGCAGGAGATGCTGATCCTTCCTCAGAACCCTCTCCACGACTGAAAACAAACCCAGATTCACTTGCTGAGCAGTGAGACAGTCACCTCCAGCCCGCTGGAACCCTTCATGTACCCACACTCATTCAGGCCACTCAATACTCTCACCTAATATTTTATGTATTACTCCAAATTGCTCTGAGAGACACGAGCCTGTCTCCTTGGCACATTAATTGGCAGAGATTTATTCCCCAGAGCCCAGCTAGGAAAATAATAACGTTATTCATGGCATAAATTTGTTCCTGCAAAACAAACACAAGGCTCTGCACGACGAGTGAGTCATTCCTTCAACGAGCAGAAATAAAATCCTGAAACTTGGCCTGATTACCAGCGAGGCTTCAGCCTCCCAGTCCTATAAAACCCCAATTTGAAATCATTTGGCTCGGGATCAACATTCTGGGGTTAATTCTTCGGGGGGGGGGGGGGGGGGCTGGCTCTGCTTTTAGTCCATTAATCTTACATTAATTAGTAAAAATACCTCCCTGATTCTCAAAGGTGACGTAGGCAACTCCTTTGCTGCGGGTGGGATACGTGACCTCTTCCACATCCCCACCGTTGTTCCTGGACATTTGGAAGTGGATGGTGAGGATGTCAGCCATGACATCATCCTGCAGGAGGCCAGCTGGGACACCAGCGATGACAATTGTCCTCGTGGATCTGGCAGCTCGGCCCGTGGCCTTGGGGCAGAGACGGCACACGGTAAATCCAGCAGATTCCCACCCCTGGAGAGATTCCCATGCCCTCTGCAATGTGCATTTAGGGGTTAATTAATCCTGCTTCATCAGATCTCAGTGCCTGGCAGGCTGCCTCGGGCACCTGCATCACTGTGCACTAAAAAATGGCTTTAAATGCCATTTAAACCCCCTCAGTATTTTCTTAAAGCACTAAAAATGAGCACTAAATTTAAGTTTTTCAACTGGAAAGTCCCACTGATAACGTGGTTTCCTCTAATATTCCAAATCAGAAGAGAATGAACAATTGTGACTGCGCGTGGTGCTCAGCAAGGATTCCTTGCAGAGTGGAAGGAGCAGATTCCTTGTTAAATTCAGGGATCTTGGGCTGTGCTCTGACTCAGCTCCCTGCATTTATTACATGGATAACCTTGTTAAATTGGGAGAACATAATCCCAGCCAGCCCAGACTCGCAGAGCATGAAACAACCAACCACACACACGATTCCCATCAGATCCAAAGCCCCAGGAGCAAACACAAACCCCAGCCCAAACAGGATTTGCATCCATATCTTGTTAGGAAGAGCAGATTTGCCTTCCATTCTTATTACCCAGGCATAAACAGTAACATTTCACCGGGAACATCACGGAAAAATCACCGCAAATGGTGGAGCACTGACTAAATTTATGAACAGTTCACTGATTTTTTGGCGTTTTTTGGAAGAAAGGAGGTAAATTTGGTTTATCTGAACAGCAGCCTTGGTGGGAACGAGCTGTCAGAAACTGCACTTGAGGTCAGTCATTCTATCTGAATTCTTTAAACTTTTCTTAAGTTGTTGTTTTTTGTTTTTTTTCTGTGCCTGGGCTGCCTAAAACACGACCCCAGCTCCATCTCCAGAGCAGAACGTGCTGCTGATATCTTTCCAAAATCCAGCGGACCACCACGCCTCTGGAGACAAACCCAGCCAGAGCATTTCTTATCCCTTTTATCCCTCCCCTAACCAAATTTTGGAGAGCCAGGAGCTTTTAATTAACCCCAGTTTTCCCGGTGGTGAGGCTCGTGTGCGAGCATCTCCCCGCAGGCGGGAGGCAGCTCGGAGGGAATACCGACGGGAATACCAACTCCCGAGCCGCCAGGAGGGATTCTCTCACGCCTGGCACAGCCGGAGCTCGGCTCAGCTGCCAGACAGCCCTCGCACCTTCCCAGCTGGTGTTTGGGAGCAACACTCGGGGCTGCTAGTGGGGTTAGGGGGGGAAAAATAACCCACCCCGAGAACACGCGGTTTGTGCGGAATCGCTCCCGAGACGCGTCTGTGCCGAGCAGCTGCTCCACAGGCAGGGCGGGAATGGCCGGGAATGGGCAGGGAATGGCAGGGAATAGGACTGGGAATGGCCGGGAATGGCCGGGAATGGGCAGGGAATGGGCAGGGAATAGGACTGGGAATGGCCGGGAATGGCCGGGGAATGGGTGGGAATGGCCGGGGAATGGGACCGGGAATGGCAGGGAATGGCCCGGAATGGGCAGGAATGGCCGGGAATGGGCAGGGAATGGGGCAGGAATGGGACTGGGAATGGGATCGGGAATGGGCCGGGAATGGGCAGGAATGGGCCAGGAATGGCCGGGAATGGGCAGGGAATGGGGCAGGAATGGGACTGGGAATGGGATCGGGAATGGGCGGGGAATGGGCAGGAATGGGCCAGGAATGGCAGGGAATGGGCAGGAATAGCCGGGAATGGGGCAGGAATGGCCGGGGAATGGGTGGGAATGGCCGGGGAATGGGACCGGGAATGGCAGGGAATGGGCAGGGAATGGGCCAGGAATGGGCTGGGAATGGGCTGGGAATGGCCGGGAATGGGCTGGGAATGGGCTGGGAATGGGCTGGAATGGGCTGGGAATGGCCGGGAATGGGCAGGAATGGGCTGGGAATGGGCTGGGAATGGCCGGGAATGGCTGGGAATGGCCGGGAATGGGCTGGGAATGGGCAGAGAATGGGCAGGGAATGGCCGGGAATGGCCGGGAATGGGGCAGCGGCTGCAGTGACAATGGGGTCCTGCTGTGGCTTCCCGGCAAATCCCACACTGGTTTGGCTTAACGGGACCTTAAAGCTCATCCCATCCCACCCCCGCCATGGCCAGGGACACGTTCCCCCATCCCAGGCTGCTCCAAGCCCCGTCCAGCCTGGTCTTGGAAACTTTCCAGGGACAACCATGGCTTTTCTGGGAATTCCAGCCCAGCCAGGAATTCACCCCGATCTCCCAGGCAGCCCTGCCCTCCGGCAGTGGGAAGCCATTCCCTGTGTCCTGTCCCTCCGCCCCTTGTCCCCTCTCCAGATCCCTTTCCACCCTGTCCCAGCGCTTTTCCCGCAGCCCCAGCCCCTCTCCCCCGCTCCCCCGGCACTTGCCATGGCGCTCCACCGGGACCGGATTCTCCTGGGATGGGGATCCCACCGGGACTGGATCCCACCGGGACGGGATCCCACCGGGAAGGAATCGGAGCGAGCGGGCTCGGCGGGGAAACGAAAGCGAAAGCGGCGGGGCCGCGCCTCCGGCCGCCTCCAGCCCTGCGCGGACACAGCGCGGCCGTCCCGCCCTTCCCGGCTGGAATTGTGGGGCTGGGAATGGCCGCAGTGCCCTGGGATGCGCGGGGACACGCGGGGACACGCGGGGACAGGGACATGGAGAGAGGGGGACACAGTGAGAGGGACAGGGACACGCATGGGCTGGGACACGCAGGGACTGGGACATGTATGGACAGGGGGGTACACATGGACAGGGACACGCAGGGACAGGGACACAAGGGACAGGGACACAAGGGACAAGGGCATGCATGGAGAGAGACATGCATGGACTGAGACATGCCTGGACTGGGACATTCAGGAACACTGACATGCAGGGACGGGGACATGCATAGACTGGGACACATGGAGAGGGATATGTCTGGACTGGGACATGCAGGGACAGGGACACGCAGGGACAGGGACATGCATAGACTGGGACACATGGAGAGGGATATGTCTGGACTGGGACATGCAGGGACAGGGACATGCATGAGGAGGGACATGCACAGACTGGGACACATGGAGAGGGATATGTGTGGACTGGGACACGCAGGGACAGGGACACACGTGGAGAAGGACACAAGGGAGAAGGGCATGCATGGAGAGGGACACGCAGGGACATTCAGGGACAGCGATACACATGGTGAGGGACATGCACGGACGGGAAACACACCCATGGGCAGTCACAGTCTCTCTGGGCACCCCGTGTCAGGGTGTCCCCACCCTCCCAGCCAGGAAAATTCCTTCCCAAAGTCCCAGCTGGCCAGGGACACCCCAAAGGCTGCGCTGGCCCAGCTCCTGTGACCCCAAACAGCCCCAGGGTGGTTCCACACCGAGGTCTGGGTGAAAGCTGCAGCTGGGAAATGTCCCTGTGTGTAATTTGGGTATAAAACCCTCCCAGCCCGAGAGAAAATCACCCCAGAGGGGAGGAAGGAGGATTCTGACATTTATAGAAACATCACTGACGCTTTATTCTTATTTCTCATCGTTAAAACCAGTCCCCAGCCTTTAAAGCACCACTGCCGCTTTAAAATTTAACAGGGTAATCATCACAAGCCGTAATTCATCAGGGACAATAGCAAGACATTTACAGACATTGTCTTTGAAACGTAAAAAATCTGTTGGTTTTTTTTTTTTTTTTTTTTTTTTTTTTTTCTGGGCTTTAAAACCTGCAGCTTCTCACTACTCTTTATGAGCAACACCTTATGAGAATTTTAAGCCTTTTCCTTCTTAAGGATTTTCTTCTCAGTATTTATCAGTGAGATACAGTTGAAATTCATGACATTTTTTACCTTTCTCAGGGTTTTTTTTTCCCCTTTCTTTTTAAGGTGTCTGGTCTTACCGAGTTTTTGAGAGTGCAAAAGTGCACAGTCTCCATAAATTCTTCAGCACTACTTTGTTTGAAGTAATTATTATTATTTTACAATGATCAGGTAATCAATCCCTGCCTTTGCATGCCCAAAACAGTGAGAGGTGCTACAGTCCCATGTATCTCCCTCGACAGCATATTCAAAATAAAGTGTGGTGTTTGCAGCCTTTAAAATTTCCATATTCAGCTTTTATCCAGTGCCAATTAACAGTTTGTCTGGAGTAATAATCCCTGAGGTATTTTTGCAATGCTCTTCTCATTGCACTCTCCTTTCCCTGCATGTCAAGATGTCAAATACCCTGAAAATAAATTATTTTTCAATGTCAGGCTCATATGTTTGGAGCTAAGATTGTTGGGGCCAAAACATTTCAGCCTCTAAGGGTGACAAAAGTGCAAAGTCAGAGGAGGATTTGTTTTCTAAGGATGACAGCAGCAAAGTAAAAACATTCCTCCTTGCAAAATTACCCTCTCCAAGCCCTCCCAGCCTGGGATCACCAGATCCCTCAGGGCTGTTCTCCCAGCATGGTTACAAAACCAGACACAGCATCTGCTCAATCCTTGACTGCAATAGATTAAAATAACCAAGAGCATGAACAAAAATGAGGAAAAAGTTAATTGCAGGAACAAGTATTAATATCAAACAATAAAGCAGGTTATGACCAGGAAGAAGGTCAATAGCTAAAGGCAGCAAATGCCAGGCAATTTCTTAAAAGTGCCATTTCTTGGTTTTGCATCCCCCTTTTTAATTAATCTGTTTTAAATCTATCACTAATTTGATAAGGTGGCCTTTATGAAATTACAGGATTCTTTCAGCTAGTTGAGTTCTGGTGGCACTGAGCAACCTCAGCAGGACTGGAGTTGTGTTAGAGCCACCTTCTGAGGCTCTGGCACTTCAACAAAGCAGGAAGGAGGAGCCTTGGATTGGGATTAAATATGGCTTTTGTATCCAGAATGTAAGGAATAATCCACTCATCCCACTCTGGAGCATTTTAAAATCTGCAAGGTATAAAGCATGCAGACTTGCAGAAAAATTGAGATTCTGCTTCAGGGGCTGCTAAGGCTTGGTCTGAACACAGCAGGGAGTTTTGCTGACTTCCTAAGCAAAGTCAGTGCCAAGAGGCAGAACAGAAAGGCAGGGATGCCTCTTCGACAATATCAGTTTCAGAACATTAAAGCACAGTATCTACATCAATTCCCATGCCTCTGAGGAACAAACCCTCAGAACTTCATGAGTCCCTTGTGATTTCTGAGGTGGCATTCCCAGTATCCTCCTCAAAACAAACATAGACTGCTCCTCTGGAGATGTATTTGATGTACTCTATCTCCCCACCACCGTTGCTGGGCTTCTGGAAGTGAATTTCAATCATGTCCTGCACAGTTTCCTCATCCTCTTCCACCTCTGGGATTCCTTTCAGCAGGATGGTCTTCTTGGAAACCCTGCAGTATGGCTGGGGAGGAAAGAACAAACCTGGATTTACAGCAGAACTGGGAGAGGTGGGAATTAAATTCCTCACTCGGGTGTGGCTGGGCTCTTTGATGAGGTCAAGAGTTTAGATAGTGGAAATTTCTCTGGAAAGAGCAGGAATTCTGGATTCACACTACAATGAAAGGGCCATGGAGCAGCAGCTGAGGGCTCTTGGTTTGTTGGAAGAGAGTGAGGGGAGACTCATCCCAGCCTGGAGTTTCCTCCTGAGGGTCAGCTCTGATCCCTGCTCTCTGGGAGCAGAGCAACAACAGCTGGAGCTGGGCCAGGGCAGGTTTAGGTTGGATTTCAGGGAAAGGTTCTTTCCCAGAGGCTCCCCAGGGAACGGGCACATTCCCAAGAGCTCCAGGAGAGTTTGGGCAGCACTCCCAGGGATGCCCAGGGTGGGATTTTGGTGTGTCTGTGCAGGGTCAGGAGCTGGATCCGTGATCCTGTGGGTCCTTCCCAGCTCAGGAGATCCTGTGATTCCATGATTCAGAGCCCACACCTTAACTGGTGTGTCCTGCCCTCCTTAATGCACCCACACTCTGGATTTGGGGAATTTCAGATGGCTCCAGACAGCACCAGCCCATAACATCCCTGCCAGGACACATCCCACACCTGCACAGAACCCTGCTGGGTGTCCTGCAGCCCATGCCTTAATTACCAAGGCCTAATTATATACACAATCCTGAGCTGATCACCATCTACTCATAAAGCAGCAGGCAACTGGAGGGAGAAGATGATGAGCCAGCTCTGTGTGACAGAGTCACTTCTGTTTGGGCTGAATGAAGGAGTGAAATCAAGGAGTGAAGGAGCAAATGCTGCATTTGCTGGGACTCTGGGATCCTGGCAGAGCTTTGTGACCTGGAGAACTTTGTGCTTAACCTCCTTCTCAGAGAGCCCAGCACAGCCATGTGGGGAGTGCTGACATAATTCCATCAAGGAAAGGCAAGCACACCCTTTAAAAATAAATTACAGCTCCCACACTGCAACACATGAGCTCAGCAGCCCATTTCACATTCACTCTCGCTGCTAAATTCACACAAATGGAGTGAAAATTCTGGCTATTCTCCCATTTCCCACTTATCTGTGCTATCAGCCTGCAGTAGATTCGTTTACCTGAAACTTCCTCAGGTGAAAATCAAAATGTGGGGAGACAGAAAGGTTGAACCACCTTCCTTCTGCACAGAAAGGGTATTTAGTGCATCCCACAAACTTGTTGCTTGCTATAAGAGAATGAGAAAAAAAAACCCAGTTAATTATTTCATATAATTAAACCAATATTTTATAAACATTTCAGAGACCAGACTCATCTTTGTGGATGTAGAAACTAATGCAGGATGGCAAGCTAGTGGATCCTACATGTGCATCCTGCAAAAAGTTTATTCAGCATTTAAAAAAAAAAAAAAAAAAAAAAAAAAAACAAAAAAAAAAAAAAAACAAACCCAAAACCACCATTAAATGCCCACAAAAGCTCTGAAATAAATCTAGAGCAGCTGCTCTAAGTGGATGTGGCTCCACTGATGATGGAATTCCATCCAGTTGGGCAATAGGAATGCCTGTCCCACTTCCCTGTCGTGCAACAGGAGCTAAAATCAAACCCATTTTCCTCATTTTCTGTTTGCAATATGAGTGTCTGGCAATGCAGAGGAATAAAAAAACCCCCAATTTTTGGGGGGAAAAGTTCTGACACAAAGCTCATGAGCTGGGAGCAGGTTATGTTTGCTCCTAAAGGCTGTAATGAGAAACTGCTTTATTTACCCACATCCCTGAGGGATCCATGAACTCCCCGTGGGAAGAGTCTGCAACACTCAGTGGTTAGCCCAGAGTGGAACCCAGGATGGACAATTTGGATAAGGAAATATTCCAGACTCTACCTCCAGGTTTGAGGAATGTGATGACAGCTGTCCCAGCGCCCTTGTTGTAGGTCACATTTTTTATTTCTCCTCCTCCTGCTGCCTGCTCAGTTTTGTAGAAATGCAGCTCAAGTTTGTCTCTCATCCAGTCTTTAGGAATGGGAAGCTCAGGGATTTCTGAAACGTTGATCTTCTTTCCAGAGACAGTGACGTGGAGCTAAAAACATCAAAATTTTGTGCACTTGGTGACTGAAAACACTGGAAAAAACAGGAACTAAAGCTTTTAAAGAACTCAGATTTTTAGAGTTGCATATTTCAGTTGTTTACCTCGAACTGGAATCCTGTGTCAAGGTCAAAAGGCTTCACAGTCACATTTGCTGTTCTGTTGTCCAGTTCCACACAGTGCTTGCTCGTCTTTGTCAGCCTCTGGGCAACTGAGGGAAATCAGATATGAAAAGCTTTGTTTCATCATTGTAAACCCCAAATTATTCCCCAATCTCTTAAAAAAAAAATCTCCTTTTGCATCAGTGAAGGAGAAATAAATAATAATCAGGCAACCGGCCCCACTTTTATTTCCATACAATCTCTGTGGTTTTATGTAGTCCAAATAATATAATAGCAAAGTATTGTATCAACTTTTATAATACTAAACAATGTTATTAAAATAATATACAATAAATATAGCAAATATAATATTAATTATGCACATAAAAGAAGATTTTCAGTGGGAATAGTAAAACTTTTAAGCTGTCAAAAGATGCTCTTATTCTATAAAATATTAACACAAGATTTTTTTTTCCCATTCCATTCAAAATACCCTTGGGGGAAAACCACACCACTACCAGGTGAAATACATCAGAGACATCAATTTTATAATTAAAATGCAAATCCCACCTTCTTCATCTTCAAAAGTCAGCAGTGCCTGGTTCTGATTGAGTCTGAAGGGGATTTTTGTGGCTGCCCCAAACACACAGTGGGTGCCCATATCCAGATCTGCCCCATCATCCTTCATCTCCTCCAGGTGAGTGAACTTCAATTTCATTTCTGCCACCTTCTTTTTAATCTCCAGTTTAAGAATTGACACAGGAAAAAAGAGAACTTGAAAATTACCAATGCCATGAATAGTTTGGTTTTTTTATTCCACTGCCTTCCATTTAATAAATGGCTGCTTGTTTTCACTCCTCTCACGCTTTCAGTACCTCTTGGATTTATTTCCATATCCTCTGCCTGCTTCAAATTGTCTTGGCAGAGAAAATAAGAAACTTTCAGGTTTATTTTTATGTTGAAATTAGTAGAGGTTCAAATGCTGAACAAGTGGCCCTGACAGTCTAAGAGGGAGAAATTCAGTGGAATTGTCCCTCTTCCCCCTGGATGTGTCCAAAGCCAGCTTGGACAGGGTCTGAAGCAAACTGGGATAGTGGAAAGTGTCGCTGGGGTTGGAATGAGATGGGATTTAAGGTCACTTCCAACCCAAACAATTCTCTGAAAATAAAAATCTGCCCCCTTGAAAGACAAATTTCCAAATATTTCAGCTCCTTTACCCGATTATCCTTGGAATTGTATTCTTCCAGGTCTTCTTTGAGCTTTTCGATCTCTTTTTTCAGCTCAGTTTTTTCTTCGTTTAGCAGAAAGAGTTCCTGCTACAGGCCAAAAGAAAAAAAAAAAAAAAAAAGCAAAATCAAACACTTAAATAAAGACAGAAATATATTTCAGCAAGATCTGGCAAGCTTCTGCCCTCTTTATGTCCTTCTCTTTCCTCCTGTCTGCTCTGTAATTCCTTCGGAACAATGAATCCTGCTTGGACACCAAGTTCTGTAACCCCATCCAGGATCTCCTGGACAGGGAATGTGACAGGATGAGAAGGAAACAGAGCAGCCACAATCAGAAGGTGGCTTTTGTAAAGTCACCAACCACTGGGAGACACTTGGACCCCTTCCCATCAGCTGAAGGCCAAAGCCTGATGGTGATAATGACCTTTCCTGGGTATAAATCCAAACTTTTATGGTTAAAGAAGCAAAATCAGCTTTCAGGAAACACTCTCACCAACCTGAGCGTGTTTAAGCTGTTAATTAGGACTGAATAGTTTGGAGCCATAATTTCTCATCAGTGATTTGCCACTGCTCCCTGGCAGCCTGTGGAACCTTCTGCTGTTACTGCACGTGGAATGTCGAGGGAATGAAGCAAGGGGCTCTGGAGCCAAGCAGTTCTAGAAGGTAAAAACCCTCTCCAGTCAGGGCCTGGCTCTTGCCCAGCTCACTGAGAGCTTTAGAAATTTCAGCTTTAGAAATTTCAGCTTTAGAAATGCTGATCCTTTGGGTGCTGTGACCCACTGAGCTTTATCTACTTCACCCAGACCTGAAATTCATCTCCAGGGGAGAATCTTGGAAGATTGGTTTGGTCACGTTTCATCCCAAAAGAGATTCAGTTTACTGCACTCTTTCTTTGCCTGTCAGTGAAAAGCTAAAGTGCAGCAAAAAAAAAAATGTGTGGAACATTCAACCAGTACTGGTCAAGCCATTAAAACTGGGAATATTCCTCCCATTTTCCCAATCCACACCTCCCTCCCAACCCTCTAAACACCAGCAGCCTTCTCCACACCTCAAAGCTGATAATTCTGTACTTATGCTGCTTCTCTTGCTCCTTCAGCTCTGTCAGCTTCTTCTCTGCTCTGTCACACTCTTCATCAGCAGTTAATTTGGAGATAAGAAGCTCAGTTTTGACATTTTCAGCCTCTTCAACTCTTTTCTGGATAGCAAAAAGGAAAAGATTTTACAATTTTTAAAGGCTTTATTTCTACAGGAACAAACCAAACCTTGAGTAAGCCCTTGGTATTTATTCATTTTTAACACTTTGGGTAAATATTAAACTTACAAGAGTGGAATCAACACGAGCACAAAGGATTGAAGAACAGAATAAAATAAAGACATTATAAATGTGGGGGATCTGATCTGATTCTGGAAGGATGCACTAAGCTTTGTTTTTCAGCAAATTTCCACGATCCTGTGTGCTTTACAGGACTTGCCTTCCACATCTTCAGCTCTTCCTGAAGTTTTTCAATCTCTTCCTTGGATGTCCCAAGTGGATCAGGGGGTACCATGCTCTGCAGAGAGAAGAGGAACACATTGGTTTTCTCCTCTCTTGGGCAACAATTAAAAAAAATTTTAAAAAAAATTAAAAGATTTAAACAAATATTTAAAACATTATTCACTTAGATCAAATCATTGAATTATTTTAATGCCTGGACAGGACAAAAATCCAGGGAAATGTGAATTACTGGCCTACCATTATTATTTGCTAACTATCGAGCTGCTAAAATCCACAGGTGAATATTTATCTAAATAATAAATCGATTTGTTTCCATATTTTTCCACAAAGGTTTAGCTCTGTGCTTTCTCAGCAGTTCCTCCAGGAGGAGGTGTCAATTAAAAAAAAAAAAAAAAAAAGAAAATGGGATTTTGATCTTCCAAGCTTGGGGAGATTGGATAATAAAAGGTAATATCAAGGAAGGTGATAAAAGAACCATTTCAGAATTGAAATCCAGGGCAGAAGTTCACAAGGGCAGGGAAACTACAAAGCCCAAGGAGAGAGAAAAATCTCTGTTCTTCTTTGTTTCTATGGCTGCAATATTCTGCAGGAAAAAAGAAATAAATCCAAAGAGAACTGCTGAAATATTCCCTCTCTTTTTACTCAAGATTACATAAAGCTGGAATGGGAACCACGAAATTTAGGCATGGAAAAGGTCTAAATTAGATAATCCATGGAAAAGATCTGAATTAGAGGATCTTGTCAGTTCTTTTGGTAATGCTGAGTATTTCCTAAAAATAATAAAATATGAAGTATTTCTTCCAGTTTCAAATTAAGCAACAGGGAAATACCCATCTGCGTCTTAGTTAAATGGGAAAAATATTCCTTCACTCCAGGGATTGAGTGCAGAGAATAAAAACTATACACGTGCCAACAGCTGGAAGATAATAATAAAAAGGATGCCTGTTTTTTTACTAAAAAAATGGTTTCACAGGACAGCTTCCATCCTGAATGAAGGAAAAAAAAAAAAAACCCAAACAAAACAAAACCAAGAAAACACAAAAAAAGCCAGGGAAAGTCCCATCCAAACCACTTGTGCACTGCTGGAGTTGAATCCCAGGAAATGGGAAATTCCCCTACAATCCTTCACAAAGACAGATGAGTAAGAGAGGCAGGACAGGAAGTTCTCTAAGAGGATCTGTGATGCAGAATCTTGGGAATGGGATTCTCCCTATGGAAGCAGGAGGTGGAAATGAGGAATGTCCCAAGCATTAAAGGGTGGAAGAGGGTGAGACGAGCAGAATTGGTAGCACAAACTTTCAGTCAAAGATACAAAAGTCAAATACAGATTTTAATCCCAGGCAGCACATCAGGAAATACTTACAAACCCATTGTCTTGGAGAGATAAAGGGGGGCTTGTAATATCCATGGAAACCTGAGGGAACAGGAAGGAAAAAATGACAATATTGTGTGTACTGTTTAAGGAGGTTTTGTGCAATAGAATATCAGGAATACCAGACGCTAATTTAAAGAATTTTTAAACACAAATGTGTAATTTCATAAGCGAAAGTGGCAGATTTTGGCTATCTGAAGCCTCCTTCCTTACTAGGAAATAGAATATCAGGAATACCAGAAGCTGTGCTGAGCTGAAAGAATTTTTAAACACAAATGTGTAATTTCACAGGTGAAAGTGGCAGATTTTGGCTATCTGAAGCCTCCTTCCTTACTAGGAAATAGAATATCAGGAATACCAGAAGCTGTGCTGAGCTGAAAGGATTTTTAAACACAGATGTGTAATTTCATAAGCAAAAGTGGCAGATTTTGGCTGAAGCCTCCTTCCTTACTAGGAAATAAAAGCCAGAGACAGATGTGAGGAATTCTGCAGTGCACAACTTCACTTTGCAGTTCTGGTAGTTCTGCATTTACCTTTGTGCTGCTTTTTGTGCTGTTACACACATGAGAACAGGCTGTATCTTCTGTGGTTGAGAGAAGAAACACAGTTTCTCTGTTTCTGGAGAAAAGGAGAGCTCAGAGCCCCTGGCAGGGCCTGAAGGGGCTCCAGGAGAGCGGCAGAGGGACTGGGGACAAGGGCTGGAGGGACAGGACACAGGGAATGGATCCCACTGGGAAAGAGGAGACTGGGGTGGGATATTGGCAAGGAATTCCTGCTGGGAGGGTGAGGAGGAGCTGGGATGGAATTCCCAGAGAAGCCCCTGGATCCATGGAAGGTTGAACAGGGCTTGGAGCAGCCTGGCATAGCAGATGTCCCAGCCATGGGATGGGATGAGTTCTAATGTCCCTTCCAACCCAATCCCATTCTGGGATTCTACAAAACCTGCTTAACACAAATGGCAACACTTTGACACAGCGGGTAATTCCACTTTTGGAATCCGTTGCCCACAACATTTTGTGGATGCAGCTAAAAAGGAACTCGGGGAAGCTTCCAGGCCACTGACCAGGAGGAGACGCCAAGGTGCAGAGGGTCCCAAAGCAATCTGTGGCTGCCAGGACAAGGTTTGATCCTCTACAGATCGAGGTTAGATACTCCACGGGTCAGACACTCTCTGACCACGGGATCCCAGCAGGAGCAGCCCGAATTCCCGATTCCTCCGGGCAGTCCTGCCCCTCTCCCCCGGGAATCCTCACCTGGATTCTCACCCCACGCCGAACCTCTTTCCCTCAAAGGCTTCAAACAGCGGTTATAGATCCCGGGATCTCTCTGCAGCCAAAATTCAGAGACTTCTGTACAGCTTCCTGAGGGGCGGGAAAGGAAACTGAAAGCATAAACACCGATAATTCCCCGGGTTTTATCCGCTCCTCCTCCGGCAACCGGGGGCTCCCTCAGCGCTCACCTCCCGATGGACACGGCCGGGGGGATCGGGCAGCTCCCGGCGCTTCTCGGACACCTCCAGACCCTGCCGGGACCGGCCTTTCGCTTTCGCTTCCCGGCCGCGGGGGAAGGAGGAGCCGCAGGCCGGCCGGCCCCTCACACGGCCGGGGCCATGTCCGTGTGCCGTGAGGGAGGAGCCGCAGGCCCCTCACACGGCGGGGGCCATGTCCGTGTGCCGTGAGGGAGGAGGAGCCGCAGGCCGGCCCCTCACACGGCCGCGGCCATGTCCGTGTGCTGTGAGGGAGGAGGAGCCGCAGGCCCCTCACACGGCCGGGGCCATGTCCGTGTGCCGTGAGGGAGGAGCCGCAGGCCCCTCACACGGCCGGGGCCATGTCCGTGTGCTGTGAGGGAGGAGCCGCAGGCCGGCCCCTCACACGGCCGGGGCCATGTCCGTGCGCTGTGAGGGAGGAGCCGCAGGCCCCTCACACGGCCGGGGCCATGTCCGTGTGCTGTGAGGGAGGAGGAGCCGCAGGCCCCTCACACGGCCGGGGCCATGTCCGTGTGCCGTGAGGGAGGAGGAGCCGCAGGCCGGCCCCTCACACGGCCGGGGCCATGTCGGTGTGCCGTGAGGGAGAAGCCGCAGGCCCCTCACACGGCCGGGGCCATGTCCGTGTGCTGTGAGGGAGGAGGAGCCGCAGGCCCCTCACACGGCCGGGGCCATGTCCGTGTGCCGTGAGGGAGGAGGAGCCGCAGGCCCCTCACACGGCCGGGGCCATGTCCGTGTGCCGTGAGGGAGGAGGAGCCGCAGGCCGGGGCCATGTCCGTGTGCCGTGAGGGAGGAGCCGCAGCCTCAGCACAGCCTTGGTGAGGCCGGCGGGCACGAACGTGGGGAGAACGGGGAAATCCCGGGAAAAGGCGGGGAGAGGAGGGCTGGGAAAGGGCTCTCGGGGCAGGAATGAGGGCGGCCATCGCCTCCCGGCACCCTCACACTGATTTGTTAAAAAAATATGGATATTGATCTAATACCAATATCCAACTATGACGGACAAAGAATATGACGGACAAAGAGTCTCTAACAGTTTGAAGTTAGAAAGTGTGTGTTTATTACGACGCCGGGCAGCGTGAGGGATAGCTCCCAAATACACACGCGCAATTTACAGATGGTCACAGGGTCTTTTTATGTACAAAAGTGTTGAATACCCAAAACACAAATGCATATTCATGACTCTGGTCCATCCCATTCCCCGCTTCGTATGGTAATTAGCCAAAAAGCAATTAAGCATGCGTAGTTTGTTCTTTGAAATGGGTCGGTGGTCCTTTTTAGGGGGTGGGGCCTCAAAATGATGAAGTAAGATGCGTCTTCCTCGCTTTGCCTTTTTAACCTTTTAGTGTTGGTGACACCTGGATCCTGTTTTCTCAAGACTATCTGATTTATGATCACATTGTGTTCTTGGAGTCTATTGATTAAGTTGACAGGTCTCCTGATTTATCGGTTCCTTAAATCCGGCTTATGTTAAAAAAAAGGAAGTTTCAATGTAAAAGGGGAGTCTACGTCAGCAATGTCTAGTTTAACTAAAGTCCTTTATTCTTCAAAATGTAGAGGGAAGTCTACGTCAGCAATGTCTAGTTTAACTAAAGTCCTTTACTCTTCAAAATGTAGAGGGAAGTCTACGTCAGCAAGTCCACGTCTACTTTAACTAAAGTCCTTAATTCTTTAAAATTAATATCTCAACACCCTCACACCCTCACGGCGCTGCCCGCCCGAGCCGCGATGGAGCCGCGCCAACACAGCGGGCTCCGCTGGGCTGCTTGATTTATTTGCGTGTTTGTCTTGCGTGGATTGATTTATTTGCGTGTTTGTCTTGCGTGGATTGATTTATTTGCGTGTTTGTCTTGTAATTCTCTGGAATTGCGTGTCGTTACAAACGCCTGTTTATGAAGTTGGCTTTTCGCAAGGTGCGCGCTATGTGATTGATAAATTTGGGGTAAGGATGTGAGGTTTTATTTGTGCTGTTAGTAAAGGAAATTAGGCACAGTGGTAGTAGTGATAGAGTAATTGCTTAAACTGTCTGTTTGGTTGGGATAACACCCAATAAACATGTGAAGAAGACTCTGCTGTTGATACACCAGCTATCAGCATCTCCCATATGAAGGAAGCACGGACCAAGGCCCAATCTGGAGGTGATAATGAAGACACAGCCAAGAAACACGCAAATTAAAAAGGCAAACCCAAGGAGGGGCCATGCCAAACAGTCCCTAAAATATGGAAACTAGTTCATGGAAAAATAGGAATATTCAACAGATTGATTCAACAATAGAAAGGGTATTTAAAGAAAGCCTCTGCAATAGCAGGGGTGGACTTGGCTGAGTGCCAAGTACTTGGCTTTTTTTTTTTTTTTTCCCTATCTCCTAGTTGCCTTATTTTCTATTAAACCTATTTCTTAAAATCTACATAGAAAATGAACTTTGTTT
The DNA here is from genome assembly GCF_009819655.1 of Sylvia atricapilla. Taxonomy (NCBI): domain Eukaryota; kingdom Metazoa; phylum Chordata; class Aves; order Passeriformes; family Sylviidae; genus Sylvia; species Sylvia atricapilla. Next base: position 37,180,000 of record NC_089146.1, read on the forward strand.
TTCACGGTGTTGTGTTATAAGGAATGTGGTTTCCTTCTGTGGCAAAAAAAAAAGCAATCCCGGGCAGGAAGAGCCCTTGTGGATGGAGGTGCTGCATCCCAAGAAATTAATGTATATAAGAATTCTGGAGTGTCAGCTTGTCACCGAAATGTGACCTCTAAAGAGGTTTCTGGGGAAAATAAAGCCACTTTGATTTCAGTGGTGATCATTTTGAGGAAGAGAAAGCACTGGGTTCTCATCCAAGGGAGGGTAAAAGGCTGGAGAGGGACTGGGGACAAGGGCTTGAGGGACAGGACACAGGAATGGCTTCCCACTGGGAAAGAGGAGATTTGGGTGGGATATTAGGAAAGAATTCCTGCTGCGAGGGTGAGGAGGAGCTGGAATGGAATTCCCAGAGAAGCTGTGGCTATTCCTGGATCCCTGGAAGTGCCCAAGGCCAAGTTGGAGCAGCTTGGGATAGTGGAAGGTGTCCTTGCCCATGGCAGGCATGGGATGGGATCTTTAATTCCATTCCAATCCAAACCATTCCATGATTCCACACAGATAACTAAAAGAAAGAGTCGATATCCTCGACAAAGAACAAAAGTGAAGTATATTACTTTCAGGCTTCCTTTCAAACTAAGCTGACAGATCTTTTCGTGTTCCCCTCAAAATTGCAAACAGACTTGTACTCATTGGCCAAAGGGTTTTCTATGGTTTGCAGTCAAACAGCGCTGACTGTTAGAGAAATTAATCCTCAGAAATTCAAAATATGCCAAATAGTCGGGGAAAGTGTAAACGCCGACTTTGCCGCTCAGCAGATGTGGAGTTTACTTCTGGAGCAAAAGCAGACGGAGCTGGATAACAGCAAAGCTGTGGTGGAATTGGTCGGGCTCTGTGAGCACACTCGAGGAGGTCTGTGCTGGAGCAGCCAGATTAAAATTTCAGAATTTTTTGTTTTCACTGGCTCCGCAAAGGGAATCTTGGATTGCCCCTTGCTTGGATAGCGATCACCTCATGCCACTGAATTCACTGCGAGTTTTACCCACAGCCTGGTTGCTGCAGCAGCTTCAAAAGTCCTTATCTGTTTCTCCAGATAAGTGGGTGAAAGTCTGACCCTGCCTTTGAGGGTTTATTATTGTTATTATTATTATTTTCTGCCTTGACAATGGCTAACAGTGTTTACTATTGCTTTATAAACACAAAGCTGGTTACTAATGAGTAAAAGGGAGAGGTTTGCTGGAGTAGCCAGGGAGGAGGAGGTGGTTCTGTTATGACCTAAGTCCCGCAGATTTTCAGATTTGAAGTGTCAGGGTGGTGGGCTGCTCTCCAGTGACCGTGGTCATGTTGGGATCTGAAGGAGCTTTGTTTCCCCGAACTCCAGGGAACGAGCAACGTCAGTCTGGTTCCACGGCCAGCTTTGGGATTTGAGCTGAACAATGTGTTTGTGCTTGTTTGGTAAAGGGAATTTATTGGAGATGCTGACCTGGGCCAAGTTCCTTCACTGAAATGGGGTTGACTGGGAGTTGATGTCTTAGTGGATTTCTGGGTGTTGTGGATTTCTGGTGTTAACCACATGTGAAGCAGAGAAGAGGGTGGATTTCGTAACTCTGAGGAGTTTAGCTAAAGGGGCAAATCAAGGAATAAAATATAGCATGGAGTACAAGAAGCTTTACAGCTCTCTGAGCTGCCTGCACTGATTCCAAACTTGCTCTTCAGGAGCCTGAAAAACTCTGGAAACTTGAAAAGAAAATCATGATTAGGACTCATCTTCAGCAACAAATATTCTGATTAAGCTGGAGGAGGTTTCACAGCTATAAGATACCTTTTGTTGGAACCAAAACTGTGTGACAGTAGCTCAGTTAAGAATCTCATGGCATTGCCCTCAGAGGGAGAAAATTTGGTTTTTTTTTAGAGTTACAACAGATTCAAAGAAGGAAGCAAATTGAAATTAGATGCCTGGGAATTAGTGGTGTCCTCCCTGCTCATCTCCAGGATTTCCAGAATCTGTAAAATGAGCCGTGCTTTTGTAGTTTATTAGTATTTGGGAAAAAGGAAATAAATCTACCGGTTCTTTAAAGAGCTGCATGTTGTCACACAAGCAGGACACAATCTTAGTAACTGCTGTATCCTCAGGAATCCCTACTAAATTACTCATTTGTCACTCCTACAGACCTCAGGCAAATGAAGACATCTTTCTGTCCTTGACGCTGTGCCAGTGTGGAGGAGTGGTTGGGATCTTATATTTATTTGTGTTCTCAGGATCTGTAGGTGATAACCTTGGCTTCAAGAAGTAGCATCAAAATCCATCAGGATAAGAGTTCTGGATCTCACTGCTGAGGCACCAAAACCTGGAGTTATCAGCCCCTGATGTCAACGAAACTCCAAGAACAGGTAGATCCCTTGAGAAGTTTCCTGTCCTTCAATTCCCTGTGTCTCCTGAGGATTCACGCAGCCCATCCAGGCTGGGGAATGAACCAGCTTCCAAATGAGCCCAGAATAAAGCTGGGTTTAGCTGGCTCATTGCTCTACTCCAGCTCATCGTGGCCCATCCCAGGGGCGTGATGTGCAGCAGGGTCATCTCAGTGAGGGTGAAGGATAACTTAAGTGCAGGGTGACAGGCCTTCAGTCTCCTCTGATAAGGAACAAATTCCAGATTGTGTTTTAAGGGGCCAAGATTGTAGCCAGCACAACCCCAGTCCTGCTCTCAGCCCCTTTTTCTTCCTGGCAAGGCAAAGGCGGAAAACACACCTGACAAGGAACACCCTGAGTTCAGGTGTCAAATACCCGCCTCACATAAACGTGCAATTCCCTTCCCACAAACAGAAGGGTGAAATAAATGCTCTCTATCAATCTCCATCCTTTCCAGGACGGATTCTGAAACACATCCAGCGGGAGCTGGGGCTGTTCCAGCTTCCCTGGGCTGTGTGTCCCGGGAAGCAGCGCTATGAGGCAATGCCCTGGGCTGGGAATTCATCCCAGCACGGCTGCTGAAAAGCAAACAATGCAGAAGGAATCATCTGAGCTGCACATTGGCAGGCCTGAGTCCCACTCCTGTTCTTCAGAAAAATCACTGCGTGTTAATGACAGAATGAAATCCGACTCACGGCAAATGGCACTGCTGGTGTCGCAAGGGAGGATGAGTGGTTTATTGAGGCAGGATAAATTGCAATTTTTTTTTGCTGAGAAGATGTAAATGGGAGGGCAGGGAAAGCAGGAGATCAGGTGTGGAGATGTGCCTGACAGAAGTATTATTCTGTGGGGCACAGGGAGTGGCTTCCCACTGCCAGAGGGCAGGAAGAGATGGGATATTGGGAAGGAATTCCTGGCTGGGAGGGTGGGCAGGTCCTGGTACAGGGTGCCCAGAAAAGCTGTGGCTGTCCCTGGATCCCTGGAATTGTCCCAGGCAAGGCTGGAGCACCCTGGGATAGTGGAAAATGTCCCTGCTCATGGGACAATGTCCCTTCCAACCCAAACCACTCTGGAATTCCATGATCCTGTTAAAAAAAACAAACACACCTTTTCTGTTTCTTGCCAAACTCTGTGGTCAACAGGATTTCTGAAAGAATATAACTCTGAATGAAAACTACCAAGATAATCTTCTTGGTAATATTTGAATAAGTGTCTCAGTCTCTAGAAATGAGTTTTTGAAAGCAATTGTGACATTTCCTTCCTTTTTTTTTTTTTTTTTAATTCCCCAAAATTACTTTATACAATCCATTCTTCTATGAAAGAAACACTTATTGAGTGTCCAGAAAATAGCAAGTCTTAGATAGAAAGCCGTGGTGCAGCTGAGATGAATTAAAAAGTGAATCTATGCAAGTTAGAACATGGGAATTGCTCATGTGGATATCTCTAGGAAGGAGAATGATCCCAGTGTTCCAGAGCTTTGGCCTTGACACATTCCTGGAAAAACTGGTGAGTGGTGAGGAAAGGTCATTTCTGAGAAGCTGTTCCTGAGAGATTAGTGTGTTTGGGTTGGTTCATTAACACCCCTGTTTTAATTCATCCCACTCCCCAGTCCTGACAAACCCTGGGATCTCATCAAGGGGAATACAGGAGATTTCAGGGGTTCGGTTTCCTTTTCCTTTCCCCCTTTTCCTTCTCCTTTCCCCCTTCTCCTTCTCCTTTCCCTTTCCAATTTTTCTTTTTCTTTTCATCTTCCTTTTCTTTTGCCTTTCCCTTTTTCGCTTTCCCTTTTCCTTTCCCTTTCCCTTTTTTATCTCATTTTTCTTCTCTTTTTTCCTTTCTCTTTCCTTTTTTCCCTTTTCCTTCTCTTTTCCCTTTTCCCCTTCTCTGTCTCCTTTCCCTTTCCATTTTCTCCTTTCCCTTTTCCTTCTCCTCTCCCTTTTCCCCTTCTCCATTGCTTTTCCCTTTCCCTTTTCTCCCTTCCCTTCTTCCCTTTCCCTTTTAATCTTTTCCATTTTTTCCCAAAATAACTCAGAGCTGAATTGTTTTGGATGCTCTCATATTTCAATTTCTGCCTTCACTCTTTTACACAAAGCACTTTCAGAGGATAAAGACCCAACAACTCTCAGCCCAGCTCATTTCCAAGTGCTACCAACTCCTAAAAACTGTTTAATTTTTACAGGATTTCTTTAAACTCTGGTTTTTATGACGCTGATTCTGGCTGAAGATACTTCCCTGTGTCCAGCTCTAAAATAAGTGGCTCCTAATCCTTAATTTTCTGGTTTAGATCTGACAAGTTTCACATTAATTCAACATTAAATGTCTACTCTGATGTTATTCCCAGCCCTAAAATTCACCGAATGAATTTGCGTTTTTTTTTTTTATTATTTCACCACACAAAACCGAGTAAGTTTTAGGGAGGAGAAAACTTTTAAAAAAGTTGGGTAAAAAGCAGTTACAGAAAGAAAGACAATATATTGAACTCTACTGAATTCCTCAGGAATTGCCTTTCCCAGGATGAGTGTGCTGGCAGGAAAGGTTCTGCATCAAGGCCTCGGATATTCCACAGACAGTAAATTTTGGTAAATTTGTATCACCAGCTTTTGGGGAAAGATGATTCATTCTGCTTTCATCACCCTGCTCTAAATTTGGGATATTGATTTATTTAATGGGATGCAGCTGCTAGTATTCAGGGACGAGAGGGAAAGGAGTTTCTGGGATGACACTGCCAGCTTGGGAGCTTGGAAAATCTGCTCAAGTTGGGCTGGGATTCCTGGAAAAGACCTGGATATGGTCTGCAAATCCCTGGATATCAAACTCCACTCGTGTTCCACCAGGATGGAAGCATGAACGTGAAAAAAAAAAATAAAAAAAATCAGAAAACTTGAATAAAACAGAAGGAAACAAAAATTAGTCTAATTTTCATTAGGGGGAATCCATTGTGGCAATGATGCCAAGGAAAGCTTTGATCATCAGTTTTTCTAAGGCTGAATTTCAGTATTTTGAGGTCATCAGATGACAGAAAGGCTTGGGTTGGAAGGGGCCTGAAAGATCCTCTCATTCCAAGACTCCAAATTCAGGCTGAAGTTCCATCCTGGCTTTTGGCCGGGATGCAAATCCCAGTTTGTCACTCGAATCAGCCACTTTGGGTTTGTGACAGTGCAAAGTTTGCCTAAAACTGGAAACTCCTGGATATCCATCCTTAAATGCAGGAATTCATACCCCACTAGGGCACTTTGGTGCTGTTTAAAAACTCCTCACTCTGAGAAATCTTTTTCACTTGTTTCATGAGAGCTGCAAGAATTTTTGTTTTACCTTTTCATCTTCAAGTGGCAAGAAATATAATTTTCCTTTTACTATCCCACTGTTATTTTTTTTCCACAGTGCCTGGAGTGGTGTTTAATAATATTTACTCTTGGACAAGATAAATACCAGAGGAATATTAATCAATTCTATTGTAAATAACAGGGAATTGTGTTTTCCATTCACAAGCTGCCAAAGCCTCAGAACGACTGGGAATGTTTAAGAGCAATTAGCTGGGTTATTTTGATCCATTTTTGACACTCTGGATGTGGTGTTGATTTAAAAGGACTCGAGTTCATGGATGTATTTGTACAATGGAATTAATCTCATGAAGGGGATTGGGTTGCCTTTGGAATTGTTGTTTAGGACTGAAGTGTTCTAATGGCTCTCAAGCTGGCAAGATTAAGAGAAGCACAGGCAGAGCATGAAAAATAAAGACAAATTAATACTATAAAAATAAAATGTGATCGGTCACAACCTGCCAAGTGTGTGAACGAAGCAAAGGGGAATTTTAATAAATGTGTAAAGAGGAGGTTGAGGCCACAGTCACGTAAAAATGATTTAATGGAGTGACGTTACCATGGGATAGGATATTCCATTTCATTTCATAATCAGAAAGATAAGAGAGAAAAGAAGAGAAAGATAAGAGAAAGAGAGAAAGATAAGAGAAAAAAGAAGTAAAGGAAGGAGAATTCCAGCTCCATAAAAACCCCACGCACACCAGGATAATCTGGGAAGGAGACAGTGGCTCACAGGAAATAAAGAAACATCTGAACCACGGGATGATTAGAAGAGGAAAGTGTGATTTACTCAGTATTTACACCAGGCTGAAAAGCTGGGGTTGCCTCCTTTGGAAGCCCAGACCTCCAGCAGGTCATTCCTTAGGGAAGATGCTGCTGGGGACCACCTAGAGAAGGAATTCCAAGTGTTATTTCCAAAGAAGATGCAATAATCCATACTTCATAAACCCATTTGCAGCCCAGTTGTGCAAGCAGGAATTTCCAGGATTAGGAGGCAATGCCAGGAGCATGAGTTAGCACCAGACTGGATTGCTGCAATCGTGGAATTCCGTGTGTGAGGCCACGCCAGAGGCGGCAGCTGCCTTCTCCTGAGCCCACAGGATGGGAACTGTGCCCACGGATATAAGAAAACCCACAGCCCAGCCCTTCACAGAAGTGAGGATATGAGTGATGGAGATCTCACACATCACACTAAAATAAATAAAGAAAAGCTGATAAAATCTTGAGTCATTAGGTATAGACTGAAAGTTCATTTCCTCAGCAGCTGGAGCAGACAGTGGGAGGGAGGAGAGAAAATCCATGGGCAGGGGGTAGGAAACGAGTGCTGCAGACATGGAGGGACATCAGCACAATGCCTGCTGAAACCAATCCCAGTGTGTTAACACCAAATCCATCTCTCTGGGATTCAGGAGGAATTCACCCTCAAACTGAAAACACATCAATGTGTGAGCTCAGTTTTTGTGGAGCTGGAGGTTCTGCCCTTGAGCTGACCTGGTACAAGGACAGATTCCACCATGTCCAGGGTGATGAGGGAATATTTGGATTATCCCTGTGAGAATCCCTGGATTCAACTTTTCTGGGAAACAGGACATGGCACAGGGAGAGGTTTGTCCTAAACTGTGAACATCCTTTTAAATGAGAGCTGCAGACACAGAGGGACAATTTCAGCAATGCCTGCTAAAACCAATCCCAGTGTGTTATCACCAAATTCACCTTGCTGGGATTCAGGGGGAATTCACCCTCAAACTGAAAACACATCAATGTGTGAGCTCAGTTTTTGTGGAGCTGAAGGTTCTCTCCTTGAGCTGACCTGGTATAAGGACAGATTCCACAATGTCCAGGGTGATGAGGGAATATTTGGATTATCCCTGTGAGAATCCCTGGATTCAACTACAACCTTTGGAATACCCACACGAAGTGAGGGGTGGGGGAACCTGGTGATGGCCTTTGCTGGGAGACCAGGACATGGCACAGGGAGAGGTTTGTCCTAATAATCATCAGTTTGTCCTAATGAATGTCCTTTTAAATGAGAGTTGCAGCCATAGAGAGACAACTTCAGCAATGCCTGCTGAGACTAATCCCAGAGTGTTATCACCAAACCCACCTCGCTGGGATTCAGGAGGAATTCACCCTCAAACTGCACAGCAGATGAATGTGGTGCTTGGTTTTCATGAAGCCCAGAGGTCCTTGTCTGACCAAGGAGAGATTCCACCACCGCCAGACCAGTGTCCAGGGTGATGAGATAATATTTGGATTATCCCTGTGGAGAATCCCTGGATTCAGCTACAAACTTTGGAACACCACCCAAAACCAGGAGTGAAGGAACCTGGTGATGATCTCCTGGAGGACCAGCCCAGGGCATGGCACAGGGAGAGGTTTGTCCTCGTAGTCATCCTTTTCCAGACCTGGGTGACCATTGTCCAGCTGGGATTCACAGTCAGGGTGGACACCTTATCCCACACTGGGTACAGGAAGAGGACAGCAGGTCCAAGCCTGGTTTTTGTGGAAGGAGCTGCTGGCAGTGCTGGAATTCTGCATTCCAAGGCGTTGGAAGGCTCAAGGGATCCTGAGGAAAAAAGAGGAAGAGAAAGCTTGAATGGGCAGCTCAGGGAAATTCAGGGATCTTCCCTTTTCCCTGCACTCCAGACTCTTTCTGGTTTTTCCACAGCTGTGTTTTTATGGTTGGACTCGATGATCCTAAAGGTTTCTTCCAACCTTGGTGATTCTGGATTGCTCTGGAAAAAACACCCAAGGAGTTCAGTGCCCTGCAGCTTTTCCAAAGTGCAGAGTTTAGGGAGGAATATGGAGTGCTGGGCTATCCAATTCCATCCTGGGGCTAAGAAATTCCTTTTTTAATCCATCTACCAGGAATATTGATCAGGAAAAAACCATCAAGAACACAGAGCAGGAGACATTTGAGTGATGGCTAAAACACCCAGATTTTCCAGAATATTCATGGACCTGTCTAAATTTTCTCAATTATCATTCCCCAAATTATCATTTTCTCAATTTCTCATTCCTAAACTCACGGCAGTATTTTGCTTCTGAAAACTCCCAACCTGCCTATGCACAGCTTAGGGGATGAAAGGAATTGTTATTATTCCTTTCTCTGAAGTGATTATTCCTTGCAGTTTATTTATGCCTGTAGGCATAAATAATTATCTCTACTATTTCACACACGTGAGGGTTTCTGAGAATTCCCCATTTCTAAAGCTTGGGAGCTTACAGGAATGTTTATCCCCCCCCAAACAGCTTGAACAGAGAGTCTCTTTCCCAAAAATTGTCTCCACGAGCTTGAATGGTCACCAGTGATTCAACTCCAACCTTCCTTTCACCACTGTGAAAATAAGGAATATAAAATGCTTTAAAGATTCCTGCAATGTAAATCCCAGCTGTTCCACGTACCTCTGCCAGGCAGCAATATTTTTATTTTTATACATATATAAACATAATATATGTTATATAAATATATATTACATTAAGCCTGCCAAATCCCATTGGATGCTTTCGTTTTGGATGCATTTTCCTGCTTAAAGGCATCTTCTTGTCAAAGCCATTTTAAGTGAAAGAGGTGTTTGAAAAACCTGACTTATTTCTAAAGGACATTTCTCCAGCAGCAAATAATTATCTATAACATAATATTTTTCTAGATAGACGATGTATAAAGGAAGAAATAGTATCTAATACATATTGTGAAAGAAAGGACATCATTTTTGAACCTCAGATTATTTGGTGTCTGTTTAATACCCAAGGAACAAATCTCACATCTCCCACCTGTGCTCCCAAAGGCCTAAATTCTGCACATCTGACCCTTTGCCCACATTCATTTTGCCCTTGAACGCTCCTATTTTCATAAACCTCCCCCCAAGTTGTTGCAGTTGGCTTTGCCCTGGCTGGAGCTGCGAGTTGTTTTTAATTTCCAGAGTTTCTTGGCAATCCTTGGAGCCTGTTTGTCTTGGCACCCCCCTACCCCATTACCTATTCCTCACTGTTTACAGCGTTTTCTGCTTTTTGACTGGATTTCTGTTGTTCTAAAATGAAAACACAGAAGGACATCCCTGAGACAGTTGTTGATTTTATATCTATTTTATACCCATCCAGTATATACATCTCAAATGCTGATAGGTTCAACTCTTTTCTCGAAGGCAACTGTCACTGTAGGACTTCAAACATTTGCACTTGGCAAAGCTTCGGGTTTTTTATGAGTGAATCCATTCTTCTCTGCTCACATCTGCTCTCAATAATCCCAAATGTTTGGGGTTTGTTCGGCTTTCACATGAAGGTTTCTGTTTGCTTTTTTCTACGACCAAAGCACCACTACACACACAACGCTCGATTCTTGTCCCTCATGGATGTTGCTGATAAAAATGGGAATGGGTTTCAAGGAGAATTCAGCCACGAGACAAAGGAGAGAAGGTTTAAAAATATTTACTTCTAAGAGGAAATCTTTTCTGAAAAATTAACTTAACCCTAGGACAATAAATGGTAACCTCGTTGGCCAAGAAGTTCTCACGTTATCAAATTCTTCTAAAATTGCATCATCTGAAGCCTATAAGGGACAGAAGAAGTTGGGAAATATCATAAAAAATTCTTCTGTCTTTCTTTAAGTACGACAACTGTGTGATAAATTTAGAAATCTCATGTCTAAACGACAAGATATCCATAAATATCCATGCAACAAGAGCTTTTTCCAACAGGAAATCCACAAATAGTGATTTTTCTTGTTAGTCTAAAGCATAAATGTGAATATTTCATCCATTCTTCCCCCAAAACCCACCATTTCTGCATCACTTTTGGCTTTCACTGAAGCACAAGGTATCCAAGCGGAGAGAGCTTGGAAAAGCAGGTGGATAAATCCAGGCAGGACTGCCAAACCTCATGGGACTCTTTTACTTTGGATGCATTTTCCTACTTGGAGCATCTTCTTATCCAAGCAACTCCAAGGGAAAAAAAAAAAAAAAAAAAAAAAAAGTGTTTTAAAATCCCTGTGTGTTGGTTTTTAGGGGGAATTTCACCAGCAGCAAACGCCCCAAACGTTGTGTGGAGAAGAAATGACTCAGCCCTGCCATAAATAAACTGCAAGGAATAATTACTTCAGAGAAAGCAATAATAACAATTCCTTTCGTCCCCTAAGCTGTGCATAGGCGGGTTGGGAGTTTTCAGAAGCAAAATACTGCCGTGAGTTTGGGAATGAGAAATTGAGAAAATGACAGGGCCCAGCCTTTGGTTGGAGCTCCACGTTCCATCCTTGGCACAGCCCTTCCAGAAGGACGCAGGACACCTGGGAAAGGAGCAGGGGCAGGAACCAGAACGAGCCCAGAGGCTGGAAAATGTGAGCTGCAGGAAGGATGGAAAGAGCAGCCTGGTGGTTTTTAAAGAGATCTAAATCGGGAGACAATGAAAAGTTGCAACATCATTTTCCTGCTATGAAGAGGCACTAAATTTTTTGTTTTGTTTTGTTTAATTGGTAAAGAAAAAGAAAATAAATAAGCTGAAGTTGCAGCAGGACGGATTGAGTTAATACAGGGTGTTATGGAAAAGGAAAGTTTGAGTAAGCAGCAGGAATAATTCATGTCATGATAATTATTTCTGCCATTTGGTTGGGATCTGGGTGTTCTTAAGTTCTCCATGGAGGTCCTGGGACAACCATTCAACCTGTACCTCAGTTTATGGAAAAAAAAGTAAAATCAAATCAAACTGGTTTAAAATGGGATAAAGATAAGATAGGTGGAAGTGACCTCTTTTTGAATAATATCAGGTCCAAGTTCCTCCTCAAATATCCAGAATCAATCAGGTGCTCTTCTTGTTTGGCTGTTCTAAAACTTACCTCAGCTTCTGGTTTGAAATTATCTTTGGCTTTTCAGCCTAAATTTAACTTAATTAAGTTAATTTAAATTTAACTTGGGATGGGTTTATTTATATGGGATGATTTTATTGTCATCCTTTTTCCTCTGATTAGGTTAAATAGCTCCTCCTCCATTCCCAGGTTTCCCTCGATGTAAATTCAGAATGTAAATTCAATTCACAGCAGCTTTTTTAGTTTTTTTCTCATAAGAAAAAAACTTAATTCTCCCACTCCCTCCTTTCCCCGCACTCCTTTTCCTACACTTCCCTCCAAGTAACTTTTTTCTGAATGAAATTACAGTTTCTTAAAAAAAAAAAAAGGCTTTTCCCTGCATTCCTTCCCTTTCAATCCATCCTTTTTGGGATTGTTCTCAGGATCATTCTCAAAGCCATAAATTATGTACTTGTAATATATTCTACACTACCAATAATAAGATATGAATACAAAATCTAAAACCTATAATTTGTCTATAAATACTCTCCCCTGTGCATATAAATAGAAGATGAAAAACAAAGTTTAGGTGCTTGATATTTAAATTAATGCAAAAAGATTCATGACCCACATACACATAATTTTTTAAAAAATTCCTTCATCCTCAGTGGTTTGTTCTTTAAGCTCCTGTGTGGTTTTTTTTTTTCCTCTCTTTTATCACTGTGGGTGTCACACCAGTTTGGGAATCAGGGTTCAATTTGAGGGCTGGTGAAACCCAGAGAAAAAACCTTCAAACCTTTTCTTGATGAGGAAGGAGTTAAGGAAAAAGTTAAGGAAAAAGTTAAGGAAAAAGTTAAGGAAAAAGTTAAGGAAAGAGTTAACCAAGTCACCTCTCCCCCTCCAATTTATATAAGATTTGTCTGGGATATATTTAAATGTGGGAAACTTGGAAGAAAGCTGAAGAATGTCAGCTGGCTGCTGTGTCCAGCTGGGGAATGTCTTCCTGCTGCTGAGAGGTTCTGCTGGGGTTTGCAGGTAGAAACTTTCCTTTGCAGCTCCCTGGGGAGGGCTGGCACTTTACTGACACTGCAAAAACACTCAGTGTTCACTATAAATCCTGTGCTGAGCCCTGCAGGGATTTCCTGGATCACTGAGGCTGGAAAATCCCTCCAGGACCATCCAAGCTGTGCTCAGTTCATCCCCAGCCCAGAGCACTGAGTGCCACCTCCAGATGTTGCCCTTTTTCCCAAGCTGGAAATAAAACTGGGGATAGTTTTAGTGAGGAGGTAATAGAAAAGTGGATCTTTATTTGAAGGTCTTCAGGGGCAGTTACGGAAGGATGTCCCCAAAAGTTATTTGGTACATTTTATAGGTTTTTAGGAAATCAGCATAATTGATAAAAAGCATCAAGTAGTCCGTCAAGAGAATCGACTTCACGTCTGACTGTGGCAAATCTCTCAGCAGCTCCTTGACAGGAGGGACAGGAGGAGAGGGAACAGCCTCAGGGGAGCTCAGGGGGGACAGCAGCAGGAATTTCCCCATGGAAAGGGAGCTCAGGGGCTGCCCAGGGAGGTTTGGATGCCCATCCCTGGAGGTGTCCCAGGAATTCCTGGAGGTGGCACTTGGGGACAAGGTGAGGATTTGGGCACAGCTGGGACTCCATGACCTCGGGGCTCTTTCCCAACCTCATTTCTGGGCTCCTGAAGGCCAGAATCCCAAAGGCTTTTCCCAGAAGGGAATCTCCATCCCAGCCAAGGCCAGCAGCAGAGGTGTCCCTGCCCCAGCCCCTCTGGCAGGGACATTTCCTGTTCCCCACAGCCCCAAACCCCTCACAGCACCAACACAAAAGGAGCCCTGAACGTCCCTGAAATCCCAGTTTTGGACATTGGGGGAAAAATTCTTCCTGGAAAGGGAGCTCAGGGATTGGAACTACCCAGGGAGGTTTGGAGTGCCCACCCCTGGAGGTGTCCCAGGAATTCCTGGAGGTGGCACTTGGGGACAAGGTGAGGATTTGGGCACAGCTGGGACTCCATGGGCTGGAAGGACTTTTCCAGCCTCAGTATTTCTGAGATTCTTCAGCATTCACCTCTTGAGGGCTGGAGTGATGAAGAGCCTCCCTCAATGGTACAAACCATCTGTGCTAAAATATCTGAGGAGGCACAGACACCTCCACCCTTCCCTTCTCATGGATCTCATTTGATTGTCTGCATGCCCATGAGCACATCCCTGCCCTGACTCAGAAATCAACCACGGTTATCACAACTGGAGGGCAGAGTTTTCCAAGCCCATTTTTCCATCCCCTCATCTTTCCCCCTTTCTCCTGCCCCACTCACCCACGAGGAGCAGCTGCAGGATTCCCTGGCAGCCAGAAGGGAAGGCAGGCAGACAGCTGTCACGCTGTGAATCAGACCTGAAACTGTGGTTTGGAGGGGAAGTTTGGAGCTTGCTTTCCCACTTGCAGAACAAAGAGCAGCTGCTTTTGACACTCGCAGCTTGGTGCTGATGAGGGAGTTTGATTTGCAATTACAGATCCCGCGTAAGGAAACCGAATCCAAACACAATCAGTGCAAAACGCTCTCTGCTGACTTCTTTTCATTGATCAGATGGTTGTGAAAATAAACCCGCTGTGAAAATGAATCCACCACCAAAATAAACTCAAATTCTCTATAAAAAGGAGAGAATGTTTAAAGGAGGATGAGGGGGAGCATGTGGGATCTCTTGGATGCTGTAAATGGTGTGGGGGGAAAGACTCTCAGCAGACAGGCTGGGAACTGGTTTTATTGTATGGGATCTGAGTACTGATGAGTGAGCAGAGCTGGGCACTGGGTTTATTCTATGGAATCTGGGTGCTGAGTAATGAGCAGAGCTGGGCACTGGGTTTATTCTATGGAATCTGAGTGCTGAGCAGTGAGCAGAGCTGGGCACTGGGTTTATTCTATGGAATCTGGGTGCTGAGTAATGAGCAGAGCTGGGAACTGATTTTATTCTATGGAATCTGGGTGCTGAGTAATGAGCAGAGCTGGGCACTGGGTTTATTCTATGGAATCTGAGTGCTGAGTAATGAGCAGAGCTTGCCTGGGGCAGACAGGCCGACTCTTGATTTTATTCTATGGAATCTGAGTGCTGAGCAGTGAGCAGAGCTGGGAACTGGTTTTATTGTATGGGATCTGGGTGCTGAGCAGTGAGCAGAGCTGGGCACTGGGTTTATTCTATGGAATCTGGGTGCTGAGTAATGAGCAGAGCTTGCCTGGGGCAGACAGGCTGGGAACTGATTTTATTCTATGGAATCTGGGTGCTGAGCAGTGAGCAGAGCTGGGAACTGATTTTATTCTATGGAATCTGGGTGCTGAGTAATGAGCAGAGCTGGGCACTGGGTTTATTCTATGGAATCTGGGTGCTGAGTAATGAGCAGAGCTTGCCTGGGGCAGACAGGGTGACTCTTGATTTTATTCTATGGAATCTGAGTGCTGAGCAGTGAGCAGAGCTGGGCACTGGGTTTATTCTATGGAATCTGAGTGCTGAGCAGTGAGCAGGGCTGGGCACTGGGTTTATTCTGTGGAATCTGAGTGCTGAGTAATGAGCAGAGCTGGGCACTGGGTTTATTCTATGGAATCTGGGTGCTGAGTAATGAGCAGAGCTGGGCACTGGGTTTATTCTATGGAATCTGGGTGCTGAGTAATGAGCAGAGCTTGCCTGGGGCAGACAGGCCGACTCTTGATTTTATTCTATGGAATCTGAGTGCTGAGCAGTGAGCAGAGCTCGGCTGGGGCAGTGTCTGTGTGTGCTCTGAGGGACAGGATGGATTCTTGGCCAGGCTGGGAAGGAGCAGAGCCAGCCGTGAGTCACATGGACCACTGCAGACACCCCAGCAGTCGGGGAAGGAGCTCAGCAGCACAATTGGAGCAGCCCCGCTGACCTCAGAGCCGAGCTCTCTATTTAAGCTCTGCCTCCCAGATGTTGCGGGAGGATCGAGCAGCTGCAAGAGGCAGCCCCGGAGTGTGAGAGCCGGGAACAATCCCAGCCAGGAGATGATCGCGCTGCTCTTCTTCTCTGCCCTGCTGTGGGACGAGGCTGGAGCCTGGGGCTTCAAGGATGGAGTGCTGCACAACTCCATCTGGTTAGGTAAGAGATAACTTTCCTTATCGCCACCGATGGTTTGTTTGTCCAGCAGGGAAAGGATGAGCGCCCAGCGCTGCCAAAACCGAGCTGTGCCCTGGTATCAGCCAAATTCTGCGCTGAAATTTATTGAGATATTTCCCCTGAGTAGTGACTGTCCCTTTTTTTTTACGAGCTGGCTGTTCGTACGGTTTCACTGAACTGCAGGGAAAGGTGATCACAGAACATTTCATCCGAAGGTATTTCCCTGCAGCAGGAGGCGAAGTGAAAACTGCCTTCATTAAATAACAGCGGCTTTGTTTTGCGGGAAAACGGGCTGGAAAAGAAACTTTTGCCAAAGGAATGAATTATTTCTGCCTGAACATACCTCCCGTGCCTGGGGTCCTGCATGGGAAACTAAATGATCTGGAAATAATAGTGATAATATTTCCCGGCTTTCTGGAAACGTGCGGAAAGTCGGGCCATCGGTTCGTTCACATCATTCAGCAGAGCAGGGGAGATTTCAAAAGGGCAAGGCAAAAATGCTGTGGGAATGGTTTTCTTGCACCTCAAGTGGCTTTCGAGAGCTCCGAGGGCTCTTTTACAGCTCGTTGTAATTATCCAATGCAACAGAGAACTGACTCAGGATGGAGCCTCACAGAGGATGCCAAAATAAAATAAAGGCACGCACCGAGCGCTCTGTTTTCCAGACAGACACTCACAAATCCTTCATCCCCTGTAGAATATCGTGCGTTTCCCGGAGGATTTGCAGGAATCCCTGGAGGTGCCTGTGCTCAGGTGTCCCATGAGTGGCTCCAGCCCCTCTCTCAGAGGAGCCTGCAAAGCCCACCAGGGGCACAAACGAGGCACAGAAAGGATCTTTTCCATTCGGCTGCACGTTTTTAATGACTTCTTCTCCTTTCCTCCCCTCCAAAACCTTCCCGTTGTGCCTCACAATTCCTGAGGGTGCTCAGGTGGGGAGAGCTCCAAGAAAGAGCAGCCTGGCAGCTCCACGTTCCACCTCTGCTGTTCAAAAATTGGGGATAACAGCGATCATTCCAGCAGTTTCATGAATTGGAGTCCGCTGGAAGGAAAAGCTTTTAAATGCTTTAGAATGGAGCAAGTGTGTGCTAATTGGAATGCACCATAAAATTCTGTTTGGCTACGCCTCTAAGTGTTTACCAGGAGAGTAAATAAAAATAAGCCAGGGGGTAAAAAAACCCCAATGGTTTTCTCTAAATAAACGAACCAAAATAGAAATGCACCGTCCTGTGTAAGTAGAGCAGTAATATTATTGAAATGAACCTCAGAGTGCAGTTAATTGAATTACCAGTGGAATTTAGTGACTCTGTATATAAATGAAGATAAAATTGGGAAAATTTCAGCCATCCAGCTCATGCTTCTTTGCATCTAAAATAAAATAACTTGAATAGTAAAAAAAATCACCCCAACGTCAGCCTCACCGTGCTGGAGCATCAGTAGAATAAAACCTGGGGATGCACAGTAACATCAGAGCTTTGCTTCTCTCCTCTTCTGATAAAGAACCAAACCCAAAATGCAGGAAAATTTCCATTTTACCTTTTCCCTCCACAAACCCTTAGAACATATGTGTATATATATATATATATATATATATAAAATCTTGAATTCTGTCACTCAGCACTCCTGGCTTTTACCTTTCTCCTTGTCACAAAACCTCTCTTGCTCCTCTCTTGCTGCAGCTGCCTCTGTCACCTCCTTGGGAACACATTCCTGGTGCCACTGGAATTTTAGTGCTGCTGGTTGTTGCCACCAGCACGTTGTGACCAGGGGTTTATTGTCAGCTCTGGAGGAGAGGTTGGCACTTGAGTTGACTCTGTGTCTTGCCCAGATTTGCCCCCAGGCTCACCCCAGTGCCAGTCCTCAGTGCTGTGGGGTTTTCCAGGCCAGCTGCTGCATTCTGTTCACAATTCCAGTCCCTTTCCCATTCCCACTCCGTGTGTCAGGGGGTTTAGGGGCTGCACTGACCCCGTTTTGGTGAACTTCTCTGAGTAGCAGAGGCCCGTGCCAGAAGCTCCATGTGGCCACTCTCTGCTTAGAAGTGAAATATTCCTCTTCGTTTAGCATTTCTCATTGGTCCCATGCATATTGCAGGTGCTTTATTGGCCAGATTTCACGCTGCTTGTGTTTGTGCAGCAGAGCTTGGCTGCATTTCACCCTCTCCTGCTGCTCTGGGGGAGCTGAGGGTCACTGTCCTGGCAGGATCCCGCTGGCTCTGGGCTCCAAGGAGGCATTTTAGGAAGTGGGAGTTGGAACAAAGGTGTCCTGGCAGCTGTGGAACCCATGGCCCTGTGGCGTGTGCCACTTGTGCGTGCCAGAAAAACCCAACATTTCCTGCAGGTTTATCTGCAGGGCCATGAACTCGCCTCCAGAAATAGCAATTGGTGTTCATTTGCCTGTGAAGATGCCTTTGGAGGTATATCCAGAGACAGGAATATGTAGGACCTGGGTCCGTGTTTGATCATGAGTTTATCTTCCTTCACATCCCCACGTGGAATTAAGGAGCCAGGGGAGGCAAGAAAATTGTCAGTGCAAGATCCCATCAGTTAATTAGGATTTTTTTTTCTGTCAGGGAATGCTGTGTCATTAATTGGGACACCCAGGGCCAGCAGCAGCTCTCAGAGCTGGGGGAGGAGGACGTGTGTGTGGTCTGTTTTTCCAGAGGCTATTTCTCCATGTGGCAGAGGAATAAAAGAGATGAAAGCTGGTTTCTCCTCACGGGGTGGTGCTGCTGTTGGTTTTAGCCTTGCAGATTGTGGGAAGAGCTGAATATCCCAGCAATATTCTGCCCAATCTGCTGCCTGTCCATAGAGAGGAGAGATACCTTTAGAGGGGTAAGATCTGAAAACAACACTGCCAGGTGAAAAAAACCCAACTAAAAATGGTGAGTTTTTAGTGGCAGCTCTGAGAGCTCGAGGAATACCATCAGTGGTTCCCAATCACCTTCCAGCTCCTTTCTCTGGGCTCTGCAGGGATCAATAATGTGAATTCCAGGCTGTCCCCTGAGCACTGTGCTGGTTCCTGAGGGATTCAGGGATTTACCAGCCCTGCATTCCCAATCCAACCCAACATCCCCAACTCTGCACACACACACTGAGCTGATTTCTCTTGATTTCTCCTGAGCCTTAGCCATGACAGGCTATGGAGTGCCTTGAAAAGTAATACTTCCTATGGCTAAATTCTGAATTAAAATGGAGATTTTGTAATAGAACACGGCACGATCCCCCGGCTGTGGGTTGTTGTGGCTGATGGAACTGCTCCTTCAGGGAGATTTTTCTGTGGAAGAGTTTTTATCCCGTGCCCATGCCAGTGATATTCCCAGGGATTCTGCAGAAAGAGGCTCTCCCTCTCCTGAGACTTTTGTCAGCATTCTAATTTATTTCTCTGGGCACAAGGCCAGCCACTGCAGGTCCGAACATCACCCTGGCAAACGTCATCCTGTGTCTATTAAGGGCTCTCACCATTCCTAACCACCATTCAGTGGCTTTTTTTTAATATAAAAAACCTCCCCTAACCCAGCCAAAAAAGCACCGGTTCCAAGCGTGTCCCTAGAAAATACATCCTTTATTTTTATTTTTTTTTCTGCTACAACTAACTACTGTAAAACCCCTCCCTGCTTTCCATCTTCCCCCAGTCCCGTTGGCTGGGCAAGAGCTGCAAACAGCCATCCCTCTCAGATTCTGCTGAACATAAGCATAAAGTTTGAGACCTAAACAAAAAGCCCCTTCAGATTAGAAATGCAGATTTTGCTGCTGAGACAGATTTCCATGCATATGGCACCAGACAAGTGCAACATGCAAAGATTAGAAAACTTGCAGCAGCGCTGGCAGTTTCTAGGTTTCCTTGGAAAGCTGTTTGATCTGGGACTTGCCATGGTAAATTAAAAAAAAATAATAAAATAATGAAGACAGTGCTTTTATTTTCTGTGCAGCAGAAATGTCAGCCAGCAATTGTTCTGGTCCTGCCCTTTGTGACACACGCTCAGATATTTTTATTTCACATTTTTTCCCCCCCCTTCTCTCTTTAATTTCTGCCTCTCCTCTGTCCAAGTAGCTGTGATTTCACTTCTCTGGAGATTCAAAACAAAGCTCTGATTCATCTTCCAAAGGCTCTTGGAGTTCCAGCCAAAAGGAGGCTGTGATAGGGCTCCAGGAGGAGCTTCCCCTGAGTCAGGCCGGGTACCCAGAGCTGGGGATGCTGATTCCACGTCGTCCCCTCACTCCTGCCCTGGGGTCATCCCAGGGACCCTGCCCAGCTTCGGGGGATTTTCTGTTCTTCACAAACTCTCCAAGCGCTGACTCCATCTGGGCTAAACTTCTCCTGCTTCAAATCCTGCCTTTGGGTGTTACACACCCCTTTGGGTGTCACTCATCCCTTTGGGTGTCACACTCATCCCTGTGGGTGTCACACATCCCTGTGGGTGTCACACATCCCTTTGGGTGTCACACATGTCCCTTTGGGTGTCACACATCCATTTGGGTGTCACACATCCCTGTGGGTGTCACACTCATCACTTTGGGTATCACATCCCTGTGGGTGTCACACATCACTTTGGGTGTCACACATGTCCCTTTGGGTGTCACACATCCCTGTGGGTGTCACACATCCCTTTGGGTATCACACTCATCCCTTTGGGTGTCACACGTCCCTGTGGGTGTCACACATGTCCCTGTGAGTGTCACTTATCCCTTTGGGTGTCACACATCCCTGTGGGTGTCACACTCATCACTTTGGGTATCACACATGTTCCTTTGGGTGTCACACATCCCTGTGGGTGTCACACATCACTTTGGGTGTCACACTCATCCCTTTGGTTGTCACACATCACTTTGGGTGTCACACATGTCCCTTTGGGTGTCACACATCCCTGTGGGTGTCAACATCCCTGTGGGTGTCACACATCCCTGTGGGTGTCACACATGTCCCTGTGAGTGTCACTTATCCCTTTGGGTGTCACACATCCTTTGGGTGTCACACTCATCCCTTTGGGTATCACACATCCTTTGGGTGTCACACATCCCTGTGGGTGTCACACACATCCCTTTCATTGTCACACTGATGCCTTTTCGGGCTACCTCAAACAGAGGCCAGACAAAGTGAAGGGAATAAAGAGCAACAGTATTTATTGAAGGGCCCTCAGGTACATCCCAGGCAGACAAAACCCGCAGGGGCTGCACCCCAAATGGACAAAGGATCACGAGTTGTGACACTTTCACTTCGGGAGAGTGGCGCTTTCCCGACACTTCCCGCGTGGACACATCTGAACATTCCCTCCTCTGGAAGAGGATCAGGCTGACGTGCAGGGCTGGGGGAGCTGCTGGAGGAGGTGAGAGCTGACCTGTTTGTCCCCGTGTGTCCCCGCAGAGCGAGCAGCAGGGGTGTATCACCGCGAGGCGCGCTCCGGCAAGTACCGGCTGACCTACGCCGAGGCCAAGGCCGTGTGCGAGTACGAGGGAGGACACCTGGCCACCTACCAGCAGCTGGAGGCAGCTCGCAAAATAGGTCTGGAAACAGCCAGGGCACTTCACTCCTCCCTGCTGGGCTCCTCCGGAGGGTGGTTGGTGGCGTGTTGGCTGTGATTGTGTCTCTGTTTGTGCTCAGCTCTGGGGCAGAGGGGTTTGGGAGTTCCGCGGGGTTTTGCCCAAGTTGACAACTTGGGGACTGAGAATGATGAGTGTCAGGGTGTTCCCACCCTCCCAGGCATTGGGAAATGGGAATTCCAATTCCAATGTGACACCACCAATTCCCAATCCCCCAGGCAGCCCTGCCCTCTGGCAGTGGGATCCATTCCCTGTGTCCTGTCCCTCCAGCCCTTGTCCCCAGTCCCTCTGCAGCTCTCCTGGAGCCCCTTCAGGCCCTGCCAGGGGCTCTGAGCTCTGCCTGGAGCCTTCCCTTCTCCAGGGGAACATTCCCAGCTCTGCCTGGAGCCTTCCCTTCTCCAGGGGAACATTCCCAGCTCTGCCTGGAGCCTTCCCTTCTCCAGGGGAACATTCCCAGCTCTGCCTGGAGCCTTCCCTTCTCCAGGGAACATTCCCAGCTCTGCCTGGAGCCTTCCCTTCTCCAGGGAACATTCCCAGCTCTCCCAGCCTGACTCCAGCCCTGAGAGCATCTCCCTGACCTCCTCTGGACTCGCTCCAACCACTCAACATCTGGGGTTTTTTTGCATCCAGATACTCACTCTGCAAGGCAATGAGTGCTGTGCTTGCAGTGAAAAGTGGAGCTGAGTGAGGGGTGCCCTGTATTTCCAGCTGATTCCTAATAGCTTCCTCATTCATTCAGAGCACCGGGAAAACAGTGGAAAATATCCTCCACTCCAGACATTTTTTCACTCTGCTGTTGAGTCAGAAGCTGGCTCGCAGCAGCAGCACATGTGAAAAGGTTACCTTTGTTTCTTCTGAGCCCTAAGATGCCACAAATACGTTCCAGTTCCTGTCCATGAAAACCCTGGATGGGTCTCCACCAGAGGGTGAACAACATTGCATTCTTTGGCTATTGGTGTTAAGTTCTCAGCCACAAAATGCATTACCAGGATCTTTTTGCTTGGCAGGAGATCCTCGAGGCATTTCAGGTATTTCAGTTTAAATTGGAAGTGTTTTAAGCAAATACTCGGGGATTTTAGCTGCCTGCAGTATTTGCCTGCAGTATTTTATGTATTTTTAGAACTTACTGCTGAGAACTCTTGAGACAGGATTGAGTAAATTTGTGTGACTTCAAAAGGGAAACAGAGAACACCCTCGGAAAACTCATCCAATGGATAATTTGATTACAAGTGCTGCTAGAGCACTTAAATCTGACTGTGCAGTCCATCTGCATTCAATTTGGGCTTTCAGATGAAGAACCAGCAATCACATTGTGGAGAGCACGATTCAATTTTAGCCTTTGTATTTAAAATTATCCTCTGAACGCTCCCGTGTAGCTCAATTTCCATCAGGACAATGACACCCAGGTCACGGAGCCATCAGCTCCAGTGAGACTTGGCTGAGCCACAGCAGCCCAGGACTGATCCAATCAAGCCCAGCATGGATCATTTCCCCTCTGCTGCAGGTTTCCACGTGTGTGCTGCTGGCTGGATGGCCAAGGGCAGAGTTGGTTATCCCATAGTGAAGGCTGGAGCCAACTGTGGCTTCGGCAAGACGGGAATTGTGGACTATGGAATTCGCCTCAACAGGAGCGAGAGGTGGGACGCCTACTGCTACAACCCCCATGGTGAGGAGCCAGGACCACGGGGAATGTCCCCTCTTGTCCCCTCTTGTCCCCTCTTGTCCCCTTTTGCCCTCTTTTATCCTCTTCTGTCCTCTCTTTTCCTCTTTTGTCATCTTTTGTCCTCTCTTGTCCTCTTTTGTCCTCTCTTCTCTCTTGTCCTCTCTTGTCCTTTTTTGTCCTCTCTTGTCCTCTTTGGTCTTCTTTTGTCCCCTCTTGTCCTCTTTTATCTTCTTTTGTCCTCTCTTGTCCTCTCTTGTCCTTTTTTGCCCCCTCTTGTCCTCTCTTGTCCCCTTTTGTCCTCTTTTATCCTCTTCTGTCTGCTCTTGTTCTCTTACGCCCTTTTTTGTCCTCTTTTGTCCTCTCTTGTTCTCTTTTGTCCTCTCTTGTCCCCTCTTCTGTCCTCTTTTGTCCTCTCTTGTCCTCTTTTGCATTTAGCCCATAATTTCTCTGAATGATCTCAGGGCTTTCTGCCCATGATCAGAGGTATTCTGCCTGCAACAGGCTAAATTTGGTGTTAACCCTTCTGTTTTTGTGTCTGAGATGGAACAGGTCGGAAAATGAATGCTCTGTCTGGCATTCTGAGGAGTTCTGTCCTAGGGAGGAATTGTTCCCTGGGAGGGTGGGGAGAGGCTGGATGGAATTCCCAGAGAAACTGTGGCCACCCCTGGATCCTCAAATGTCTAAGGCCAGGCTGAATGGGGCTTGGAGCAGCCTGGGATGCTGGAAGGTGTCCCAGCCCATGGCAGGGGTGGCATGGGATGAGTTTTAACATCCCTTCCAATCCAAACCATCCTTTAATCCTATGATCCTACGAGTGAAACTCCCAGCAGCTCCCAGCAGCTCCCAGCAGTGCAATTAAATGAGGAAAAGTGGATCTCCAGAGCAGATCATGAGTGACATGATCACCCAGCCATGACTGCCAAGGACCTCAGCACAGACATCTCCCCATCCCCGTCCCCACTGCCCTGCAGGTGACTGCAACACTCCCATGGCCACTGGCACCACGGGGACAAAGACACTTCACCTGGGGACGCTCAGGGGACGTGGAAGACGTGGCAGCAGGAAGGAAAGCAAAGCTCCAGCTTGGCTCTGCTGCTGCTCCCAGTGCTCAGCCCAGCCTGGCAGAGCCGGAGTCAGGCTTGTCCATGACGTCTGCACAGCTGTGCACATTTTGTTTGTGCTCCCAGGGCTGGGCCTTGTTTATGCTGCTCAAATATCTCTGTGGGGTGGGGGCCGTTCCCAGATGTTCCCTGCACAAAGAGAGCTGCAGAGAGATTCCTGCCTTTGGAATTTCTGCATGAGGCCGTGTCCTTTGTCAGCCTCTCCTCTGGGCCCCGGGGAGCTGCTGGCCAGTTTGGGCAGAGGACCAGCAAAAAAAGGAAACCAGAGCTGCCAAAACTGCACAGACAGAGCCTCCAGCGCTGCAGGGATTGGTGTCCATGGCCTGTGCAGCCTGGCAGGGCTGTCTGCAGGTGGGACTAGGACAAAACTCTGACAGAACTGAGCCTGTGCCCTGCCCCGGGAGGCCAAAGGTGGCAAGAGGAGCTCATGGGACTGTTTGGGTGTTGGAAGTGTTCATCCCACCTAGCAGAGATCATGGAATGATGGAACCATGGAATGGGATGGGTTGGAAAGGATCTTAAAGCCCATCCAGTGCCACCCCTGCCATGGGCAGGGACATTTCCACCATCCCATCCTGCTCTGAGCCCTGTCCAACCTGGCCTGGGACACTGCCAGGGATCCAGGGGCAGCCACAGCTGCTCTGGGAACTCCAGCCCAGGCAGGAATTCCCAATCCCCAATGTCCCAGGCAGCCCTGCCCTCTGGCAGTGGGATCCATTCCCTGTGTCCTGTCCCTCCAGCCCTTGTCCCCAGTCCCTCTGCAGCTCTCCTGGAGCCCCTTCAGGCCCTGCCAGGGGCTCTGAGCTCTGCCTGGAGCCTTCCCTTCTCCAGGGGAACATTCCCAGCTCTGCCTGGAGCCTTCCCTTCTCCAGGGGAACATTCCCAGCTCTGCCTGGAGCCTTCCCTTCTCCAGGGGAACATTCCCAGCTCTGCCTGGAGCCTTCCCTTCTCCAGGGAACATTCCCAGCTCTCCCAGCCTGTCCCCAGAGGGGTTCCAGCCCTGGAGCAGCTCCGTGGCTCCTCTGGACCCTCTCCAACAGCTCCACATCTCTCTGGAGTTGCAGCTCCTGAGCTGGAGCTCTGCAGGTGTTGCAGTGGAGCTGAGCTGGGAATTTCTGGGCTCACAGAGAATTTACAAACTCAGGGGGTAAATCCATCTTAGTGCTCCTAATTCCTGTGCCCTGGGTGCCCTCCTGACACAGCTCTAAATTGGGCTAAATCCTAAATCCTGGCAGGAATTCCCAGTTTGGTCAGCCCCAGTGTCAGGGAGCTGGCAAAGTCCAAAAGGTCACTGGATCAAACCAGGAGCGTTTTTATTCCAAAGGGAACATAGAACAGCTGGAACAGCAGGAATACAACACCAGGTGTGTGATCACAACCTGGTTTTTGTAGAAGACACACTTGCAAGAGGTTTTTGAAGAAGAGAGGATGAATCTGAGTGTCAGTGTGACTTGCAGGTACAGCTGGCAAGCTTGAGAGAGCCACAAATCCCAAATGCCTTTTACACAAAACACAGCTCTGACCCCAGATCCACTGAAGGCAGCAAAAGCTTTTCCTGTGATTTCAGTGAGGTTTGGATCACACCTCTTACTTCCAAAATATCTCCTTCCAAAAGCTGGGAATGGCTGCCATTCACCAAGTGAGCCCATCAGAAGCTTTGTCACTCTGGATATTCCTGTGTCACCTCCAGGTCAAAGCTCCTGAAGACTCCAACCACAGCCAGAATTAAAACTTAAAACTCTCTCTGGTTGTATTTCCATCTCAGGAAAAGAGTGTGGGGGAGTGTTCACGGACTCCAAACACGTTTTCAAGTCTCCGGGCTACCCAAACGAGTACGAGAACAATCAGATCTGTTACTGGCACATCCGGGTCAGGTACGGGCAGAGGATCCACCTGCAGTTCCTGGAGTTTGACGTGGAGGAGGACACTGCCTGCCTGGCTGATTTCCTGGAAATCTACGACAGCTACGACGATATCAACGGCTTTGTGGGCAGGTAAAGCTGATTTGAATATGCAAATTCGTGGTTAAGCAAATTCCTGTTTAATTTGCGCCCCTCTCAGAAGAATGCTGTTTATAATTTATAAGATACACTCACCTGAACAGAATAATTTTTAGGGTCCCAGTAAAAATCTGAAGGATTCGTTGCTGCCAAAGACTTTTCAAAAAATTTTATTTTTTCTATATAAACTTCTCCTTATTTCTTGCACCATTTGAACAAGCTTCCTGCGTGACAGTTCCAATTATTTTGGAATTGGACAGGCTCTTCTCTCCTGATTTTCCTTGATTTTCCCCTCCCTCAGAAGAACTTTATCCAATTTGCAGTGCTGAGCTGCCCCAAATTCCTGCAGCAATATTCCCTGATTTATCATTTCTGATAATTTAACACAGAGCTGATCAGAGTTTCAGGGAACTGAGCTTTGCCTTCTTCTGCTTTGTTAAATGAGATGAAAAGAAGCTGCAAGATTTTTTTTTAGTTCTCTCTGCTCATCCCAGTTCTCCAGGAAGAACCTCTGGCAGTCTCAAATATTTGTATTTTGTGTTTCCTTTAATTGAAAGGAGAGAGAAGTGTTAAACTGTTAGCAAAAAGATATTACATTTAAGTTGCTGTCTGCTATTTTCTAACAATATCAAAACAAGGGTTATACTTCCTCTCTCCTATTATTAATTCTCACTTTCTTTTCTTTGTTGTTGTAGTTTAACTTACTCTTTACCAGCCAGGTTTTGGTAGGAAGTAATAATTGCAATTAATTGGAATATGGAATTATTCCGTAATTTGGAAGGAAAATTAAGGTAATATTTTCCAGACCAAAAAATAAAGCAGAAAAAAGTGACAAAAAAACCCCAATTCCTGCCACTTTTCACACCCTCTCTACAAATCACATGCAGCAAAGCAGGAATTCAGTCCATTTTTGCTTTTCCAGATAATTTAAATGGATTTTTTTTTTGCAGTGTTGTTCCTCTCTTAGCCTTGGCTCATTCTTCTTTTCCTTAAGCCCTTGTGAAATTGTTTATTTTTTTTTCCTTGTTTTGCATCATTTATTTCTTGCAGATATTTAAAACTGGTTCCTCCCCTCAGTCTTACCACAGGATGATGACAAAAAGCTTTCTTGAGGCAATTGTTTTAACACAGAATTCCAAAAAGTGAACACCTAAAACTAATTTATCCCCTTGAGCCCCATTAGGGCTGTGCCATAATTCCCATGTCCTTTAATAATTTCACTTTTTTCCAGGTTTTGTGGAGATGAGTTGCCAGATGACATCATTAGCACAGGTAATTTGTTTGCACTCTTCGCAGGAGATTAAAAAGCCAATTAATTACTTCTAAATAAATGTAAATCAGCTTAATTAGAGGGAAGTGTGCCCTGAAAAAAAATCTTAAAACCCCCAAAAAACATATCTGAAAAAAAACCCCTTAAAAGCCAAGTAATATATCTGAAAAGAACTTAAAGCCCCCAAAAAATACATCTGAAAAAACCTTCAAAACTCAAAAAATACATCTGAATAAAAATTTAAAACCCTAAAAATATGTCTGAAAAAAGCCCCTTAAAACTCAAAAAATACATCTGAAAAAACCTCTTAAAAACTCAAAAAATACATTGGAAAAAAACCTTAAACCACAAAAAAAAGTATGTGTAAGAAGTTAAAACCTCCAAAAATATATCTCAAAAAACTTAAAACCCCCCAAAAAATATACCTGAAAAGAAAAATCTTAAAATGCATCTGACAAACAAGTTTAAACCCCAAAAATATATCTGAAAAAAACTTTAAAAACACCCAAAATTTGTCTGAAAAAATACTTAAAACCCCCAAAATACATCTGAAAAAAACCTTAACCCCCCCAAAAAACATATTTGAAAAAAACCCCCTTAAAACTCAAAAAAATACAACTGAAAAAACCCTTAATCTACAAAAAAAGTACGTGAAAGAAGTTAAAACCTCCAAAAATATGTCTCAAAAAACTTAAAACCCCAAAAATATACCTGAAAAGAAAATCTTAAAACTCAAAAAAAAAAAAAGCATCTGAAAAAAATGTTTAAAACCCCAAAAATATATCTGAAAAACCCCAAAAATTGATCTGAAAAAAATACTCAAATCCCCAAAAATACATCTGAAAAAAA
This sequence comes from Sylvia atricapilla, assembly GCF_009819655.1. Taxonomy (NCBI): domain Eukaryota; kingdom Metazoa; phylum Chordata; class Aves; order Passeriformes; family Sylviidae; genus Sylvia; species Sylvia atricapilla. The sequence continues at coordinate 37,208,064 of NC_089146.1, forward strand.
CCTTAACCCCCGCAAAAACATCTTTGAAAAAAAAAAAACACCTTAAAACCCAAAAAAGACATCTGAAAAAAACTTTAAAACCCAAAGTACATCTGAAAAAAAATAAATTACAACTGGAAATAAATCTTAAAAAACTCCTTAAAACCCCCTGAACTATACCTGAAATGCCACGTTTTGATGCCATCTAAGCCCTTAATTGATAAATTTTAATTTTTTTTCCATGGCCCAGGCAATGTGATGACACTGAAGTTCCTGACCGACGCCTCGGTGACCGCGGGAGGTTTCCAGCTCAGATACACCACCCTGGACTCTCCTGCCAGGAACACCACATCCCAAGGGAAAACCAACTTCTTGTCTGGAAAATTTGGGATTATGTGAGCAGAATAGCCAGAAAAGTGTTTTTACACCGACCCCAATTCAGATATTTGTGTCTTCAGATTAAGATTTTTTTTTTGATCTCTTTTTAAGTTTTTCTTTTCGGCTTTTCCTATGTTTTGTTAATAAACTTCACTAGGGAATAAATTATAAAATATACTTATATGGGGGTAATAGAAAACTATTTTTAGAATACAAGTACTGTAAAAATCGGAAGAACTCTTTGCTACCAAAGACTTAGAAATTATTTTTCTATATAAACCGCTCCTTCTCCTCATTTCTCACACCACTTGAACAAACTTTTTGTGTGACTGTTCTCATTATTTTTAAACTTAACAGCCTCTTCTCTCCTCATTTCTCTTGATTTGTACGTATTTATTTTTTTTAGCCTGCTGCTTTTTTCCACCCCCCCTGTTCTGTATGCATTATTCTGTTTTAAAATTGATTTTCTTGAACTCGGAGGGCCTTCAGTGGACACTTGTTTTTGAGACACAAAAATTCATCTTGTGGGTGGCCCAGCAGCCACTCCACGTGAAGATTGGAAAACAAGCAACAAAGAGCACAGGATCCTCTGGATTTAATTTTATTAAAATTTAATTTTATTGAAATTAACAAGCTCCAGCAGGATGGGTTCTGTCAGGGTTTCCTCATGCAGGGAAGAGATGTGGAAGCCCTTTCACTTCTCTTTAGCAAATAATTAAAAGGAATGGCTTCGTAATGAGAATAAAAGGGGTGAGATGAAGCAGCAGGAGGAACTTCTCACTTCTCACTGTGTCAGAAGACACCCCCGAGGTGTTGGACGTTGTTTACACGGGTCTAAAAGACTGTCCTCGTTTCAATTGCTGAATTTAAAAATCCTTCTCCAGATGTTTTTCACCGAAGCAGCATTAAAGCTACCTCTGTTCTAACCACACCGAGTTTGCAGTGAGTTCATTTGTTTCTTTAATTTAAAGGAGTACACGAGTTCTGAGTTTGTTTCTGAGTGTTTTCTCCAGGCCAGATCTGCAGGAATCTGATGCCCGCAAAGAATTTTCCTGTCAATTAGATTTTGTTTGGAGCATTTGTACTCCTCATCACCTGAATTCACCAGAAATGGTTTCGCAGAAGAATGGAAGATCTTAAGCTGGTCAGCCCCATTTTTGCTTTATTTCTTCTAACTCTCGATTGTTTAAATCTATTTAATTTCTGAGTTTTTATTATAATTTCACTGGGAATATCATCCTGTTTGCTGTCCGTACTGGAGAACAACACTGCAGCTCTCCTCCTGCTTATTCCCAACACTTCAATCGAGCTGCACGAAACAAGTTCTGCATCACCACATTTATGGGATTTACCAGCATATAAAATGTGCTTTTTAATCCTGCCACCTTGTGTTCACGGTGCCTGCTGTACAACACCATTCCCAATTCCCAAGATCAGCGCTTGCCCATAGGGAAGAGAATAAGGAAAAGCATGAGGAGGATGGTAATATTTTATACATGGCCTCGGGGTGGGGATTTTTCTTGTTGTTGTTCTTTCTTTAACTGGGAAGTGACAGGTCCTGGGTTGATATGGATGAGGTCAGGGAATCCCTGGAATCGCCATGGGATGTTTTTTTGGGAAGAGACCCTTCCCAGGGCAGGCACAGGGAACCCTGGAGGTGACAACGCCTGTGACTGCTCCAGCCTGGCTCTAGACCGGACATCCCACGGTTTTCCAACACTTTGGATTCGCTGCCAGGGCTGGGATTTCCTATCTCTCCCCTGCCAGCTGGGACACCCCACACGCCGGGATAAATTCCCGGTTTATGCCGGCAGGTTCTCATGGAGCTGGAGGTTAATTCCAGTCATTAATTAGGGGGTTGACTCAAGTGAGCTGACCTACAGCTTCCTCCCGAGCGTCAGCTCGGATCTCTGCTCTCCGTGACCAGGGACAGGAGCCAGGGAACGGCCGGAGCTGTTTCAGGGCGTGTTTAGGTGGGAAATCAGGGAAAGGTTCTTCCATCCAGCAGAGGGTGGTCTGGCACGGACCAGGTTCGCCACGGCACGATCACGGCCCCAAAGCTGCCAGAGCTCCAGGAGCGTTCGGACACCGCTCTGAGGGATGCCCAGCGTGGATTGCTGGCCGGGGCCAGGAGCCGGACATGGATCATTCTCCCCTTTCCGCCGCTATTCCCGCACTCCGGCATTTGCGCCTCCGGCGCCGACTGACCGCCCTCAGCGCCGAGGCGGCCCCGCCCCTTGCTCTGCCCCGCCCTTCCCGTCGAGCCTCCACCAATCAGCGGCGAGGGGCGGGGCCGCCGCGGGGCGCGGGAATCTCCACGCCGCGTTCCCATTGGCCGGAGCCCGCGCGCCGCCGGGCCCGCGCGCGCCGCCATCTTAGCGCGGGAGGCGCGCGGCGTTGAGGGGCGGCCGCGTTCCGGGGGGAGGCGGCGGCGCCGCCATGAGCGCTCCCGGCCCCGAGCCCGCCGGGCCCCATCCCGATCCCAGCGCTCCCGATCCCGCCGCCGCCTTCAGCCTCGGCCCGCTGCTCCAGACCCTGCAGGACCCCGCCGCTCCGCCGGGAGAGCTGACGGACGCGCACCTCACCATCATCAGGTGAGCGGAGGGGGGACGCGCACGCTGCCGGAGGGAAGCGGAGGATCGCTGAGGAGCCTGAGGGCTCGGGCCGGGCCGGCTCCGGGAGCGCCGAGCTGCTGCCCTGGGAGGCAGGGCTGGGGGCGGCGTGGCCCAGGGGAGGCCGCGGGAGACATGCGGGGCTGAGGGCAGGGAGAGCAGGGAGGAGGAGGGAAACCAGGGAGGAGAGGAAGAGGAGGGAGGAAGGAGCTCTTCTCCCCAGGGTCTGAGCATCCCAGAGCCTCCCTGCCCTCTTGGATTCCTCGGGGGCTCATCAGAGGTGGCTGAAGAAGGCTAGGAAATTATAACTTTCTTCGAATGACAAGGCGTTGAAGCTTTATGATTGGAAGGGTGAAGTTTTTAACTGCGGCTGTTTTTTTTCGGGTTTTGGAGCGATCGTGCCTGGTTTTAATTGCGTTTCTTTCTGGAAGGTGCTTCGTGCCCATGAGGTTGTGCCTTTACCTGCGTCTTTCTGATTTTATGTGCAAAGGCACGATCTTTTCCTCTCGGTGTCTCCCTTCAGTTCTGCAGTGATCTTTAAAGCTGTAACTTCTCAGAAACCAGATTTAACAAGTTTCTAGAAATAAATGACAGGAAAAAAAAAAAAAAGGTCCCAATGTAAATATTAAGCAGCAACAGGTTTCTCAGGTTGTCCCTGGATGACTGAACTTAGCAAGGTTTGGGTTTTGCAGTGAGAAACTGATGATTAATGTCTGTGGGATAATTACAGCTTTCCTGCAGGGATGTTCCTCACGTATGTGCAAAGTTATCCTTGCTGCTTGTCCAACCAGGATTTTCCTACATTTTGGAACTGCTCTGAACTTTCCTCTGCTTAGGAGGAAAGTGTTTTTTCTGTTTTTCTCCTTTGCAGCGAGTCATTTAAAGTTTGCATGCTAGATTTTGATATTCTCATAGAAGCTGACAAAAACGTGAAAGCCCTTAATATTTTTATAAATATTTAGGCAAAAAAATGAGTCGTTACTCACTTTGTACTGTAACCCAGGATTTTGCTGCTGGGTCAGACCTTGTTGGTGGCATTTTTGTTCTTCAGCTCCTCCAGTGTTTTATGTGTCAGAAATGGCAAGCTCAGTCAGTTACAATGTGTTTAACTTGTAAATATCATTTGTTTTCCCTCCTGCTCCTTGCAGTCGCTTGACTGGTGAAGGAGGCAAAGCGTTCACTGCAGATGTCAGGAAACACTTCCCTCAGCTCTGCAAAGTCTTCAAGGTATGGTTTTTCCCTTCACTTCTCTTACACTTCAATGAACAAAAATATATTTCGGGTGGGCAAGGTCAGTGGGAATTGAAAGAGTCAAATTTAAGTTCATTTCTGGAGTCCCAGAATCATTGAGGCTGGAAAAGACCTCTGGGGTCATGGAATCCAAACTTTAATAGGAACGCAGGGTAGTGACAGAGCAGGAAGGGGTTTTTTTCTTTTTATTTTGGCAAAATGGATCTTTCTTCTGATGAGGAATTAGTTCAGAAAACCCCCAAAATGCTGGCTCTTGGATGTGTTCAGGCAGCATCCCACAGTTAAATCCAGTCTTCCAGCCAGAAGAGATTGTGTGTTGTGGCTGCCTTAGAAACACTTCAGAATTCAGAATGTGCAGTAAATATCAAGGTTTTTAAAGAATTAGTGTCAAGGTTGTTCCTAGCCATTTTTTTTTCCTTCTGGCTTAAAAGCTTAAAAACAATTGGAGAGTCGAGTGAGAGAGCATAACATACACAGCCAAAGTGAAAGACTTACTAGGGGTGTTTGGGATTTATTTCCTTAAAGATGTTTTAATTACAGAGAGCAAAAAATGCCTTTAGCCCTTCAAGTTGTTCTACTGATTTGGTGTGTTACAGAATTCAGGGAGGGTTTCCTGCACGTGGCTGCATTTCTCACCAGGTGTTTGCTTTTGAAATCTTCTCAGCAGTGTTTGCATTCAGACAATAAACTCAGTATTTCCCAGTTACTTTTCTAACCTGAAACTCTTGTGGGGTTTGGCTTGTTTTTTGTTTTATTTTTGCCAGGCACACATTTCCAGCCCAAACTTGGAGCTCAGCAATGCAGCATTGCAGGCCTTGGGATTCTGCACTTTTAATTCAAATAACACAGCTGAATTATCTGGTAAGCAAACAGAGTCTGAGCATAAATATATCCATCAGAGCTCTTTCTTTATGTTTTTTCTCAGCATTTATTGACATTTTGACCAGGTTTTGTCTGTAATATGAGCAGTGTGATCAGTTCATTAATTACATCTTGTACCCCAGTATGGTGATCATTTTTTATGCTGTTGCACTAATTCTGTTTTACTAACTTCTAATTTCATTAACTGCTTTGGTAGCAATTAGTGCAGTAATTAGTTGTGTGGAATTGGTGATCAAAACAAAAATATTCTTGTGGGAAAAGAGTGAAGAACCTGTTTGTAGGATTTGGGGGTGCACAGTAGAGCTTTTCCACATTTTCCAGCTTTTTCTTGGAGATTTCTTTGTTCCATCAAATCATGGAGTGGTTTGAGTTGGAAGAGACCATTAAAGGTCATCTTGTCCAGCTCCAAACATTTCAAATTAATCTAAAGTAATCCAAAATCCTATGACCTGCATTTAGCACTAGAAAGTGCTAAATCCCTTTCACAAAAGGTTTTGGTTTTGAGAATTTGAGGCTTTGCCTCGAGGTAAAACCACAGGTTTTTGGCAAAAGGGCAGATTTTCCCGTTTGAAATTGGTTCTTTTGGTTCTTCTCCTGTGTTTTTTCAGTGTCTTCTGCTCTCCTGTTATTCCAAATTTCCCCTGATTCCCTGTGAGAATGAGGCATTTCTAATTATGTGTGTGTGGTATCTTCCTTTCCTCTCATAACTCCTTTTTTCTAAGTGGTTGATAAATGACAATTCTGTTAGAGAATGTCAGGCTCCAGAAATCACCAAGCCCTGAAAACAATGGGCAGTTAAACAGGGAGAGAGGACAAACAGCTCCTGCACCTTTGGGTGTGTTTTTAATGCAAGTGTCCTTCCATTTCTCTGACTGTTGAGGTCATTCACCCACAAAGTGCAAATTTGCAATAAATCAGACTTCTTACCCTTGAATTTTAAAGGCACATGTGATTTCTCCATCTGTGTTCTTAGCTGCATCTAAGTTCTAGATTATTAACCTTATTAATTTCTATGGGATGAGCTACAATTTTACCACTTTAATAACAAAAAGCCTCTTGCAGGCTCTAAAATAAATTTATACCAATTTATGACCAAAGTGCTGCTAAACCCACTTAAAATCCAAGAAGTTTTGAATAATTAAATGCTTAATCTGTAGCCCAGGTGTAAAATAAAAAGCTGTCTTCTAATTTGATAGATTCTTGTAAAGGTAATACAGATTATTAGTATTTGTATATTTAATCCATTTTCAGCTTTTTTTGGCTACTTTAGTAGGGGAGAAGCTGCTCCAAAGTGATGCTTAAGGCAATAAATCATTGGGAATTGCAGCTTAGGTGAGCAGAATGACCTGGAATGTGTTTGAAGAGGATTATTTTGAGGGTTGGTGTGTTCTCCTTCCAGCCCCTGAAATGCAGGAGTTGCTGGCGGCGGTGAACGGCGTCGCCGTGAAATGCTCCGACAAAAACACTCGCACTCGGGCACTTTGGGTCATCTCCAAGCAGGCTTTTCCTCCAGAAATCGTTCAAAAGGAGGTGAGTTCCTTCACTGCTCTTTTGGTGGCCTCCTTTCTCACACAGAGGAATGGTTTAGAAAAAGGGAGTTTTCAGGAATGGTTAAAAAAAGTGAGTTTCTTCGTTTTTCGTGTCGGTGCTGTCCTTTCCTAGGGAGAGGAGGTAAATTCTTTGTCACTCTCCACTCACTGGCTTTTGAATCCAAAGGTTTATTTCCCAGCAAATCTGACAGCCAAGTGTCAATTTTTGGAACTGATCAATTCAGTTCTGAGAATCAATTCTGAGCCAGAAATAATGGCTTTCCTTTTGAGGCAAGCTGCAGTTTCTCTGTCAGAAAGCAATGAAATATCACAGGGGAGAAAGGTTATGAATATTCCAGTTTAAAGCAAGATCTGGCTTAATCCTGGAAAGTGAAACGTCACAATTCCAGCTCCTCATGGAGTTATTTGTATCTAGAGGCTCACTGTGCTGTTCTCTTGTTTCCTCAGGTGTCCAATATTCTCTCTACCCTGGAAACAATCCTCACTAAAGGAGAAGTTCAGTCTGTTGTGGTTGAGTATGAAGCACTTAATGTCATTATACGGTGAGTGCTCTGCAATATTCAGTTGTCATCCTTTATTTAAAGTCTTCATACCAAACCTTAGTGCCACTAGAAGTACTAAAGACAAAAACTTTAATTCTTCTTGAATTGTTTATTGTGTTAAGGATTGTTTTCCCCCAGTGTTGACTTGCCTAGAGGTGACTGCTGAGTGCTCTGGGTTGGGAATGATGTTGGTAACATCAGGGGTGTTTTAATTATTGCTGAGCAGTGTTTGCTCTAAGTCAGGGACTTGGCAGCTTCTCACCCCACCTGTGGGGACACAGGAGCTGGGAGGGGACCCTGGGACAGCTGATCCCAAGTGCCCAGGGGATATTCCATGGAATTGTGCCCAGGGCTGAACTGGGGAGCTGCTGGGCAGTGGGTGGGAGCAGCTGCACTCTGCACCACTTGTTGTGTGTGTTATCATTACAAAATATTACCTTCATTAGAATTTAATCATTCTGATGCAGAAATTAGACAATATTGCTTTCATTTTTAATGGCTTTTTAGGAATTATTTCCCAAGTCATGTTCTTACATTTTGTTTCCAGAATCTGCCTGCTTGAGAATTTCTTTGCCTTTATTTGGGGTTTTATTTAAAAATCTACCCTTGGCAACACGTTTTAATGCTGTATTTCCTGTCACTGTTGAAATTCCTGTTTAACTGCTAAAAGGTGACTTTTTAGGACCATCATTGTGAGTGCATTGTTCTGGTCAGCAGCACTCAAATATTCCAACTTTATCTTTACTTAGTGTTAATTTAATTTCTGTATTAGTAAAGACATGGAGCTTGTACCTTTACTCTTCTTTTAAGTTTTCTCTTAAGCTTTTGGCATCTGGTTTGAACTGCAAATCCATTTTAAATATTTCTTTTCAACAGTTGTTGTCCTCTGGCTTTTATAAAATTACTTGAAAGGCAGAATTTTTCCTTAGTACAGCAAATTCTCCATAAGATGGGGATTTGACTTTCCTGGGGGAAAAGGGGAGCTTGACAAAATCCCAGGATTTCTAGATCCAGGCTGCCTTGAATATATGCCAGATATTCCCATTTCTGCACCTTTTCTGGGGGGTGTGGGATGGTGGAAGTGTGTGGAATTGTGTCATGGTGTGTGTGCTCAGACAGTTTGGGGATGGGAGGATAAAATCAGAGCTGTGAGCAGGTCAGTGTTCATGGAGTCTGTGCAAACCTGGCTGGGGATTTTTTCCAGAAGCTGCTGGGATTTATTCCCAGCAGTGTGGGAGCTTCCTGGGAACCCCCAGGGATGGTTCATGGCCAAACTTCCTTTGGGCATTGTGGATTCCTGGCAGGCTCTCGGCTCCTTTGCCCAAATAATTGTGATATAAAACAGGAAGGACAGCTCTCGAGGCAGGCTGTTGTGCTTTGGGAAAGGTTTATCTGAAATAACACTTGAACTTACAACTGATACAAACATTTGGAATGATTTCCTTTAAATCACAAATCGAATCAGAGCATTTATTGATGATATAAAGATAATTTGAGTGCCTGAGCATCTGCTGGAGATCTATAATTTCTTTTTTTGGGGTTTTTTGTTTTTTGGATCCAGCTTAATGGAGCAAACCCCAGCCCAGATGGGAGAAGAGGCTGTGAGGTGGGCAAAGCTGATCATCCCTCTGGTTGTCCACTCAGCTCACAAAGTGCAGTTAAGAGGTGCCACTGCCCTGGAGATGGGGATGCCACTGCTCCTGCAGAAGCAGCAGGAGGTGGCAGCTGTCACCGAGCACCTGATGACCACAGTGAGTGACAAAGCTGGGCCTTTGCTCAACAGGAGCATTTGGGAGGTTTTGGGGGGCATGAACTCGTTTTCCTGTGCTTCGACAGCAACTTCTTGATGCCGTTTTTAGTGTTAAAAAACAAATGGAAACGTAAGTACGGGACCACTGCAAAAACATGCCCCCCCCAAAAAAAAAGTACCCAAAAAAAAAGGCAACAAAGGGGATGAGAGACAGAATTTGGAGGGCTGAGAGTGGGGATGGAGGCAGGAAAGCAGAGGATACTCAGCAGTTTCCATGTCCTAAAGGATTTCCCATCCTGTGCAGCAGCAGCAGCCCTTTGGTGGTTTTGATGAAGCTTTTCATGTTCCCCTTCACTTCAGGATTTGATTTATTTATTTTACCTTATTTTCTGCAGAAAAACCCAACCAAACCCCAGATGATGTTTTGGGTCAGGTTGTGTTTTGACTTTAGAGTGGGAGGAAATGCAAATATTTGAAGAAACAGGTTTTGCTTTGTTGGTTGCCGCTGTCAGAATGACATAAATTTCAACAACAAAGAGAATCAGGTGGTAACAAACTCTGTGTGGCACAGAATGAAATCCTTCTGCAGTAGAAACAGGCTGGTTGTGTCCCCAGACATTAATCTGTGTCGTTTTTTTTAAATTTTTAACATCTATTCCTTGTAGAAAATTCTCTTCCTTTCTCCCTGCAGAAATTAATTTCGGAACTCCAGAAATTGTTCTCCGCGAAGAACGAGACCTTCGTGTTGAAGCTGTGGCCCCTGTTTGTCAGATTGCTTGGAAAGGTGAGCCAGGGAGGCAAGAAACCTCTGAGAAAAAGGAGGTTTTTTAACAGCAGAAATCCACTGAATTGTGAATTTTCTTTCCTGCTCAGACCCTGCATCGCAGTGGCAGCTTCATCAACTCCCTGCTGCAGCTGGAGGAGTTGGGCTTTCGTAGTGGCTCCCCAGTGGTGAAGAAAATTGCCTTCATTGCATGGAAAAGCCTCATTGATAATTTTGCTCTGAATCCAGGTAGATTTTTAAAAAAATACGTGTATTTAATCCTGATTTGTTTTGCCTGTTTTAATAGATAACTGGAAAAAAAGTTCATCTGTTAGTGGTCCGTGCACTGTTTGTGTATCCAAATGGTGCATAAAAATTCATTGTGTGTGTGCAGAAATTGGAGGGTTTGGGTTTCTTTGTTGGTTTTTTATCTTTTTATCTTGTTTTGTTTTGTTTTTGAGGAAATTGAAGTTTTGAGATTTCTTTGTTGGGTTGTTTTCTTTTGTTTCCTTTTTGAGGAAATTGAAGGTTTTTTGTTTGTTGGGTTTGGTTTGTTGTTTTTTTTTTCTTCTTGTTTTGTTTTCTTTTTGAGGAAATTGAAGCTTTTTGGGGTTTCTTTGCTGGTTTTTTTCTTGTTTTCTTTTTGAGGCAAGGAAATGGTTTAATCATTTGTTCTGCCCTGATTTTTCTGCTGGGAGTGCTAGAAATAGAATAAAATTAGGAAATTATGTTTTACAGTGCTATAGTTGATCCAAGCAGCAATGAAATACAGAATAAAACATCCTTTATATTTTATTTTGGATGCTGTGGTTTAACTGAAGAAAAGCAACACTTGAGGATTCCAGAGCTATTAAAAAAAAAAAGTTGTTTAAAAGGATTTTGGACAAGTTTTCAAGTTTTTAGTCTACCCTGTGTCAAAATACAATATTTTTGACTTTGTGCTTCTCTGTGTTCTGAAGAGAAAACTCAGTGTTTGATTTTCCCTTCCCTGGAGAAGATGGGATCTAACAGAACAAGCTAGAGGGAATTTCTCCTGTTTACCACAGAATCCCAAAATATGGGTCAAGTTGGGTCCAACCTCGGGTTGGAATTCAGAAAACTTAATTTCAGTCTTGGTATTGAGAATAAATACTTGATTATTCTAGGTAATAATTAGAGCAGTGAGAGAATTGAAAAGTTGGTGTGATTGAGTTTTGCAAATTACTGATAGTTGATTTCAAAGCTGAAATATCTTAGGGAAAAACATAATGGTCTAATCAAATTCTGCTGGGCTGGGATTTAAGAATTGCTGTTGTCTCAAATGCCCTTTTTGTTTGATCCCCAGACATCCTGTGCAGTGCCAAAAGGCTGAAGCTGCTGATGCAGCCCCTGAGCTCCATCCACGTGAGGACAGAGGCTCTGGCACTGACCAAGCTGGAGGTGTGGTGGTATCTCCTGGTGAGGCTGGGACCTCACCTGCCCTCCAACTTTGAACAGGTAACCCAGGAGACAGTGATCCTCCTCCCTGTGCAGCTCAGGCCCCTCTGAGTTCTGTCAAATAATCCCTGCTGCATCCCTTGGTGGTTTGTTCCTGAAATTAAACTCCTCCAAGGAACCAGTTTGTCCTGCTGTGTGACTTCCAAATAGATTCTCTGGGAGGAATATTTGAGACTCACAGCCCCAAAAGTTTGGGGAGTCTCTGAGAATGTCCTGTCCTGCACTCCCCTGAGTGCACTCATACAGAATATTTTGCCAAGACCTCTTAAATTTGTGTTCCAGGTGACAATTCCCAATAAAAAAACCCCTGTTTTGTAGCAGCACATTTATCTAAAAACAATTCAGTGTAACTACAGCTTCCACGGAGATTTGTGGGCCAAAATAAGATTTTGGTGTCTCAGAATTTACAGGTTTGGGGCAGATATTTATTTATACTTGGGAAAAGTACAGCTATGATGGCAACCCCCACTTTATACATTTGAAATAAAGGACTCTCTTCTCCTTTCACCAAGGAAATGTGGGCTTGGAAAAGGCTGCCATAGGAAAAGTGATGAAAAGACCATAAATATTGAGAAAGATAGAAAGAAAAATGATGCATCTGTTGCATTTCTAGTCACATTGTAAGTGCAATGGACCTGTTTCTATTCAACACCTGGATTTCATGAAATTAATGTTCAAGTTGGGATTAAAGACAGGAAAAACTATTTTCTTGGGGTTGTTAAAACATATTACATCCAACAGGATTTTTTTTATTTGATCAGACATTTCTGATTCGTTATAAATACCCAGAAATCTCTGATTTGTGACCGGCAGCCCAGTGTGTGATATTTGAAATGAGGCTTTTATGGCTTGTCCCTGTTGTAGCTGTTGCTGGTTTCCCTTTGCAGGTTTGTGTCCCATTAATCCAAAGTACCCTGAGTGTGGATTCTGCTGCTGCTGCATTCCCTGGAACCCCCTCACGCCCCAACAACTCCAGCCTGGCCTCAGCAACCCCTGGGCAGAAATCAGGTACTGAAACATCAACCTGGTGACATTTCCAGCTGCATTTCACAGGCAGAGACTCCTCTCTCTTTGTCATGGTTCTGCTTTTTCATTGATAATTATTGTCCTTGAAAACAGTGATTTTTCTGCAGGGCTCAGAGATGATTTATGATTTCTGTTGCAGTCATTATTTAAAGTTTAAAAAGTTGTGCCAATCACAGCTTGAGGACCAGTTTTAATGTCCTGAGTTGTGTTCTCTGTGGCAACGGAGCTCTGGTTTAAAATCTTATTTTTCATGTACTAATATATGTGCTGTTTCTGTGTGCCCTCTTATTTCTGTATCATTTTTAGTTTCTGCCTGAAGAATAGAAAATTTTGGGGTGATTTGGCTTGGAAAGGACCTGAAAACACATCCAGGAATGAGCTTAAAGCTTCCAAGGATGGGCACCCTGTTCCAGGGCTTCCCCACCCTTCAGGCAGGAATTCCTTCCCAAAATCCCACCTCACCCTGCCCAGTGATGATGATGATCCATCAGGAATTTTCATACTTTACCCACATGTGAAACCACATGTGATTGAGTTTTTTATCTAAATAAATAGCCAATAAAAACTCCTGGTTTTTCTTCCCTTTCTGGAAGCTTGTGCCATTCTGTTCTGCTGTAATTGGGAGCCTCAGGGATGTCCTGGATTTGGGGAGTTTCCTCTATTCCCTATTTTAAAAAGTTCATCTCAGTCCTCTGGAGATAACAGCTGAGTTGGTCAAAAGGTTTTGCCAAGACCTCTTAAATTTGTGTTCCAGGTGAGAGTTTCCAGTGGAAACTGTTTTATAGCAGCACATTTATCCAAAAACAATTCGGTGACTGTGTAACCACAGCTTCCATGGAGATTTGTGTGGCCAAAATAAAATTCTAATGTCTCAGAATTTACAGTTTTGGGGCAGATATTTAAACATGGAGAAAAAAATATTGCTGTGACTGCAAACCCCACTTATCTGAGAAACCTGGTTTCAGCCAGCACCACTCATGATTTATCCCTTTTTTGAGGAATTTGAGTTTTTTTTCCTGGAATTGAGATTTGATTTGTGTCTCTTCCCCAGGTCCTTTCCCATTTGTGAGCCCAGGCACTCCCAGGATGGCCCTGAACAGCAGCACAGCAGGATTGAGTGTCCCAGAATTTACAATTTTGGGGCAGATATTTAAACATGGGAAGAAAACACTGCTGTGGTGGCAAACCCCCCTTATCTGAAAAACCTGGTTTCAGCCAGCACCACTCATGATTTATCCTTTTTTGAGGAATTTTAAGGTTTTTTTTTCTTGGAATTGAGATTTGGTTTGTGTCTCTTCCCCATTTGTGAGCCCAGGCACTCCCAGGATGGCCCTGAACAGCAGCACAGCAGGATTGAGTGTCCCAGAATTTACAATTTTGGGGCAGATACTTAAAACATGGGAAAAAAATACTGCTGTGGCTGCAAACCCCGCTTATCTGAGAAACCTGGTTTCAGCCAGCACCACTGATGATTTATCCTATTTTTAGGAATTTTAAGGTTTTTTTTTTCTTGGAATTGAGATTTGATTTGTGTCTCTTCCCCAGGTCCTTTCCCATTTGTGAGCCCAGGCACTCCCAGGATGGCCCTGAACAGCAGCACAGCAGGATTGGTGCTCTTCCCTTCCATCCAACTCCTGGCTATTGAAATGCTGCTCCACTTCCTCATGGGACCACAAGTGGTGGATTTTGCCAAGCAAAACAAGCTCGTGCTTAGTTTAGGTATATACCAATTTTATAGATGTAATTTTTTAAAATGTACATATGGAATTCTAATAATTTTTAAATGTACATCTAGAATTTTAAAAGTTTTAATTCTTTAAAAAATGTATTTGTTACAAATACATGTTTTAAAATCTCAAGCCTTGTCTGTTGGATTTAAACGATTTAAACTTCTAAGTGTAAAATGATTTTAACTGTTGTCATCTTGAAGCTATTTTTGTGTTAAAAAATGCTGTAAATGCACAAATACTTGATTCTTTTGAAGGCTTACTTTCCCAGTAAACTGCCAAGTAACAGGTTTATGGAATATATGTGTTTTTTTTGTTCTTGTAGAGCCTCTGCAGTACCCACTGATCAGTAGCCCTTCTTTTTTTTGTAAGCATGCCAGCACTCTGATAAATGCTGTTCAGGATGGCTTTGTTGCAATTGGAAAAGAAGTTCCTGGTAAGAATTCAGTGATGGGATTTAAACATTTCCTGGGAGATCAAGTGGGCAAGGGAAACACAAGAAATCACCACGTTGTTGTGATATCCTGAGGTTGTAAAAAGTAGAACTGCTCTGACTTCCATTGTAATTTGAGTTTTGGCTTGAATCAAACTCTGTCCTTTCACACAGTTTGTATTTTAGCTGCAGTTTTGTTGGGTATTTTAATTGCAGACTGAATAAAATCATTGTTGCCTTGCAGATTGTTTGCTGAATGTTATCTGGAAGGACATAAATGGATATGTAAAAACAGCAATTGAAGCAGGTAAAAAGGGTTTATATTCTTTAATTTGGCATTGCTCACCAGTCAGAGGTGGTTTATATTTAAACCATTAATTATTGATGCTTCATGATTTGGGTTTAGTCTGAATCAATAATTCTGTTTTATTTTAAAGCAATTTCAAAAGAAAAACAATCCCTCCTCAAGTCATTAGTGTTGAGGAATGGAGACAAAAATTCAAGTTTTTGACTCTGGTGCCTTTTTTCTTCTTTGAAATTCTGTTCCATAGTAAACTGTAGTGTTTATAAAAGTTCTTTCCTATTTTAAAACTGTTCTTTACCCAAGGAAAGTCCAGAATGTTCTTAATAATGCAAACTTTTCTATTGAGAATTGAACAGAAAATGAAGAAGCTTTCTTTGGTTGAATACAAAACTCCACAACTTCAATCTATCAAAATTCAAATCTTTAATGAAACAAAGGTGTTTTCATTTCCTAGTTAAACTTGGAGGGTTTTATTTAAACTTTAAAATTTCAATTATGTTATGAACAGAATTGGTGCCTGAATCTCTGAAGTATTTGGTAAGTTTTTACAAATTTACAGAGAATTTTTTTTTTATTTTGCTTTTGTGCTAAAAGTTGGAATGATGCTGGGAGTGACCATTCCCTGACTGGAAAATGTTCTTTATTCCAGGAAATAAGAAAGAGAAGCAGGGCTCAGAAATATTGACCATGTTACTCCAGGCCTTAAAAAACACTGTGAGATCAAACTCTCTGCCTGTGCAGAAAATATTGGTGAGTTTTTCTTGAAAAGCATTCTCAGATTTAGCAGCAGAATTGGGCACAGGGTTCTCCTGTGCTTCAAAAAAGGGATTTTTTTTGTTTGGTTGGTTGGTTTTTTTTTGGTTTTTTTGTTTGTTTTGTTTTGTTTTGTGTTGTTGTTGGGGTTTGTTTTGTTTTGTTTTTGTTGTTTTTTTTTTTACAGAAGGAAATTGTTTCAATTCTACTTTTTATTCAATTCTATTTTAATTCAATTTTACTTTATTTTTATTTATTACTTTTATTTTATTATAGAAGTAAAATTGTTTCGATTTTTTTTTATTCAATTTATTTTATTTGTGCTGTTGCTTAAAATATTTGAACCCTCATATAAAAATATATATTTAAATGTATTTTTTTTTTCTCTTCTCCTGCTCAGTCTCTCATTGATATCACTGTCAAAGAGTTGCCTCCAAAAGTCTTGGGCTCCCCAGCTTATCAAGTTGCTGATATGGATCTTTTAAATGTAAGTCTGAATTAATTCTGGGACTTTATTAATGCTGAAAGGGATTGGGAAGTCAAATTATTTCATGTTCCACAGTGCAGACTTGGTTTGCAGGCCTCACTTCTGAGGAGTAATTAAACTGTCTCTAATTAATGAAATTACTGCAGGAAATGCAGATTGTCATTGGTGAATATTGTTCTGTGTTCTGCATCAGAAGGGAGGGACAGATAATAAAATATTCAGAAAATAATCACAAAAAACTGTGAAAAAAGGCTGAAATAGTGCTAAATTCGGGAGATTCTTGTTTGGAGAGGAGCAGACTCAGTAGGAAGGAGTGTGCTCCTGGTTAAAATTCTAATTATTAAATACAGATATTAAATACATTTTGTTAGATACTCTCAGCATTAGCAAACCTGGAATATTTGAGATAGATTTGAACAGAAGTTTTCCAAAAGATCTCTTGCTGTAACCTGGAAATAAACAAATCCCAAGATCTGGCAGCATCTTAAATTTCCAGTTTTCCCTCTTATTTTTATGTTTGAATGTTAGAATTGACAATTTTGGACAGCTTTTAATAATTGTGAATTTCTGGCTCAGAATTAAATACAATATAGAAACACTAGTGGAAGTGAGGCAGCATTTCAGGTTTCCAGTGTTCCCTCTTATTTTTATGTTTGAATGTTAGATTTGAGAATTTTGGACAAATGATTTTGTCCAAATGATTTTTTAATGATTGTGAATTTCTGGCTCAGAGTGAAATACAATATAGAAACACTTAGAGAAGTGAGGCAGCCATTTCATGTGATCAATGCTGTTTGAACCTCTTCAATTTCTCTTCCCAGGGAACTCCAGCTTTGTTCCTAATCCAGCTGCCTTTCCATAATAATCTTTTGGAATGCTGTGTGACAGATGAGAGGTACGTGGAGCTTTGAGCATCCCTTAGAAAATACCACAGAATTTTATTTATTTCCCCTCTGATTTCACCTAGGGAAAAAAAAAAAAAAAAAAAAAAAAAAAGAAAAAAACCTCTTACATTTTGGAATTTCTTTCCCCAGATTCTTTGGGATTCTGGAAACTCTGGTGGGTTTTGCCCTGTCTGGACCCACCTCTGCTCTGGCCTTCAGTGAGTCTGTGCTCGGTGTCATTGATCAGAGTGCAGGGCAGGTGGGCAACAAGGAGCACCTCTGGAGGATGTGGAGTATTGTTGTTCATCCTCTGACTGAGTGGATTAATCAGGTAATTCATTCATTCATTCATTCATTCATTCATTCATCAGTGACTTCTGGTTCTCAGCCCCAGCACCCCACAGGAGAACTTTGCTGAGCGTTTATCTGAATTAATTTTTTTTTTAAGGAATTCCATGCCTTGAAGTGATATTGAAGTTAGATAATTTGGCATAATCCTGCTGGTAAAAAACATTGGAAGCTTCCCTTTAGGAGCTGTTAGCTTTTAAATACTATGAGATGTAAAAATAAAATAAATCCCATATTGGGATGTTCAGGGTGTAATTAGACCAGAGTTTTACTCACGTTAGGCATCTTTAGTGCAATAAAACCCATAGAAATGATAATATTTAAAAGATTTAGCAGCTTATTTACTAGAAATACGTTGATGGTAATGTAGGATTTGCTGAATGAATTAATCCTTGTTAGATCTAAAAATCATCAAATTTATGAAGAAATTTGATTTACAGCAGCATGGACACAGGAAATGGCTTCCCAGTGCCGAGGATAGGGATGGATGGGATACTGGGGAGGAATTCCTGGCTTGGGAGGGTGAGGAGGGGCTGGAATGGAATTCCCAGAGAAGCTTTGCTTTCCTGAAATCTCTTTATTTATTGACCAACAAATGTCCAATTTGGTGTCCAAGAAGTAAAATGCCCATGGAGATGATTCCTGCTTCGAGTTCTATTACCCAGATTTTCAGAGTGCTCAGTGAGGTAAATTTGGCTGTGGCCAAATCAGAGGCTGATCCCAAACTGGAGCAACAAGAACTGACCTAAAAATTAATTTACAACCTCGTTAACAACAACCTGATTAACAACCATTTCCTCATGGTCCTTTGCTATGTGACCTTTTTGCCTTCCCATGCCTTGACCATCCCTGGGAGTGTCCAAGGCCAGGTTGGAGCAGCCTGGGACAGTGGAAAGTGTGGGATGAGATGAGTGGGGTTGGAATGAGATGATTTTTAAGGTTCTTTCCAACCCAACCCATTCCAGGATTCTCTGAGTGTGGTCAGCACTGACTATAAATGAAACAATGATAAATCCATCAGACATTTCCTGACAGATTGGTTGAATTCTTGGGATGTGTTTTGGCATTTAGAAACAGAGCTTTTTAGCCTTTGCTAGCAGGATCCTGCTGAACTCTTGCAAGAGCAGAATATCTGTTTTCCAGCTGTATTTATGACAATGAGTCAGGAACAGCTCAGTTTTGCAGCTTCATTAATGGCCCGGTTTGAGACAAAATTTGGGAGGAGACTTCCCAAAGGGAATCTGCTAAAAAAGCAGATTTCCACAGCTCTTCTCCCAACCAGTTTGGGAGATAATCTCCTTGGAGAAAAGTGGGAAAAAAACCCCTGTTTATTTAATGAGCAAAGTATTCACAACTGTGAAAAAATGAATAATACGAAACTCTTTTCTCGTTACAGAATAACGAGGTGAACCAAGGGGATGCCCTGGAACACAATTTCAGTGCTGTGTACAGTGCTTTGCTGCTGCCAGTAGCCCACATTTTCCCCACTCAGGGATTCCCACAGGTAACACCAAATGAATCAAATTAATTCCAAACAAAGTGGGCCTGATAAAATCTCTGAACTCTCAGAGCCGACTTTGGGTTCAGTCAGCTGGGGTTTGGGTTCAGTACTACGTTGCATTGATTTAAAACCCTAAACCTCCAGCTTCAAACCCTAAACAATTCCCTAGGTCTTGACAGAAGAAAAGCCTAAATCAAAGTTTTTCTCTGTGCACAGATATTGATATTTCTCAACTTTTTCTCTCTTGTTTTTCAAGCCAACTTTGAAATCCTTGCTGCGCTCTTGGTCAGACCTGTACCGAGCTTTTGCTCGCTGTGCTGCTCTGGTTGCAACAGCAGAAGAAAACCTGTGCTGTGAAGAGCTTTGTGCCAAAATAATATCTGGGCTAGAAGGTGAAACTCCAGTAGTGAGTATAAAACATATAATTTAGCAGATCTCTTCTAAATTAGATGTAAAAGAACGTGTTGTGAATTTTAGTGTAGTGATTTCTGGAACGTGGAGTGGTTCGGGTGAGATTTAAAGCTTTCAGTTGGTGACAGGAGTTGGTAAAGAAATGAAAGGAGGGAGTAAAAATAATTAGAAATAATTTTTAAATTATTAAATATTCCAATAGTAAGGCAGATTTGGGATTTGGCTTCTAATTAATAATAATGATGAATGAGTGCCATGGTGGTGGTAAATGGGATTTGTCCAGGTGAAATGTGTTTATAAATACCACAAACCCAGGCACTACAGTTAGAAGGGAGGAACATGGGACCATCACCTTTGGACATTAAAATTTAAGGATTTTGCTGCTAAAGCTGTAAAAAAGAGAAAGATTTTGAAAGAAACTTTTTTTTTTTTTCCTTACCTAAGTTGCTTCTTCCCAAACTCACACCACAAGGAGAGGGGAATGAACATTTAATTTGAGATATAAAAATCCTTCATGCTTGAAATTCACTTTGGAAAAAATACTGTGAAAGAAACAAAAAAAATGGGATTTAAAAACCTGGAATTGAGGGAATTGCATCGTTGTATAACCTACCTTGGATGCTGCTGGACCCTGATAACAAACATCACTTTGGAATTACTAAACAAGCCAAACAGAAACAATTTAAAAGTTCTGTGTGAAGTTATATTGAAAATCCCTTTAGCTCCCAATATGAATGTTCCTTTTAAAGCAAGTTTAACCTTATTTGGAGGAGAATTCGGATGGATTGATGGGGGAAAATCAACTTTGATCATGTTTTCTATGCACTGTTAATTAATTTTGCTTTGACTGTTAATGGCAGCTTAATTGTTGTGCTTGTAATGACTTTTCTGTCCTTGAGCACACAGTGACCCTTGAACCTTAATTTTACGGATTTATCCTAAATGTGACCCCTTCTCCCAGCTGCCTTCCACTGTTTGCTGCTTTAGACACTATTTATATCTTAATTATTAGAATGGGAAGCTCATCCTCAGTATCAATGTGCATTTAAAATGGAATTTCATCAGTCTGACCTGATCATGCAGAACAGTTTTTTTCCCCACCCTTAATTAAAAGTTGTTTCTTTTGCTGTCCTAAACACCTAAAAAAAGTGGGGTTTTCTGTCCTTGTTCCACTTTTGAGGATTGATTTTTGGGGTTTGCTGAGGGATGGATAGATTAATTTTGGGGTTTGCTGATTGATTTCTGTCTCTGCTGGTTGCTTTCTTTTTTTCTGAACTGATTTCTCTTACTGTTGGTTGATTTTTCTTTTTGCTGGTCGATTTTCTGCTGGTTGATTTCTCTTTCTGCTGATCTGTGTTTCCTCCTCAGGTGTTTCCCATGCTGGAAGGTCTCACCCACCTTGTGTCAGTCATGGTTGACTGCATCAACTTTGCTCCCTATGGCACCAAATTCCAGCCCAAAACCAGATGTAAGGAAACAATTCAATTTGTGGGGTTTTGTGCATTGGTTAAAAATTAAGAGTTTAACAAGACAAAGGGTCGTTTTGTATAAAATACTCTTTGTTTTCTTTCTTATTCCCACTTAAGCTGCTAAAGTTGGAGAGATAATTTCCCAAAAAAGCATAATTCAGTAAAAAAGTAGTTCAAATTTATCTGCCCAATGGGAATTTTTTTAAGTGGTGAAAGGCAGTGTTCACCTGCTGAAGGGAATGAAACGCTTTAATTGGAAATGTTGATGAGGAAAAACATAATGGAAACTTCACTTCCAAATCAAGAAATGAATAAAAATTTATATTTCTCCTTCCCTCCTGCTCACTGTTTCAGGATTTGTGTATCAGGTGGTATCTAAAGGGTTGTTGTTTCTTTTCAAGTAGACATGAAAACCTTAAAAGCAGAGTCTGACCAGCCAGGAATATAAATAAAAAAGAATAGAAATCAGATAAAAATTACGCATTAAAAATGTGTTTAAATGGTTAAATCTGTTTTTAAACTATTTATATATTGGTCTAGTTTGGGAATCAAAGCTCTGCCTCTCATGTATACTCAGTGCTCAGCTGTCTATTGTTGTCAGGCATATTGCTTAAGGGAAAAAAAAA
Source organism: Sylvia atricapilla (assembly GCF_009819655.1). NCBI lineage: Eukaryota > Metazoa > Chordata > Aves > Passeriformes > Sylviidae > Sylvia > Sylvia atricapilla. The sequence continues at coordinate 37,229,216 of NC_089146.1, forward strand.
TCAAATTTTTAATAAATTTTTTTTTAAAATCTCAGCTCCCCAGACCCCCACAGACTGGGCTAAGAAGAAGAAGGAGCCCCTTGGCAAACTGGCCTCTCTCTTCAAGCTCCTGCTGGTGCTCCTCAACTCCTTCCATGAGTTCAGCTCCCAGGAAATCCATGCAGAATCCCTGATTTCCATGGGCCCTTCCCTGCTGGCTGCTCTGCACACCATCCTCAGCCACATCTCCCTGCCTTCACTCATTGGAGCCACTTTTGCCATTTTTTCCAAGCCCTTGGCTGTGTTTTATGAAAAAACCAAGTGAGTGTTTGAAAGGTGGGAGGGGCTTTGGGGTGGGGAAAACTCTGGAGTTGTGTGGGATGGAGCTCAGGCTTTGCAGGATTTGGGAAAAAAGCTCCATAATTCAAATTTTGGTCTTTCCAGAGGAGCTCTATTGGCATCTGTGCAAGGTTCAAAAGTTTAGTTTTGCCCTGCAGTGAAGATATTCAGTGACAGAAATTTGTTTTCTAGTGGTCGTTGCATAAAATTTTTTAGGAAATTAATGATAATTACTTGATGTACACTAAAACTCTGGAAGTTTTGAAGCAGAAGGAAATACTGAGAAAAAACTTGGCTTGGTGCTTTTTTTTCCTGAGCGTGGTTTTTCTTGGATTTATTCATAAAAATGGTTTTCCTTGGATTTACTCAGAAAAATGGAAAAGTTTATTTTCTGAGCATCATATTTTCAAGATTTTTTTCCTGAAAAAGGAGAAGTTGGATCAATATTTCTGAAGGAAGACATGTGGAAGCAAATAAAAATTTGCTGGGAGGTCACAGGTTCAAAAAATGAGTTAATAAATGTAAAGTTCCTCACATTTTTCTGGCTAATTGTACCTCAGGATTTTTTGTATGTGGAATACATTTATTTCCATGGAATATATTTATTTCTATGGAATTGCTTAGTGGTACTTCAGCTTTTTAATGTAAATATTCCACCCTTTTAATGCAAATATTTATGAGCCCTGGGCAATGTGTTTAAGGAGAACATTAAGAGAGCAATTCGAAAGGTAATTTATAAGTAAAGCCTTAATTTTCAGTTTGTATTAATTGCCACCGACTTTTCCATTAATTTCTCCTAAAGTCAGCATTTCAGTATCCATGGAATTTAAAGGATAATTTGGGAAACTCCATCAGGAAATTGTTTAATCCCTCATTTGATGTTCATTTCACCAAATGATTCCATCAAGTTACTCACTAAAACGAGTGTGCACTGCTGGAATTTATTCTCTGTTAAACTTCTAGGCTTGGGATTAAATGAGACAGCAAAATAAAAATTATTTGAATTTGTTTTTTTGGCAGACTCCTTGAAATTGATATTCAAAATATCAATGATTTGAATTTGGTTTTTGGCAGGCTCCCTGAAATTGATATTTAAAATATCAATGATTTGAATTTTTGTTTTGGCAGGCTCCCTGAGGTACCCAAAGTCTACAGCAATCTGAATAACAAGGTAAATTTGCCACTGAAATCACTGGGTTTGGGGGAAACGTGGAACACTTTCCATTCTTGCCATTTCTTCTGTGTTAAAGCCAAATTAAAAATGTGATGAGGGTAGAGATCTAATTTTTAAATTCTTTACTCTTGAGGGGAACTCTGTATTCTTGGGGGGAGGAACACTCAGCTCTTGGACTTGGATGTGATGTGACATTCCGGGCTGTGATAATAAAGCTCATTTTAAACTTCTAATTCAAATATTGCAGATTTTCATTGCAAATTTAACTTAAAACCCCCTCTGTGTTTCGTTCCCCCTGAGCTGGAGAAGCTGCTGGCAGAGGTGCTGCAGTGCCTGCAGTGTCACTGCCCTGGCTCCTGTGACTCTGAGCTCCTGCAGCAGCTCAGCCCCGTGCTGTGTGTGGCCTTCCAGCACAGGAACAAGCAGCTGAGGCAGCAGAGTGCCCAGCTCTGGAACTGCACCTTTGCCAAGGCCTCCTCACTCACATACCCACAGGAACTGAAGTAAGAAACTGCTTTGGGCTTTTATTATTTGTGTCTTCACGAGGTGTGTTGTGCCAGTCTGATTCCTTGTGCAAGCTGGGGGTTGGTCTTTATATATATGAACACATATGTATTTTTTAAAAAAAAAATAATGTATATATATATACATATACACACACACACACATATATATATATATACACACATATATGTATATAAACATACATAAATATAAAAACATATATGAAAAACATATGTATATACACATCTATAAATAAGATATATATAAAACATGTATATATATAAAACATATGTATATAAACATATATGTACGTATATAAAACATATATATACACATATATGTAAAACATATATATAAAAACACATTTAAAAACATATATAATTTTTTTATTTTCTTTTTAAAATTAATACCAAAATATAAATATAGATATTATGTGTGTGTGTGTGTATATATATATATGTATTTTAAAAAGCTCTATATTGTGAGGAGCTGCTCTTCTCCTCAGTAAGAAACAGATTTTTACTATTCACATCTTCACAAGTTGTGTTGTGCTGTTCTGATCCCTTGTGCAAGCTGGGGATTTATATTTATATATATAAATTTACACACATAAATGTAAATATATATATAAATACATATATTTTTAAAAGCTCTGTATTATAAGCTGCTGCTCTTTTCCTGAGTAAGAAAGTGATTTTTATTATTCACATCTACACACACTGTATTGTGCCATTCTGACTCTTTGTGCAAGCTGTAAGTTAATAATTCTATATATAAGTATATATAATAGAAATAATACATGTAAAATGTATATTTAAATATAAACATTTTGAAAAGCTTTGTACTGAGAGTGACTGCTCTTTTCCTGAGTAAGAAACAGGTTTTTATTATTCAGATCTACACAAGTTATGGTGGGCCATTCTGATTCCTTGTGCAAGCTGGGGGATAGTATTTTTTATATATAAATATAAGTATATATATATGTATTTTTATATATAAGCTTTTTATTGTGAGCTGCTGCTCTTTTCCTACACCTTTCCCCCTTCCCATAAATCTAAAATGATTTTTTTGTTGTTGTTATTGAGCAGGTCAGTGTTAAGCCAAGCCAAAAAGAAAATCCCTCTGCTGCTGCCTGGTTTTGAAAGCATTGAGATGTCTGAGGAGTGCAGCGGCCCCTTCTCTGACATGGTAACTATTCTAAATATTCATGGTAAAGATGGTAAAAAAAATCCTGTGGTTGGCATTTCCTGGGAATTGTTCAGCAGGGAATGGATGAAAGGTCAGTTGGGATTTTTCATCTGATTGACCTGCAGTGGTCTCATGTTTAAAATGATGAACTGTGCTGGATTTACTCATAAAAATGTGCACCACTGTGAAAAGTCTCAGCTGGTTCTTGCCACTTCCTGCATTGGGAATTTTGCCTTCTAGGAATTTATTTGAAATATTTAGGGATTTTTAAAGTTACTCTCTAGGAAATTTAGAGGAAATTGGTGAGTTTTATGATTTTATTCCAGATGGGATGGTTTTACTCTAGAAATTCCCACAGGGTGGGTTTGAGAGCTTGGAGTTTATTCCCACAGTGCCTTCAGTGTGGTTTTGTTTGAACAGATGGAAAATTCCCAGCTGGATGCAAAGATCAGTGGGATGGAGGTGAAGGTGGGACCGAAACGAGATTCAATATTGGCACATACAAGTGAACTGAAAAATGATGGCAGAGACAAGCCCAGCAACCAGCAAGCAACACCTGCAAAGGTAAAATGTTCCCAGAGAGGTGTCCTGACATCAAATCCAGGGCAAAATCAGGAGTTTGGGGATGCTGAAATATTTTTCTTTCCGGTTTAGATTGCCCAGCACAGTCTGATTTAATATTCCTGTCAGAATTCTCTGCTGGATTTTGGGGAGGGAGTCAGGCTGAGTGTGGGAGGGTGGCAAATAAAAAACCCTCTGTCCTCACTCTGGTTGGAGGTTGTGACAGATCTGGGTTTTGGTGGCTTTTAGGGTTGGCAGATCCCTCACAGAGATTGATCATGTCCTTCAGAAATTGCTGATTTTCAGTTCCTCTCTTGTTCCTAACCCTGATTTGGGGTTTTTTATCTTTCTGCAGTTAAAACTAGAATTTTCATCTCCGAAGACAACGAGTGAGAAGTCTCTGGAAGAGGAGAAATCTGTTGATTTTGTGTTTATTCCTCCAGAAACAAAACCAAGAATATTGACAGAACATCAGAAAGAAGTGCTTAGGTCAAAGAGGTCTGTCATTTATTGTTTTAAACTTAATGTGAAATGTCATTCCTTGACTTAACTTCAATTCCTGTTTCTCACACCACCACAGGTAATTGAGTCTTGTTCTTCCACACAAGTCATTAAGTTTGAAGTAAAAGAGTTCCTTGCTTTGCTGTTTTAAAGCAATTAAATTTTTCTGCAGTTCCATTTCCTCTTTTGATTAAAGCTTCTTTAGTCTGTTTGGACTTTGGGAATTTGGAGTTTAGATTTTTATTTCGTGGTTCCCTTGCACTGTGAAATAAAAGATGTCATTTTTCACGAATCATGGAAATTAAAAGGTTTGGGTCAAACAATCTGAGGAAAGGATTTCTTGAGTCAGCAGCATGTCAGGAATTAGGATATTCCCAAGACTCATCTTAATTGCAAAAGAATCTTTAGAATTATCCTCTTTTTAATGTGAGAGGACAATACTGGAGTGTTTTCTGTGTTGGGCAGCAGGAGCAGTGTAAGCAGGAACTCCTCTGGGTTGTGGTGAATTCTGTGCAGAGTGGGATCCCAATCACAGCTTTTATTCCCCCCCAAAAATATTTAATGCAGCTGCAGCTTAGCCTTGAACTAAGGAGATAATAAATTCGAAAAAAAGAGTCTGACTCTCATTCCTGGTGCTGTTCCAGAGCTGATATTCCTGCCATGTACAACAACTTGGATGCATCCCAGGACACCACCTCATTTTCCCAGTACACCCAGAGCCAGGAAGATTCTTTGTAAGTGGAAGTGCCCAGTTGTGGTCGTTAAAGGTGCCTCCTTTGGCAGCAACACCGATTTCAGATTCTGATTTAAATTCTCTTTTAGGGAAGTCCCACCTTTGGTAGAAGATGCCAAAGAAGACGCTGCAGACCAACCTCAGGTAATTTCCCATGGTCTGATGGTGAATAAAGTCAGAGTTTCTGCCATAACATCAGAGTTTTTGTGGTTTGTTTTCCATCCTCAGCACCAAGTGAGAGAAAATTTTAACACCATTGCAGGGCTGTGTTCTGCTTTTTTACCATTTATTCCTGGCAGGCCCAGTCATGGGGTGTTTGATTTCAAAATGGGAGGATTTATGTGAGCAGTCTCTTATCACTCATGTGCCTGTGCTGCCACAATATTTTATTGGGGTAGAGACTGTAAATGCTAAATTCCTTCTGGAGAGCAATTGGCTGAACAGCTGCTGTGCTAACTGTAGTGCCAATCAGAGCAGGTAAAATACAGCAAAAACTTCAAACATTTTTTGGAGTTCTTTGTTTTGGGATTCAATGGTTTAAAAAAGTGTCTTTTATAACTATCAAAACACAGACAATAAATAATTTAGAGGAAGGGTGATTAGAAAAACCTTGGGAGTGTGTTGGTTTTTATTGCACCAGAGCTGTAGTTGATTTTTATTACATTCATAGGACAAGAGCAAGTATTTCAGTCGGTGCCCATGACAAATCTTGTGCTGTTGATGTTTTTGGGACAGGAGGAAAAGGCGGGGAGTGAAGGATGTCACTCGGAGGAGAGCCCAGCCTGCAACAGCGAGGGGGAGGCCAAAAATGACACAGCTGAGATGATCCCAGAGCAAACATCCGTTGGAGAAGGATTGGAGACCAGTTCTATGGAAGCAGCTTCCCAGGAGACCTCAGCAGAGAAGGGAGACACCTCCAGTGTCACCAACAGCTCAACCTCCAGTGGCATCATCTCGGGCACCCCCCAGCCCGTCAGCCGGCGCCAGTCCTTCATCACCCTGGAGAAATTCGGGGCTGCAGAGAGCAGGCCTTTCAGCCCAGCCCTGCTGGGCTCTGTGCTGGAGCTGCCTGGGGCTGCTCCTGAGGCAGCCCCACAGGAGCACAGCAGTGCCACCACCAAGGCTGCTGCTAAAGCTGAGAAACCTGGAGAGGAAAACAAAACCGCTCCCAGAGCCGAGGCCGACGCCGGCGTCACGGCCACGCGCAGGGTGACGCGCCGGCAGAGCAGGATGGAGCTGCAGGGGAATAAATCCAGGTTCCTGAGCAAGTCAGAGGAGTCCCAGGGCTGTGAGAGCCTGGGGAGCAGTGCTGAGCTGAGCTCTGCAGTGGAGGATGTGGAGCACGTCCTGCTGAGCCACTCGCAGGCTCTGCGCTCCACGGACGCAGACATCCAGAGAGCCGAGGATGCCATCGCAGAGATGGACAAGGCCCAAGGGCTGGACATGGACTCCAAAGAAAACACCCCTCCAGACAGCAGCAGCTGCTCTGAGCAGGCCCCAGGGGATGACAGCCAGGGCCCAGCAGTGTCCTCCCAGCAGAAGCAGCTCCGCCGATCCTCCCGGAGACGCTCCGAGGCTGTGGAGAGCTCCTCGGGCAGCCAGGACAAGGAGGAGGGGACCCCAAAGAGGGACAGGAGGAAAGAGGAGGAGAAAGCTGGCCAGAAGAAGCTGTCCCAGGGGAAAGGGGATGGAACCCAAAAGCAGAAAGGAGTTCCTGGGAGAGCCGCAGAAAACACAAAAGAGAGCAGCCAACCTGAGAGAGTGGCAGAGGACTGGAGCTCCAAGGAGTCTCCTGCTGGCAGGGGCCTGGAGGAGGAGGGCAGCAGAGGTGGCAGGAGGGCAGAGGATCCCCCCAGGCCCGAGGGGGAAGGTCAGGGCAGCCTGAGCACAGCAGGGCAGAAGGTGGAGCGCCCACGGTACCACACCAGGAGATCTTCCCAAGGTTTGCTGTCCAGCATAGAAAACTCTGAGACTGACAGTTCTGAGAGCAAGGAGGAGAGCACAAGGAAGAAAAAACCCGTCAAAGTGAGGAACAGAAGCAATTCTCTTGAAGGTAAATTAAAAGAGGGACAGGCAGGGAGCCAGAGCCTTGAGGAATCTTCCCAGGGAAGTGAAAGCAAGAGTCCAGTGGAGGCAAAGAAAGGTGATGCTGAGGTGAGCACAGGTGCTGCAGTGCCAGCTGAACCAGGTGGCCTGGAAAGCCAGGAAACTCCTGCAGCTGCTGGAGAAGCTGTGGGCTCGGGCAGCTCTGAGAATCCAGACACCAGCGTGGAGCAGAGCAAGGATGATGCAGCCATGGAGTCCCTGAGCAGCCCCTGTGTGTCTGAGCTGGAGGGGAGAGCAGCAGAGGAGAGCAAACAGGAGGAGAAGCAAACCAGCCCAGAGGACTGTGCAGCAACAGCAGCAAGTGTTTCAGGTGCTGAGCTCTCCTCTTTGCAAAGCCCTGAGTGTCAGAACAAGAGGAGCAAAAGGGTGAAAAAAATCAAGAGCTGTGATTGCTGCTTTAAAAAGCCAAAGCAGCAAGTGACTGAATCCAAGTCCCCTGAGTTGAAAAAGGAGAAAGGTCCTGAGCTGGAGGAGCCTGAGCCCAGCCCAGTTCTGACCCCTGGGAGTGGTTCTGGTCACTCAGATTTGGAGGAGAGCTTGGCCCTGGCTCCATGTGGGACGAGCACTCCATTGCCTCCTCCCGAGGAACCCAGTGCCTTCAGCTTGGAAAGCCAGGGAATGGCTGAGGAAAAGCTGCAGGGAAGCAGGGAGGTGCTGGAGGAGGAGGATCCAGAGATTCCAGAGGGTTCAGCAGCTGAAACCACCGAGTCCATGGAGGAAGTGAAGGAACCTGCTGAGCAGAAGGAGCAAACAGAGCAGGTTCTGCCTGAGAGTGTTCCTGGAGAGCCCAGGGAGAGCTGCCTGGAGTCAGGGGACCAAGAGGAAAAACCAGCAGCTGCAGGAAAGGAAGAAATCGATGAAAATACACAACTGGAAGAGGTGCCTGAGGAACTGAGTGTTGACAGCAAACCTGAGGAAAAGGAGATTAAGGAGCTCGAAGGAAATCAGGAGGATAAAGGAGAAGAAGCTGAGAACTCTGCTGGAGAAACTTGTGTTGTTGCAACAGATGAAGAGATGAAGGAAGAACTGGTGGAAACTGAAATAAAAGTGCCTGAAAACGTGGCCTTGGGCAGTGTGAGCGTGGATTCCCCCCTGAAGGTGGAAGGGGGTCCCTCAGTGCAGGTGGCTGAGAGCCCCACCAGCCTCCAGGCCCGCTGCACCTGGTCCCCCTCAGCCTCCCCCTCCACCAGCATCCTGAAGAGAGGGGCCAAGAGGAGCCAGGAGGATGATTCCCTGTCCCCTGCCAATAAGGTATTCCAGGGGGTTGTCTGCTGCTCAGGGTAAAACCGGGATGAGGAGCTGTAATTATTCCAATGCTGTCATATTGCTGGTTAGTTGTGAATGATCTTACAGAGAAGGTGAGGTTTGGGTTTGGAATGTGCCAGCACTGATAGATTGGCATTGTGAGGGGGTTTATTTTGAAACAGAGCACCAGAGGCTGTTCTGCTGCCTGGGTCACTGCAAAACCAGGAGCAGCATCCTCAGGGTTGTACACAGAGATTCCTTTGGGAATCCTCACACCCTGTCCTTGGCTGAAACATTTCCTGTATTGTTCAAGAACTTCAGTGATTCTCAACTGAATTGTTTTGTCTCTTTGGACTGACTGTGCTGGGGTGAGTTCCCACTCTAAAACCTCCTTCTCTCCTCCCCAGATCCGTCGAGTCTCTTTTGCAAATCCCATTTTTCAGGAGGGCCTGGCAGACGACATCGACAGGAGGAGTCCTGTCATCAGATCCCATTCCTCACCCTCCTCCAGAAGTCTTAAAATCCTTTCTAACATGCAGGTCAGGGTAAATCCTTTTACAATGTTCTGTGTGTCCCAAGTATTGGTGTATTTATCATAAATCACATGGCTTTGGTGCGTGTTTGTAGTCACTTACACGCAGTTGTAAGAGCTGAGGATCCTCAGTGTAAGGAGCAAAACTTGGCTTTAGCCTGGCTCATTCTGTTACTCTGAACTCAAGTGAACTCTGAGGTGTTAGGGGCTAAAATCTTATTATTAACTGAATTTCTGCTGTTAACTAAATTCCTACCATTAACTGAATTCCTGCCACCCTGAGATATTTTTTTCCTCTTTTTCTATCCAGCACATTACCACTCCAACCAAAGGATTTCTGTCCCCAGGATCTCGTACCCTTAAATTTAAGAGCTCAAAGAAGTGTTTAGTAAGAAGTGCTTTGGTTCATGTTTCTCTTCTATTTATTTTTCTCTGTATTCAGTGTGTGATGGTGGGTTTAATACTTCCCCTGTGTTATCCCAGATCACAGAAATGGCCAAGGAATCCCTCCCGTGCCTTACCAAGTTTGTGTATCCTGCCTTGGCTGGCTGCAAAGCCCCTGTGGATGTCATTTTACCTCAGATCACATCCAACATCTGGTGAGTGGCTTCTTCTTTCTGAAGGTGGCATTCCAATAGAAACTCGAGTCCTTATTGAACTTACAAACCCAGAATTGGAGCCAGAATTCTTTATAAAAGGATTTGGGTTGGTTGGGTGAGGAAGAGATTTGACTGTTTCGGAATTCTTCAGGTACTTTTTTTAAGGAAAAGCTCCCCAGGGGAGTTTGTGCAGGGCCAGGATTTGGATTGCTGATCCCGTGGGTCCAGTCCAGCTCAGGATATTCCCAAATTCTGCACCAATAACTGATTTTCCCTCCCCTGCTGCAGTGCCAGGGGCCTGGGGCAGCTCATCAGAGCCAAGAACATCAAGACTGTGGGAGACCTGAGCACTCTGACAGCCCTGGAAATCAAAACCCTCCCCATCCGCTCCCCCAAAGTCTCCAATGTCAAGAGAGCTCTGAAGGGATACCATGAGCAACAGGTAAAGTTGAATTTTATTAATTCAGTATTAATCTGATGTCTTTTTTTTTCCTTCATTAAAAACAGCACTTTAAATCCTAATCCCTGCCTGCCTCAGTCCCATGAATTCACCCTGCAGGTGACTTGGTTAAATTAGTATTATTAACAGGAAAAGTGAGTGGATTGATTGTGAGGTTAAAATAATATCTCACCATGTCGTCTAAATTTTCTTTTTCCAATCTAAAAATGTGTTCTCTCCCCAAAAAATGCCCAGGTAAAATCTCGAGTGTGGGAGGAAAGCACAGTCCCGGAGGAGGCTGAGAAGCCTGGAAATGATGAGGAGAAATCTCTCAGTGGAGATGAGGAGAAACTTGCAGCAGGTACCTGCTGGTGGCTTTTTGCTTTGGGTTTGGAGGGTTCTGCTGTCCTGTCTTCATTCTCTGCTGGTGGCAACAGGAGAGAACGAAGACAATTCTTTTTATTTGGGGTTTAGTTTTATTCTAACAATCCTGATCCAAAACTCACCCTGAGGAAGGGCAGGGTGGAGTCCATTTGCTGGGAATGTTTCCCGTGGAATAAATAAATGGAATAACTACTCTGTAGGCTGCTCAGAGATGTGATTTTGCACCAAACCAACCGGAAATTCAGCTTGGATTCCCCTGCACTTCTCTCCTTTCAGATTTGATCGACACAGCCACCACCAGCAGCAGCAGCAGCAGCAGCAGTGAGCAGCCCCAGGGGGATCTCGTGGGGCAGATCCAGGCTCTGGCTGCCCAGCTGAGCTCAGAAGATCTGCGTGGCTACTCTGGCCAGCAGCTCTTTGAGATGCAGGAGAGGCTGGCAGGGATGGCCTCGAGCATCCTGCGGAGCCTGCGGGAGCGCTGGCACTCCCCTCCCCACGGGGACCCCCAGTAGCCACAGCCAGGGACAGCCCCCAGGCCTTGGTACCACCCTTCACTGGCTGCTCACTCGCTCCTTCTCGCACCGTTTCTCCTCTAGGCTATTTTATAACACCTCCATGGACTTTTTCTTTCATTTTTCTTTTCTTTTTTCTTTTCTTTTCTTTTTTCTTTTCTTTTTTCTTTTCTTTTTTCTTTTCTTTTTTCTTTTCTTTTTCTTTTTCTTTTTCTTTTTTTCTTTCTTTTTTCGTTCTTTTTTCGTTCTTTTTTCGTTCTTTTTTCTTTCTTTCTTTCTCTTCTTTCTCTTCTTTCTTTCTTTCTTTCTTTCTTTCTTTCTTTTCTTTCTTTTCTTTCTTTTCTTTCTTTTTTTCTTTTCTTCTTTTCTTCTTTTGCTTTCTTTTTTCTTCTTTTCTTTCTTTTTTCTTTCTTTTCTTCTTTTTTCTTTCTTTTCTTTTCTGTTTTCTTTCTTTTTTTCTTTCTTTTTCTTTCTTTTTCTTTTTTCTTTCTTTTTCTTTTTCTTCCATTTTTGTTTTCTTTTGACTTTTTTTCTTTCCCCTTTTTGTTTTCCCCCCTTTTCCCCCCTTTTCCCCCTTTTCCCCACTTTTCCCCCCTTTTTCCCCCCCCTTTTTTCCCCCCTTTACCCCTTTTTCCCCCCTTTCCCCTTTTCCCCACTTTTTTTTCCCCCCTTTTTCCCCCCTTTTTTTTTCCATTGGTTTCTTTGGCCCCCTGTTTTCTGTGCTCCTTTTTTCTCCTTTAAAAATAGTTTTTGTTGGTGGTTTTTTTTTTCCCCTCCCCAAATTTACAGGACTCTTTCCTCCCTGGCAGAGGTGTTTCTATGGAATTGCTATGCATCTTTCTTTCAGGCACTGAAAGAAAAACCTGACAATGCTGTGCAATAGCAAAGACTGTGAAAAACCAAACCAAACAGAGTAATTAAATTATTTTTTTGGTTTTTTTTTTTTTCAAACCCAAAGTGTTCTTACTGCTGCAAACTCTTGCTGTGGGCTCTTCCCTTTGGAGCTGCTGCAGCTCTGGCAGCACGTGTGAGCTGAGCTGGGCTTAATTCCTTCCAGCAGGAGCCTGGGATTTGTACTGGATCTATTTTTCCATGTATTTTTGTACGAGGAAATGTGCTTGGACAGGTGAAAGGCCCTGCAAAGCTTCCCAGGCCTTTGCTGGCAGCAGTTCTCCATGTGGGAAGTTGGTTTTTGTGTTTTCCGCGGGGAAATGGATGGATTGGACAAGAGCTCTTTGTATATTGTGTACAGACTCACAGCAGATGTTGGGTAATAATTTATGGAGTTTTAATTGCATGGACTGCATTGCTGCTTCTTGGGAGACCAGCCAGAATTCCCAGGTTTTCCCCTCTGGAATTCTGATCTGTATATATTGTACTGTTTGCTATCCCAGATGGATGTTTATTGAAAGGAACTGCTGCGGGTGGTTTTAGAACTTTTACACGGGCAAATAAAAGAGCAAATAGTTCCCAAACCTTGGTCGTGGTTTGGTGGTTTCTGGGCTGGTTTTTTTTTTTTTTTCTCTCTGGTTTTCCATCAAATTCGGGTTCCCAAGGCTGGGAGGGACCTTGGAATGTCCTGTGGGCTGCAAAGCTCAGAGTGTTCTTTGCCCTGTTCGTGTCTCATGGAGAGAAGGGACAGGACAAAGAGCTACACGAGGGAAGCTCTCTGTGGTTTTCTTGCTGTTCTGAGAAGTTACTTTGGTTCCAGATCTGCCTCCTTAGGAGAGTTCAGCTGCCCTGGGCAGGTGAGGATGTTCCTGACACAGGGAAAGGGTTTAAATCCCAGCTCCCAGTGCCTGCACTGCTGCATCCTGCCTTGGGGAAGGACATTTCCCTTCCAGGCTGCCTCTGCTGGAATTCCCTCTGGACTCTGAACTCCTCAGGGGTGACACTACAGCAGCCCCTGCTGGTAACCTGGCTTCACACACACTATCCAGGGATGTTTGTTCCCTTCTTTCCTGGGGAGTGGCTGCTACTGGGAACTGCAGCAGATGAAGGAAAACATGATGTCCAAGTGTGAAATAACCCCAGATCTGGGTCCTTGCCTTCCTCAGTGCAGTTTGTGGGGTGAATTCCCTTTCCCAGCACCACAGAATCCATCCAGTACTGCAGAAACCTCAGCTTTATTCATCACTAATTTACAAGAAATCACAGCTTTTGCCCCCAGAACAGTGGCAGAACACGTTCATGAGAGCTCAGCAAGCAGGAGAGGGGTGGTTGCTTTTCCCTCCCCAAATAAATTGGTTTGAAATACAAAGCTTTAAATGGAAAAGGAAGTGAGGAGATACAAACGTTTTAGAACAGCCCAGAACAATTCTCTCTTTGTGGGAGAATGAATCACACATAATGTGTGTGTTTAGTAATGGAATTTAGAGATGGTGTTTGATGAAGTATTTGAAATTCCAGACAACATTTGGAAGTTGGGAGAAAGTCTGAAGTCTGGCATTGGGACAAAGAAACGCAGGATCTGCTTTTTAAAATGTGAAATATTCCAGGTGTGGTTTGCTCTGCAGTTTATTCTGTTGTGGCTGAGGGGGCCACGAAGCCCTGGAGGAGGTGACCTTAACCCCGGGTGCCATGTCCCAGCCCCAGGGGAGGTGACCTTAACCCCGGGTGACATGTCCCAGCCCCGGGGCAGGCCGGGCTCACACGGCCTCCACGTAGTTGGCCGGCAGCATTCCGGTTTTGCCGGTTCTCTGCACGGTGCCGTACATCCAGCCCTCATCGATGGCCTGCACGTTGACAATGGTGTCCCCGTCCTTGAAGGACACCTCGTCTGCATCCGCCGCCGTGTAGTCGTACATGGCCCGGAACGTCTTCTGCAGGGACACAGGGGACACGGGGGACAGGGTCAGAGCCTTACAGGGGACACAAGGGACGTGGTCACACCGCGACATGGCCCAGAACCTCTTCTGAAGGGACACAAGGGACATGGCCAAAACCTTACAGGGGACAGGACGTCTCTTCAGGGACACAAAGGGACATGGTCAAACCCTGGCATGGCCCTGAATGTCTTCTGCAGGGACACAAAGGATCACAAAGGGACTGGGTCAAACCCCAGCAGCCACACGGGTCAGAAAGGTACATGATCCAACTGTGGCATAGCCCTGAATGTCCTCTGCAGGGACAGGAAGGGACACAGCTGTCACCATGGCCCTGAATGTCCTGCCAGGGCCAGAGGGGACATGGTCAAAGCCCAGGGGTTGGGAACTGGTGTCACAGCAGGGTCCCCCCCTGAGCACCTTGGGTACCCGAGTGCCACAACCCCGGGCTTTGCTGGTGACACCGAGCCTGAGCAGTGACCTCAGGGTGCTCAGGGCCACCATCAGTGTCACTGATGGTCACTACAAGTGTCACTTTCCAGTTGTTGCCTCCCAGCAGTTTATAGAGGTGATGCCATTCCCACTGTCCTTTGCTCCAGAGGCAATCTGAATGAGCCCTTCTTCCCACTCCTAAATTTTCCAGTGTCGAGTAGGAAGAAGGGCTTATTCCAAGTTCCCAGGTGCTCATTCCAAGTTCTCAGGTGCTAATTCCAAGTTTTTAGGTGCTAATTCCAAGTTCCCGTGCACAGGGGAGGCTCTGTCCCATTTCTGTCACTGTCACACCTCACCTGGTTTCATCCAGCGCTTCATCCCCATGGATTGGGATGCCACCAACCCACCCTTGGATTAAGAGCATTAATTACTGTCCGCGGGGGCCGTGTCCCCAGCCCGGGGCCATGTCACTCACCCCGGCAGTGGAGGGGTGTGAGGGCACCGAGGACACCGTGGTCTGCTGGGTGGCCACGGAGGAGGAGCGCTGCTGGGGCAGCTCAATGGTCTTCACCTGCTTATAGCCCACTGCGGGAGAGAGGGGTGAGTATGGCACAGGGCAAAGGTCACGGGGTATTATGGGATGGGGACAGGCCTATTGGGGCAAAGGTCATGGGGGTATTATGGGATGGGGACGGGCCTATTGGGGCAAAGGTCATGGTCTGGGGTTATTATGGGATGGGGACAGGGCCTATTGGGGCAAAGGTCACGGTGTGGGGTTATTATGGGATGGGGACGGGCCTATTGGGGCAAAGGTCACGGTGTGGGGTTATTATGGGATGGGGACGGGCCTATTGGGGCAAAGGTCATGGCGTGGGGTTATTATGGGATGGGGACGGGCCTATTGGGGCAAAGGTCATGGTCTGGGGTTATTATGGGATGGGGACAGGGCCCTAGGGGTAAAGGTCATGGTCTGGGGTTATTATGGGATGGGGACGGGGCCCTCGGGGCAAAGGTCATGGTCTGGGGTTATTATGGGATGGTGATGGAGCTGTCGGGGTAAAGATCATGGTGTGAGGTTATTATGGGGTGGTGATGGAGCTGGTCGGGATAAAGATCATTGTGCGGAGGTTGTTATAGGATTGTGATGGAGCTGATAAAGATCAGGATCAGGCCCCTGGGACTGGTCGAAATCAGTTTAAAATGTAACACTTTTAGCGTTAGCTGTGCCAACTCAGCGCTTAGGAGCTGTGGTTGCTCCTGGCTGTGGGCGTTCCTGTGTGGCAGGCTGTGCTGTACCTGTGGCCGTGGTGGTGAAGAAGCCCCCGTTGCTGTAGTAGGACAGGCGCTGGTCGGTGCCGTCCGAAGGCTCCGATTTCTCGTCGGCCGCTCCGCTGATGCTCAGGGCGCTGGCGGAGCGCGAGTGCTCCCGGCTGCGGCGCTGCGCCTGGACTGCGGGACAGCAGGGACTGTCACCGCCCCGGGGCTCGGGGACACCACCCTGGGGCTCGGGGACACCACCCTGCAGCTTTGAGTCACCACCCCTGGGGCTCTCAGTGTCACCAACCCTGGGGCCCAAAATCACCACCCTGGGGTTCCCAGAGCCACCATCCCTGGGGCTCCCAGTGCCACCACCCCTGGGGCTCTCAGTGTCACCAACCCTGGGGCTCCCACTGCCACCAACCCTGGGGCTCTCAGAGTCACCAACCCTGGGGTTCAAAGTCACCAAGCCAAGGCTCAGTCACCAGCCCTGGGTCTCCCAAAGTCCCCAACCCTGGGGCTCCCACAGCCACCACCCCAGGGGCGGAGTCACCAAGCCCAGAGTTGTCACCTCATAAAACCCAGCCCTGCTAAGCTCAACCTTTCCATAATCCCAGTGTAGTTTTATAGTTCCATAGTGGCATTTCCCAGTGCTTTTTGAAGTATTCCATGCTGAAGTCCTGCCCTCCCTTGACTCTCTCAGCCTTTCTCCAGCCTCTTTCCCCTTAGTCCTGGCTGCTTCCAAAATTTTTATCTTAATTATCCTGTGATTTTCTTCCTGGCATCGCACTGAGCCATCCCCACAATTTTCTACCATCCAGGTATTTTTCCTCTCAGACAGGAGTTTAAAAGAAGGCCACTGAGAACAGCCTGTAATTCCAAAAGGAAGCACAGGCTGTATGATGGCAGCTGTAGATCCTATAAACACTCCTCCTCCTGCCTCTGCTAGATCATTTTATGATAGGAAGATTAAAAATGTACTTTTGAACATAAGTTACGCCGGTGAGGAGCAGCTACAGCCAATTTCTTCCCTGTCCCCTGTGTCCCTTGGGGTCTCTCAGCTCTGTTTGGCACCCAGACCATGCCCTCAGAGGAGTTTAAATCCCACTTTCCCCCTGTGGAGCCCGTGGACACACCTGAGATCATGTGCAGGCTGCGGGACTGGATGTTGTCCTCGGCGGGGTCGTAGTCGAAGACGGAGCCGGGGTTGGTTCTCCACACCCGGAGCCCTGCAGGGGAAATGGCATTTCCTGAGCAGCACAGCCTGGCCTGGACAGCAGCACAGGAGCTGTGCCCTCCCCTGCCCCAGCAGTGGCCAAAGCCAGGTTGGACATTGGGGCTTGGAGTAACCTGGGGTAGTGGAAGGTGTCCTGCTCATGGCAGGGTGTGACTGGATGAGCTTTAATGTCCCTCCACCCCAAATCAGTCTGGAATTCTTCAAAAAGTCACCCTGATTTTAGAAATTAGTGCTTAATTCTGTAGCACAGATCAGGCTTTTTTTGCAATCAATCTACAGCAAGGTGTTTCTCTAATCCATAGAGGTGGAGTTAAAAATAGAAGAGCCATAAATGCAGCGTGACACTATCAAGGAGAGGACAGCAGCTCACAGGTCATTTACAGCTGTTGGGAGAGAACATTTTCAAAAGGGACTTGGATGAGAACATCTCCAGGTGATGATGAATTGGAATTGATGTGGCTGAGCTGAAATGAAACCCGTGCTGTAAGAGATGTGCCCGGGTCTCCTGACCTGTGAGGTTCTCCTGGTCCTGGTCCACGCGTTTGCGCTCCATCTCCACCACCCTCCTCTGGATGCCCCTGTAGCTGATGTCACTGAAGTCCTGCATGTTCTTCTTCACCCGCTCCGTGATGGGGTCGGTCACCACGGGCGTGAAGCTCCCTTTGCTCTTCTCAAAGTCCTCGTGGTACTTCACCTGCAATCCCAAAGGACTGTGATTCCCAGCACGGAGAGCTCCTCAACCTTGCCCTTCCCAATCCTGACAGAGCCCAATCCCAAACTGGCTTCAGCATTAAAACCTGGCTCACCACACCTGGTAGGACACTTTGTCCTTGCTGCCAGGTGGGTTTATTTTTACATTTAACTGCCCTCACAGGAGAAGGACACCTCTGGGAGTGTCCTTACAGTGGAGATGTGTTTCTGGGTCTCCCGCACACGCCGCATCTCCGGGGTGTCCAGCACATAGGCAGCTTTTCCTTGGACTTGCTTGCGGAAACTGTCGGAGTAAAGAACCTGCCAGGGGAGGAGGACAGGATTTACCTCTGGAGCACCAGGCTGGCAAGGAAGAGGCTGTTCCAGATTTTTATACATTTTTTATACGTGACTCTTGCTGAAGAACCACGATTTTATACATCACAGAGTGTTACGGCAGTAATTTGAAATTTAACTTCTTAAAAAAACACCCCAAGCGAACCCAACTCATCACAGAAACACTTAATTGCAGCAGAAAGCTTTACAGAATCCCCTGTGGCTCCATATCCTTCCAAAGAAGGATTTCAGGGGTGGAATGTTCTCTCCCTGAGTTTCACCCACCGAGCTGATGTTCTCCTGGTTGCGTTTGGCTCTCTCCATCTCCGGGGTCAGCGGGGTCGGGGTTCCCTTGGCCATGTGCTCCTTGTACAGCACCTGCAGGGCACAAAGATATGTGGGCAACAGCTCGGGCTGGGAGAATTCCAGCTTTTCCTGGGAGTGGGGTTAATGTTCAAGCAAAGTCAGCCCTGCAAGAGTGGAAACGATCTTGGGAAACAAAGCGGCTGAAACGTTATTGGCAAAAGGTAAAAAAATTTAAAAAAAAATCTAAGGGAAAATAGGCAAAAATAAGGAAAACTGGGAAAATCAGGCTGAATTAGGTGGAGTTTGGCTGAGGATGGTTATTTTGGACACAAGGTGCTTGGCTGTGCTTTCAGTACCGAGCTGATTTGTTCCTGGTTCCGCTTGACTCTCTCCATCTCCGGAGTGACCGGGCTGGGAGTGGCCTTCCCTAAACCTTCCCTGTAAGCAACCTACAGACCACAAAGGAACTCGGTCACCGGGGCAGAACTCCACAACTGGGATGTTACTGGCTTTACACTCAACACCAGCCGTTAGGGGAAAAAAAAACCAACCCCAAAAAAGTCAGGAAAAATCGTATTAACAAGTTAAACGACTTTTGAAGTTACGGCACTTAAGAGGTGACTTTGTAAAGAGAAAAAAATTAGAGGGTTAAATAAAACCAGGCAGAGTGAGGTTATTCAGAAGAGCTCTAGGACATGGTGTGGTGTTAAGCAGGGCAGTGGGAGGTTTGGGAAGGGTTTCCCTGGGGGAATACCGAGCTGATCTGCTCCTGGTTGCGTTTGACTCGCTCCATCTCGGGAGTGACGGGCGTGGGGGTCGCCTGCCCCACGTTCTCTTTGTACAACACCTGCGGGACACAGAACAACCCCCCCGGGCTCTTAAACAACCCCAAAACACCGGGGCTGGAACACAAATGATTGCTTTTGTTACCAGATTTCAAAACCTCAAACGTTTAGTGCTGCCGGGAGGGGTGAGGAGCAGGGAGAGGGGATTTGGGGTTATAGGGGCTCTATCCAGGTGCTGGGTGGCTCCAGAGGCTCAGGACATGCCTCTGGCTCTAAAAAGCTGTTTAAGAAATGCTTTTTAAATCTATATTTAAAGCAGTTCCTGATCTTTTTGGAAGGAAGGTTGAATTTTCCTTCCACGCTGTCCCAAAAAATGATGTCAGGGATGGGTGTTTTTCCCTGAAGTCAAATCCGCCTGAAAATCCAATGAAAAGGTGAAACACAGAGAGAAACCTGAATATCCCTGGAAAACCTTGGACAGTGGGAGGTAAGGGAATGAAATGAGCTCTATGTCCCTTCCAAGCCAAACATTCCCCACCAAGGATTCCAAACTCTTGAGATGGTCTGGATAGAACCCACAAATTCACAAACCAAGTTGTAAAAAAAAGCCTAAAATTCTGGCTCACACCGTTAACACCGAAGTGATTTGGGTTTAGAAGGAGCAATTAATGTGCAGAAAAAAAATAAATAAATACATCTCTTTTTTTTTAAATAATGAAAACCAGCTCTGAGTGAGAGTTAGGCTGTTACTTGATTAAGTTGAAGCACAAAGGAAACCAGAAATTTCTGGGCAGGTACCGAGCTAATGATCTCTTGATTGCGTTTGACTCTCTCCATCTCGGGGGTGATGGGGGTCGGGGTCACCTTCCCCACATTTTCCTTGTACAAAACCTACGGGATGCAAGGGAGTATCCAAACGTCATTGAAAAGGAAAACAACAACAACAACAAAAAACCCCAAAAAGCAGAACAAGAAGCTTTTTTTTTTTTTTTTTTTTTTTTTTTTTTTTAAACACTGAGTTAGGGCTGGAGCACAGGAGGAGGAATTGGAGCTCTGCCATTAATCTGGGATTGCAGGAACGGGCCCTGGCTGGAATCATCGGCGTGCAGGTGGAGTAAGAAAGGGTTAAAAAAAACTCAGGACAACAACATCCATCCCAAAAAGGGATTTTTTTCCCTAGTAAAACCCTGCCTGGGGCAGCGTTAAGGAGAAGCCGGTGCGGTTTGTGTGCGAGCACGGGGGCACAGGGTCATTTCAGGGGTTAATAAGCACGGGTTGCTGATGCTCCAGCCGGGTTAAACACTTCACTCCGGTTTTTAGGAACTTTTCCTGCGGCAAGTACCGAGCTAATGATCTCTTGGTTGCGTTTGACTCTCTCCATCTCGGGGGTGACGGGGGTGGGGGTGGCTTTCCCTATGTTTTCCTTATACAACACCTGCGGGATGAGAGAAAGGAGCCAGAGAAAGCCACAGTCAGTAACAGCTCTCCCGATAAATTCCTTTTTTTTAATTCCCCTTGGATTTAGTGCCCCAGGTGGTTTGAAAGCAGGTCCTGGGCACTGTTTTAGTAGAGAAGTAGTTTGGCAGCCCGGCTTGGACTGCTGGTGATAAATGGGGTAAGTATTGCATCAAAGAGCACAAAATCCCACTGGAAAACTCAATTAACTGCTTTAAAAGAAACGGCAGCACTGCAGAGAAAAGGATTTGAGCGGGTTTAGGGTTAGAACAGGACATTAAAATCACTCTTAAAACCGAGATCAACTGAACCGAGTTAACATTTCAACCTGAGAAAGCCACGAGTGAGGAGTGAGCCCTGCTCTGAGCTGCTTCGGAGCAGGGCCAGCAGAGTTATTTTGGGATAAATCCTTCTCCAAACGGTTAAAAAAAGGGCTTCAAAAGAGTTAAAAGGTTTCAACCGTGGGTTTTAAAGAGTTAAAAAAGGGAAGTTTTGGCTCTTGGCAAAGTACCGAGCTGCAAATCTCCTGGTTGCGTTTGACCCTCTCCATCTCGGGGGTGACAGGAGTGGGGGTCCCTGTCCCCACGCTCTCCTTGTACAACACCTGCACAACAAGAAACCGTCCAGACCCATCAGCCACCTCGGAAATCCACAAAATCCGAATTTTCCGGCGGAATGGGAGCGTTATTACCCCCACTGCAGAACTCCTGAGGAGTCACACCCTCCCTCATCCACGGTTAAAGCAAGGCACGAAGAATTCCAAGTATTAAAAAAAATAATAAAACCCCAACAAACCACATATAAAAAGGGGAACAAAACGGTTAAAGAATACTTAGAACCACGAAAAAATAAAATGATTTGTAAATAATTCAGAACGACGTCAATATTGGTAAATAATTCCATCAGCGAAGGAGTGAGGAGGAGAGGATGCGTTTATGAGGATGCGTTTATGAGGATGCGCTTATGAGTGGATTAGGCGGAATAAAGAGAGGAATTTTGGGTTTTTTGGGAAGGTTAAGGAGCGGTGGTGGAGTGGGATTAAAGGGAAAAGGCCTGGTGCCCACAATACCGAGCTGAGGTGCTCCTGGTTGCGTTTGACCCGCTCCAGCTCGGGAGTGACCGGGATTGGGGTGCCCGTGCCCGGCTCCTCCCGGTACAGAACCTGCAGGAGAACCAACGGGGCTGGATCAGGGATGGGGGGAAAAAAAAACAACCCAGGACACAAATTCGGGATGGGAGAAAGAAATCCCGCTCCAAAGCAGCAGCTCTGCTCAAAAAACCGGGCAATAAAAGCTGGGAAAGCATCAAGAAATAGTAAATAAATAGCAAATAGCAAATAAAGCACTTCTGGTTCCTGCCACAGCCAGGCGAGGTTTAGTTCTCCAGGAGAAAATCGGGAAAATCAGGAAAATCTCCAGGATAAAATCAAGGAAAATTGGGAAAATTCACTCCACAGAACAAAACTGAAGGTGGGATTAAATAGGGAAAATAGAGTGGGGGTTTTTAAGAGTTAAAACCAAAGGATTGTTGTGGCTAAATAAGGAAAAAAGGGTGGATTTTAAGAGTTTTTTTTTTTTTTTTTTTTAATTATTTTTAGGATTAAATAAAGGAAACAAGATGGGGTTTAAGAGTTAAGGAAATAAAAATTGCTGGGACTAAATAAAGAAAATAGGGTGGATTTTAAGAGTCAAGGAAATAAAATTTGTTGGGATTAAATAAAGGAAACAGGGTGGGGTTTTTAAGAGTTAAAAAAACCAAGATTGCTGGGACTAAATAGGGAAAACAGGGTGGGTTTTTAAGAGGTTTTTTTAAAAGACTCGGGAAAAATAAATAAGGACTACAGGGTGAGTTTTTAAGAGTTTAAAAAAAAGAATTGTTGGGACTAAATAAAGAAAACAGGGTGGATTTTAAGAGTTAAAAAAAGAATTTTTGGGGACTAATCAAGGAAAACAGAGTGGGTTTTTAAGAGTTAAAAAAAAGGTGAGATTCAATTACTAAAACGATATAATTAAAAATGAAGTGAATAAGAACAATATAAGTAACAATTATGAAGGAAAAAAATTCTGGGAGGGACCAGGATATTATTTTTTGGGTAAGTCGATGATAAGGAAACAAGAATACTGTTTTGTTGGTTAAAAAGTATTTTAAAATCGATTAAGAGGGATTTTTAAATTATTTTTAATTCTTTTTAATTTAAAAATTATTAAATTTTGGCTTTTGAAATTCCAAAATACCG
This sequence comes from Sylvia atricapilla, assembly GCF_009819655.1. Classification (NCBI taxonomy): domain Eukaryota; kingdom Metazoa; phylum Chordata; class Aves; order Passeriformes; family Sylviidae; genus Sylvia; species Sylvia atricapilla. Next base: position 37,251,571 of record NC_089146.1, read on the forward strand.
AGCTAATGTGTTCTTGATTGCGTTTGACCCTCTCAATCTCGGGGGTGACAGGGGTGGGGGTTCCTGTCCCCAACTCCTCCTTGTACAACACCTGTGGGGCAAGGGGCAAAAAAAATCAGATTTAAAGCATCAGAGAGGGGCTTCTGACACATCCTGGGTGTAAAAATCCCTGGGAATAAAAAAATCATTTAAAATGATGATGTGACTGAGGCTGGAGGAGGGTGGATTCAGGTGGGATAGTGGGAAAAAAGGATATCTTTACATATAAATTATTATGCATAATTATATATCATATATAAACTAGTTATTAATCAATTTATATATAATTTTATATAATAATATACTACTATATTATTATATTGATATACTCATATATTTTATGTATTTTACAGACAATATATTTTATATTATTATATATTTTAATACATTTTATATGTTTATATTTTTATTTTTTATATATATATTTTAAATGTATTGTACATTACATACATATAATTTCCAGTGCTCTCCTGTTTTTAGTGACACTTCCCTCACCTTTCCACACATTCCAACACCCCCAGAACACTTCCAGTGCATCCCTGTCACATTTCCTAAAGGAAAAGGCACCAAACCCAAAGGAAGAGGCACCAAACCCAAAGAAAAGGCACCACACCCAAAGAAAAGGCACCAAACCCAAGGAAGAGGCACCTAATCCAAGGGAAGAGGCACCAAACCCAAAGAAAAGGCACCAAACCCAAGGAAAAGGCACTAAACCCAAGGGAAGAGGCACCAAACCCAAGGAAGAGGCACCAAACCCAAGGAAGAGGCACCAAACCCAAGGGAAGAGGCACCAAACCCAAGGGAAGAGGCACCAAACCCAAGGAAAAGGCACCAAACCCAAGGAAGAGGCACCAAACCCAAGGAAGAGGCACCAAACCCAAAGGAAGAGGCACCAAACCCAAGGAAAAGGCACCAAACCCAAGGAAAAGGCACCAAACCCAAGGAAAAGGCACCAAACCCAAAGGAAGTGGCACCAAACCCAAGGGAAGAGGCACCAAACCCAAGGGAGAGGCACCAAACCCAAGGGAAAGGCACCAAACCCCAGGCAGGAGGAATCCAGGCAGCAATTCCAGGTGATTTTTGTTCCCCATCTCACACCCAGCACAGCAGGCTCAGGGATCACAGCCACGGATTTGGGTCAGGAAAGGAATAGTTTAGATTTTTTATACATGGGAAAACCAAGGGAAAATAAAAAAATACTCAAGGATGGAAGTGATTAATGAAAGGAAAAGGCAGATCATAAAAAATACGTCAGGAAAAAGATGGGAAGAAGGAACGGAAACTCATTAGTGGGACGGATCTCATCAAAATAAATCAGTGATTCCAAAGGAGGGAAAAAAAGGTAAAACACAAGGAATGGGATGATCTTTTGTCAATCAATTATTTGGGGGTTAAGATTATTTTAAAGGGGATTTTTTCGTTATTATTTTTTGGCTTTGGAAATTCCAAAATACCGAGCTAAAGTTTTCTTGATTGCGTTTGACCCTCTCGATCTCAGGGGTGACAGGGGTGGGAGTTCCTGTCCCCAGCTCCTCCTTGTACAACACCTGTGGGGCAACAGGGCAGTCAAAAACAGGGAAAACAACCCAAAAATTCTGCATTTTATGGAGGGAGTTAATGGGATTTTATGTTCACCAAATGTGTCAGAGAGCAGGAAAAATGAGGGAGTGTAAATCAGTTATTAATTGTGATAAGTTCAGGTGGGAATATAAATCTGACTGCTGGGAGAGGCTCCAGTAGAGGAATAAAGTATTATAGACAGGGAATTCAGTAAATTATGAAAAAATAATAGGTTTATAAATGGAAAACTAGCTTAAACTTCAGGAAAAAAATAATTTAATATCCAGTGTTAAATCATAAGGAAAAAGTTATTTTAAAAAATATAAAATATATACCTAAAAATATAAGAGCAGAAAGGGGATTTTTTTATAAGTTAATTTGAGAGGATTTTAAGTTGGCAGGTGTTAAAGAGTTACAGAGAACTGAGGGTTTTTTTTCTGAAAGGATAAAAAGATACCGAGCTAAAATTCTCCTGGTTGCGTTTGACCCTCTCCATCTCAGGAGTGACAGGAACTGGGGTGCCAACCCCCAGCCCCTCCTTGTACAACACCTGTGGGGCAACAGGGCAGTCAAAAACAGGGAAAACAACCAAAAAGTTCTGCATTTTATGGAGGGTGTTAATGGGATTTTATGTTCACCAAATGTGTCAGAGAGCAGGAAAAATGAGGGAGCATAAATCAGTTATTAATTGTGATAAATTCAGCTGGGAATATAAATCTGACTGCTGGGAGAGGCTCCAGCAGAGGAATAAAGTATTATAGACAGGGAATTCAGTAAATTATGAAAAAATAATAGGTTTATAAATGCAAACTAGCTTAAACTTCAGGGAAAAATTTAATTTACATCCAATGTTACATTATAAGGAAAAAGTTATTTTAAAAATATAAAATATATACCTAAAAACATAAGAGCAGAAAGAGGATTTTTTTATAAGTTAATTTGAGAGGATTTTAAGTTGGCAGGTGTTAAAGAGTTACAGAGAACTGAGGGTTTTTTTTCTGAAAGGATAAAAAGATACCGAGCTAAAATTCTCCTGGTTGCGTTTGACCCTCTCCATCTCAGGAGTGACAGGAACTGGGGTGCCAACCCCCAGCCCCTCCTTGTACAACACCTGTGGGGCAACAGGGCAGTCAAAAACAGGGAAAACAACCCAAAAATTCTGCATTTTATGGAGGGAGTTAATGGGATTTTATGCCCACTGAATGTGCCAGAAAGCAGGAAAATCGAGGGAGCATAAATCAGTTATTAATTGTGATAAATTCAGCTGGGAATATAAATCTGACTGCTTGGAGAGGCTCCAGCAGAGGAATAAAGTATTATAGACAGGGAATTCAGTAAATTATGAAAAAAAAATAGGTTTATAAATGCAAACTAGCTTAAACATCATAAAAATTTAATTTACATCCAATATTAAATGAAAAGGAAAAAGTTATTTTTAAAAATAAGTATGTAAAATATATGCCTAAAAACATGAGAGCAGAAAGAGGATTTTTTTATAAGTTAATTTGAGAGGATTTTAAGTTGGCAGGTGTTAAAGAGTTACAGAGAACTGAGGGTTTTGTTTCTGAAATGATAAAAAGATACCGAGCTAAAATTCTCCTGGTTGCGTTTGACCCTCTCCATCTCAGGAGTGACAGGAACTGGGGTGCCAACCCCCAGCCCCTCCTTGTACAACACCTGTGGGGCAACAGGGCAGTCAAAAACAGGGAAAAACGACCAAAAAGTTCTGCATTTTATGGAGGGAGTTAATGGGATTTTATGTTCACCAAATGTGTCAGAGAGCAGGAAAATCGAGGGAGCATAAATCAGTTATTAATTGTGATAAATTCAGCTGGGAATATAAATCTGACTGCTTGGAGAGGCTCCAGCAGAGGAATAAAGTATTATAGACAGGGAATTCAGTAAATTATGAAAAAAAATAGGTTTATAAATGCAAACTAGCTTAAACTTCAGGGAAAAATTTAATTTACATCCAATGTTACATTATAAGGAAAAAGTTATTTTAAAAATATAAAATATATACCTAAAAACATAAGAGCAGAAAGAGGATTTTTTTATAAGTTAATTTGAGAGGATTTTAAGTTGGCAGGTGTTAAAGAGTTACAGAGAACTGAGGGTTTTTTTCTGAAAGGATAAAAAGATACCGAGCTAAAATTCTCCTGGTTGCGTTTGACCCTCTCCATCTCAGGAGTGACAGGAACTGGGGTGCCAACCCCCAGCCCCTCCTTGTACAACACCTGTGGGGCAACAGGAGTGTGGAAAATAAAATAAAATAAATATAAAATGAAAATATTAAATGAATGAAAATCAAATAAAATATATCATTAAAGTTTAAAAATAAAATTAAATATGAAATGAAAGAAAATATAAATTGAAATAAAATATCAAATGAATTAAAAGAAAATTGATTACAAAACAAAATATGAAATGAAATAATGTACAAAATAATTTATAAATAAAAATATTAAAATATAAAATACAAGAGAAAAAGTGGAAGGGGAAGGACAGAAAGGAGAAGAGAAATAATTTAACATTGTGAACCTGCAAAGTGTGAAAAAAAAGAAAGAGTTTTGGTTTGGTCAAAGCTCATCAAAGAGCCCTAAAACAGAACTACAGAATTAAAATTCAGGACCGAATTCAGCTGGGATTGGGGCAGGGTGACCCCAAACAGGGCACAAATTCAACCAGAATTACAGAATAAAAATTCAGGCCAGAATTCAGGTGGGACTGGGGCAGGGTGGCCCCAAACAAGGCACAAATACAAACAGAATTACAGAATTAAAATTCAGGTGGGATTGGGGCAGGGTGACCCCAAACAGGCACAAATACAAACAGAATTACAGAACAAAGGGTTCCATGGTGCTCTTCCAGGTGGATGTGTCAGCAGTGGGAATTCCACACAGGAATTCCCTGCTGCAGTGATTTTCCCACCCACACTGGATGTTTTCCTGCTGTCCCCTCAGTGCCAGGAGCTGGGAATGTCACCAGGCTCCTCACAAAGACATTGGGACAGCAGAGCCCCAGGGCAGGAGCAGGCAGAGACCCAAACATTCCCTGTGCCAGGACTCAGGAAGGGTTGAGAGCCCATTTTCCATGGGCTGGAGGTGCTGGAAGGGTGGGCTCTGCTCCTGAGGAGCACTGACACCATTCCCACCATAAATATTTCCTTAGGAAGCAGAAGAAGGCTTTGCTCCTGTGCTTCCATTCCTGAGGTTAAAAATCTTCCTTCTGCAACAACGGCACGAGTTAAACGGAGGGGAAAACGGAAATATTAATATCCTGGCAGGGGTTTCGGGGTGTGATGATGGAAAGGTTGCTCCCAGCACACCCAAGGATGGGACATTCAGGGGTGACAGGGTTGGGTTTGGGAGGGGAGCAGGGGCTGGTGACCCCTCAGTACCGAGCTGATGTGCTCCTGGTTCCGGCGGACCCGCTCCATCTCCGGCGTCACCGGCGTGGCAGTGCCAGCCCCTAAACCCTCCTTGTACAACACCTGTGAGCGACAACAGCAGTGCCACAAAAACCCCACTGAGGCCAGGCCACAGCCACCAAATCCCTGCTGCTGTGGGATTGTGTTTAGCGTTAGGATCACTCGGGATTCATCGCTCGTTCCAAAGGCAAGGATTGAGGAGGAGGCTGTGGGGGATTATTCTGTGAATGGGTCACTGCAGAGAGGAGATGAAGGCTCAGGGTGAAACAAACGTGGGGAGAAACACCACAACTCCACAGGGATGTTCTGCTGCCCGGTTTAGCTCAGGAAATAGCCCAGGATTATTTTCAGGCAGGTTTGTTCTTAGAAGAAAAGCACGTGAAGGTGTAAATCCTCCCCCCAAAAAGCACAAACAGTGGAAGATCAATGAGTTAAAACCCTGCCAGGGCACAGGCAGGACTAAACCCCTGAGGAAGAACAAGGTTAGGGTGTTAGGGGCACAGGATTATAACAACATCCCGTTGTTATAACTCCTGCAGGGTGGAAGTACCGAGCTAATCTGCTCCTGGTTGCGTTTGACTCGCTCCATTTCTGGGGTCACGGGCGTGGGGGTGCCTGTGCCCAGCTCCTCCTTGTACAACACCTGTGGGACACAAGCACCAGCAGGGTCAGACCACCCCTGACCTCCTCACTGGGGTTACAAACTGGGATTGTACAGAGATAAAAACACCATTTCCATCCCTCAGGATGGTTATCAGCACAGTCATCACCAGCTCAGAGTAATTTCCCTTCAATGTGTCTTCGTTTAAAGGACACAAATTAAAATATTCTGCTGAGCCCACTCTGAGAGGGATATTTTATTTTTCATCTCAGTCTAGGGAATATGATAGAATTACTTTTCAGGCAGTCAGCTTTTTTTTATGGGATTAATAAACAGTTTAACCTTTCCTGGAATTGTTCAGTGCACAAAGATTTCACTGTGAGCTTTATTCATTTCCACTTTTGTTTGTTTGCATCACTATTTTACTTTGGGTTAAATCACTAGGAAACAAAAACAACTGAGTGCCACCACTCATGTTATAAGGTTTAATTTAACCTGTAGTTATTTGATTTTTAAAAATTGTACTTTTCATGAAAGGAGATATTTGTGGAATAACCCCAACCTGACAAATGCACTCAAAGCTCTTCTTGAGAGTAGGAAAATCCTTGTACCAAACCAAATGAACAAAAAATATTTCACTGCTTGGTGTCATTGAAACAAATTAATTAATTACAGCAAGGGAAAACAACTTGTGGGGAAGGTTAGGAAAAAAGGAGGAATCATTTGGAAAAACAACTCAGTTGTCCATAAGTGAGCTGTGCAATTTACACTTGACTGGATATGGGAAGGTTTTGTTTTCCCTTATAATTGTCACACCAAAAGGTTCCAATTGGATTTTTTCCCTCAAAGTTCTGTCTTCCTGATCTTTTTTTTTTTTTCCCAGTCAAACTTCAACACATAACCTGGGTAATTTTTATTCTTAGCTCTGTGGTCAGAAAAGGCCACAGAAGAAACACAGCAGCGACTGAGTGGGATAATCCCTGTAAAACTCAAATATTTCGATTTCCTGCTGCTGGCCACAGGGATCTGGGAGAAGCTGGAGCTTTCCCAAGAGGAAAAGGCTGGAGCAGAGCCCTGGAGGGGGCAGGCGAGAGGGAATGATGGAGCTGATGTCAGGGAACAGGGACATTAAGGGACATTACCGAGCTGATGTGCTTCTGGGTCTCCTTGACTCGCTTCACCTCCGGCAGGTCGGGAATGGGAGTCCCCTTCCCAATGCTCTCCTTGTACTTCACCTGCAAATCCCAGCACAGGAATCAGGGAAAGGGAAAAGGATTTACAGGAAAGCTTTCAAAGGTGTCTAAAGAGCTTTGTCCTGATCTCGTGGAGAGGGAAAGTTTAAAGGACTTCACCACCTTCTCCTCACCTTCCCAAGGAATCTGTGACAAGGTAATTCAGGTGTTGTTTCACTGGGAATGGCACTGAAAGGGTTTGATAAAACCAGATAAATTCCTTTAAACCTGATCCTATTTGGCCTCTCTACCAAGCAAAGGAGAATTTGGGATGTGTAAGAATCCCTCCTGTTTACCAAAGGTGAGAATCATGACACAACGTTTCAGCAGGGACGGTGCCATTGCATTTCTGCTTTGCTAACAACAAAAAAAGCCTTTCACGAGAACATTTTAAACATTTTTAACACATTCTGCATGAACAAACTGGCTGCAGTGTTAGTGCATGACACTAAATGACACCACCATTAAAAAAAAAAAAAAAAAAAAAAAGCGTGGAGGATGTTTAGGAGCTTTGAAATAAAATTAATAGGTAAAATTATTCCAATTTTAGAGTGCTGTGACTTTTAGATAACATCTAAGTTTTCCAGGACAAAACAAACCAAAAAAATCACCAGCAGAAAATTCAGTCTGAGCAGAGTAAAACAGATTTTCCTGGGAGATGGTCCCACCCTGGAATAGGTTGTAGAATCTTCATCCTGTGGGGTCCTCAAAACCCAACTCATCCTAAAGCTGAGCCACAGGGTTGGAACAGATAATTTCAACACATCCCTTCCCACCTAAACAGTTCTTTTTTTCTGTCCAGACTCTATCAGGGACGAGATCTAATTGACAGCAAGAGCTTTTGTGGTTTAGAAATGGGTTGTGAGTAAGAAATGGGATGTTAATCATTAGAGAGGTTACTGTTAAAGTAACAAGGATGGGCAAAACCTTTCAGAAAGTCACCCGTAGCTGGGTGGGTTATTGGCCAAACCACTGTTAGCAAGATGTAAAGAAAAGAAAAAATATATTAAAAAAATATATATTATTTCAAGTTGAATTAGCAGCGGTAGAGTGAATATTAAAAATCAATTCTTGTGTACCGAGCTGATATTATCCTGGGTTCGTTTAACTCTCTGCATCTCTGGGGTCTTTTCAATTGTGGTTCCAGTTCCAATATCTTCTTTATACAAAATCTTAACATTTAGAATGAAGACAATAAGGTTAGGCATCCAAAACACAACATTCTTGCTCCCAGACACTGAATTTGGACTCAACAGAGCAGCTGAAAGCCCAGAGGATCCACTCTGGTGCTGCCTCTCTGAAGGTGTCCAAAGTGAGCACCATTTGGGAAAAAAAAAGAGCTGATTTTTTATATTTAATGCTTTTTAAGTAGAAGATCATTTATACAATGAATCAAATTATCAAACACGTTTCAGTAGAATATTCTTGGGCTAGTGGATGGAGTCCCTGCTCGTGGCAGGATGGAAGAAGATGAGCTTTAGGTCCCTTCCACTCATTTCATAATTCCATAATCCAAACATTTGTGGACTAATTTTAGGATGGAAGATCATTATTTGCTCTAATTTGATTTACACAAATGTTTTCCACTTTGTGAATGGTGCTGGAGGCAAAATGCCACAGGAGACTTGAGGCACTTGATGGCAACAGGAACTGGGCAACAACTCAGGCACACAGAGCACGAGGGGCAGCAGGACAGGGAACTGGGACTGGCATGGGAACAGCACAAAGGAAAGGGATAATAATTATATTAATTTAATGAGGGATTGTTGAACTCTATCACAGCTGTGCCTGTGAAAGAGGGCAATCACCCCACAAAAAACAGCTGGAAAAACACTTTATAAAGCCCAGATAAATTTACTGTACCTGTAGGAGAAGGACAGAAAAATTGTGATTTTATTAAAGATATTAAACTCGATTTTTTAGGCTGAGGGGTGGGGACAAAGGTGACCATACCGAGCTGAAATTCTTCTGGTTTTCCTTCACCCTCAGGATTTCTGGGGTGTCCTGCACCACTGTGACTTTTCCTTTACTGTTCTGTAGGTCTGACTGATACTGCAGCTGTGTAAAGGGAAAATGGCAAATGTTAATTTTACACTGTACAACTTCCCTGACAGTTTTCTTCAAAAATGAGAAAAATATGGGGTTTTTTTAAATTTATTTCTGGGCTTACCATGCTAAAGTTCTTCTGATTCTCTCGGACCCGCTGCATTTCTGGTGTGTCAGCCACAGGTACATAGTAGGACATGCTCTTCTCTGCATCTTCCTTGTATTTTTTCTGATGGAAAACCCCAAATGGATTAAAATAGAAAACACAAAAGCAGCAAGAAACAAACTGGAGTTATTGACTGTTAAGTAGTGCTCGTCTTTGTGGAGATGTGAGTTCTTCTCTGTCTGATAGAAACTGAGATTATGCCTCTGTGCAAGATTCATTTTAGACAGCAGGTTATTGAGGAGTAGAAAATTAAAAATCTGCTTTAAAAAGAATTAGCTTTGCAAAGCAAGAGAAATTATTGTGTCACTTGACACAGCAGTAAAATTAATTAGATTATTGCCGTAGAGTTCCAGAGCTCTGGAAAGATTTGCTCCCTGGTGCCTCCTGAAGGCTGTGAGAGGTGGTTATTTGAGTGTTTAATTAGTATTTCCTGGAGTTCCCACATGAGCAGGATTAATTGCTTCACTCAAGATACCTGGCTGGAAAGGTTCTTGACCTGCTGGGCATGAATAATCTCTGGAGTATCAACAACACTGGTGTAGTTGGCTTTCTCCATTTCTGCCAATTGTTTGTATTTGATCTGTCGGGCAAAGCTCACGTTTAGGGGCCTCTGATCATCTCTGCACAACTGGATTTAACCAGGAGAATGGGAATTGTGCTTTAGAAAGAGCTGAGTGAGCCAGGGGTGGCACAGACCTGGCTGGCGATGTCGGTGGCGTTCCTGGCCCTGAGGAAATCCGGAGTCTCCAGCGCCAGCTCGGTCAGGCCCTTCCCACGGATCTCCAGCTCCAGGGCTTTCTTGTACTCCTTCTGCAGGGGGACACAGGGGTGGGCCATGGAAAGGGGGCAGCAGCTCCAGGTTCACAGGCACACGCCAGGAACAGTGCCAATCCCAACCAGGAATGGTACCAGTCCCAATGAGGAATGATACCAATCCCAAACCAGGAACACTGCCAATCCCAACCAGGAATGGTACTAGTCCCTGTCAGGAATGATACCAATCCCAAACCAGGAACAGTGCCAATCCTAGTCAGGAACAGTGCTCATCCTAAACCAGGAATAGTGCAAATCCCAAACCAGGAATAGTGCAAATTCCAAACCAGGAATAGTGCCCATCCTATTCAGGAATAGTACAAATTCCAAACCAAGAATAGTGCCCATCCTAGTCAGGACCAGTGCCAATCCCAATCAGGAATGATACCAATCCCAAACCAGGAATAGTGCCCATCCTAGTCAGGAACATTGCCCATCCTAGTCAGGACCAGTGCCAATCCCAGTCAGGAACAGTGCCCATTCTAACCAGGAATAGTGCAAATCCCAACCAGGAATGATACCAATCCCAAACCAGGAATAGCACCAGTCCCAAAGCAGGAACACTGCCAATCCCAAAGCAGGAACAGTGCCAGTCCCAAACTAGGAACACTTCTAATATCAACTCATAATTATACAAACAAATAATATAATTTCAGATTATTTGTTTGTGCTTCATGACTTAAATCTTGGCTTAGTCTCTTGATTAATTAATTAATGAGTCTCTTGAGCGAGTGTTGATCCCAGGTCCTGTTTCCCATCTGAATTCCTGACAGTGACTGCTCAGGAAAGAGCTTATTTAAAAGACCCCTTTGATCCTTATTCCCTCATCCATGTTCTTTCCTGCCCTCTACTCAAGAGTTTCTAGGGAATGATGAAGTTCACACCAGCCAAAGGGCAGGGATGGATGGAATACTGGGAAGGAATTCCTGGCTGGGAGGGTGGGGAGGGGCTGGGCTGGAATTCCCAGAGAAACTGTGGCTGCCCCTGGATCCCTGGAAGTGCCCCAGGCCAGGCTGGACAGGGCTTGGAGCAGCCTGGGATGCTGCAAGTTGTCCCTGCCCATGGCAGTTGGAGGCTGTTCCATCCCCTCAGGCGTTTTCCAAACAGCTCTTCCATACCTCGTTCAGGATTTGAGTGGCATTCTTGGCTCTCAGCATGTCTGGAGTCTCCTCCAAGGCCGTCAGTCCTTTCCCTTTGACTCCTTCCTCCAGATCCTTCCTGTACTCTTTCTGCAGGAGGAGGAGAAGTAAAAATACTGCAAAGCCAGACCTAAGTGAGTTTTACACTCTACCGACATTATTGCAAAAAAGAATTAAAGAAAATGAAAGAAAAAAGAATTCCAAAAGCTTCGAAAGAAAAGGAAAAAGAAAAAAAAATTTGGGAAACAAGAAAGATTATTGTAGAGGGTTATGGAAGAACTACTCCAAGAAAAGATAGGGATTATTGTGGAAGATAAATTGCCAAGGCACACACATATGGACCAGTTAGGCTGAGGGAAGTCAGAGAGGGGCAGCAAATGGGAATGGGGTTAAAGGACAAGGAAGAAATGTCCATGGCAAATTAGCTGACAGCACTAAGTGGATGTGAACATGCTGAGTGTGGGTGGGCAGGAGAGTGGGGAAGAAGAACTGGGAATGCTGGAAGTGCTGCAGGAAGCAGAGGGAAGAAGCCCAGAGGAGCTGGTACCTCGCTCGCTATTTTGGTGGCGTATTTGACATGTAAGAGGGATGGTGTGACCTCCAGGCCAGTGAGGTTCCTGCCCTTCATGGACTCTTCAAAGTCCTTCTTATATTCTTTCTAATCAGAGCAAGAAGAAGAAGAAGAAAGGAAAAAAAAAAAAAAAAAGAAAAAAAGAAAAAAGAAAAAAAAAAGGAAAGAAAGAAAAAAGGCAAAACAGCAAATATTTATTACAATTGTGCAAATCTGGGAGGGTGTCGATGTCACTGGGTACAGCTGATGCTAAATGGGCTCCTAAATCTTGCTCCCACTAAAACTTGTGAAGCAGCTCATTGCTTTCTATGGGAATAGGACCTGATCCTGCATTTATTTTTTATGTTTCTACTCATTTCTCTATGCAGAGAAAGGATTCAAAGGTACCACAAGGACTAATGGCCTTACGCAGATGCTTTGCAGCCACCATCTGAACACAGCCAGAACAGGAATAAACTTCAAATAAACAAACAAAAAAAACCTGCTCAAGAAAAGAAAATGACAGGTCAAGGGAGAACCTGTGACAGCAGAAACACACAGGGAATAAAAGAGTTTCTCAAAAATGGAGTTTTGAGGTGAGAAAAAAAGAAGGAGAGCACTTTTTGTGTCCTGTGATAACACACGAACAATGTGCTGTGTCGTAAAAGTGAAATTAATTTTGTACCACATTTCTTACTCAATGACTTGTTTAAGCTTCATTTAACGATAAAAATAATTACAGATGAACTGATTCCATGACAGGAAAGTGTCATGAATGCTCAGTGCAGCATTTAACAACCATCATAAAGAAATCTAAAATAACTATAATTTTTCAGTCTATCAGCATGCACAGGTTGCAAGTAGAACTGCCAGTTAAATCTCTAAGTTTCATTTTAAAACGAAATGTTTAAGCTTTTCAGTCTATCAGTATCGATTTTACCTCGCTCTGCATGAGCTGAGACTCCTTTGCAGTCAGGTATGTGGGAGTTTCAAAGTCCAACATGGGTTTTCCTTTTTCCTTCTCGTACTTTTCTCTGTATTTCACCTGAGAAGAAAAGACTGGAAGTCACCCTCCTAAATAATCAAAGACTTAATTATGTGCCTACTATCAATGGTTCTGTGATGAAAATTGAATGTCTAATGCAGTTTGCCTTCCTGAGATCTGTATTATTGACCAGCAAATGTCAAATTTGGTGTCCAGGAAGTAAAATGCCCATGGAGATGATTCCTGCTTCGAGTTCTATTACCCAGATTTTCAGAGTGCTCAGTGAGGTAAATTTGGCTCTGGCTAAATCAGAGCCTGATCCCAAACTCCCAAACTGGAGCAACAAGAACTGACCTAAAAATTAATTTACAACCTCATTAAGAACAACCTGATTAACAACCATTTCCTCATGGTCCTTTGCTGTGTGACCTTTTTGCCTTCCCATGCCTTGACCATCCCTGGGAGTGTCCAAGGCCAGGCTGGAGCAGCCTGGGACAGTGGGAGATGTCCCTGTCCAAGGCAGGGGTGGGTCTGGATAATCCCAAATGTCCCCAAACCATTCTGGAATTCTGTGCCAAGCACCAGAACAATCAGCTGTGGTTCTTGCTGCTCTTGCAGTATTTCCTCTCTTGCTTTACAGCCAAAAAATATTTGGAACAGAGAGGATCAGAGCCCAAATCAGACTGTGAATTTCTCTGGAGTGATCCACTGTTTTATTCCAGAGGGGAAAACTCCAGGCATGTTTATAGTTCAAGCTAAAGCCATTTTGGAGGCAGGAAAGGAGAGCAGAGCTCTCATATGGATCATGGAATGGATGAAGCAGTTGGAAATCCCCTACCAGCAACAACCCTAATTCCTTTAGTTCCCACTTTCTGTGACTCCCAGGTCCTTTTTTCTCTCCAAATCCCACTAATAAATGTATCATCCTGTGTAAAAGATCTATTTAGAGCAGGGGTGAGCAAAGGAGATTTGCTCTGGAATGAAGGAATCACACAGAGATTTTATCTGTGTATTTCATGTGTTCTGAACTTGGAAATGAGCAGCTTTTGCTCCCTGGATCCTTCCCCAGGTGTGTAGTGCTGGTAGGGCAGAGAGGCACAAGGAATGTTCCAGCCTGGAGGATTCACTGGGAGGATTTGGATGGAATTTGGAGCTCAGTGAGTTGGGATAAGGACAGACACACGTCCAACTTACGTGGCTCTGGAGTTCTGAGGCCTCCCTGAGATGAACCTGTTCAAGATTATCTGGCACCACATGGTAGTGACCCTTACTCTTCTCATATTGCTTCTTGTACTGGTACTGAAGGGAAGGTGTCAAAAATCATCTCAATCCAAAAAAAAAAATCTTTCAGCAAATTTACTTCTTAGGTCCAATCAAAGCAACATTTCAGTGGAACATCAGAGAGAAATTAGAAATGCAAGAAGTAAAACAAAAAACCAAGAAGTTTAGAATTGATATTGGGGGTTTAAGATGTGAGGGAATAGTTATTTTTTTATGGTCATTTGGATTGCAACAAAGGTTTTGTCCAAACCAGGATTAAAAGAATAAAAAAAAAAAGAGAAGAGAGAAAACACAGTGAGTAATGAAAAGGCTGTACCAGGCAATAAAGGTTTTGCCTTTTCTCATTTTCAATTATTTTGTTAGGCGTAATTATGTGGATTTATAATAGGGGAGTGTTAAACAAACATGAAGTAAAAAAAAAAAGGAAAAAAAAAAAGAAAAAAATTAAATATTGTAATCAGCAAAGAAAAAAGGAAAAAAAATTAAAAGAGTATTTGTTAGTGTAGTGCAATCAGTTAAAAATGGGATCAAGAACCAATCCAGCAAAAATTATCAAGAGGATTTAAAACATTAGCACTTCTGCAATCAGTTAAGATGGGATCAAGGACCAATCCAGTACAAATGATCAGAGTTTAAAACATTAGCAGTGGTGCAGGTGATGAAGATTTCCCTTCCCAGAGCACAAACGCAGGGAAGGTGCCAGTTAAGGGGGAACCATTAGGAACCAGAGGAAGAGATCACTACCAGGTGATGCCCATGGAGGTGCCCCAGGGAGCAGCTGTTACAGGAGGAGTTAGCAGAGAATTCCCAAGGGAATTCCCACCCCTGGGAGCTGTGGGATCACCCAGAGCTTACAGCACTGGCGAGCTGGCTCGTGCTCAGCACGTGGTTCATGAGCAGCGACTCCTTCATGTCCGTGACGGGCTTGTGCATCTTCTTCAGGTCTGCCTTGTATTTCACCTGCAGAGAATGAGGGCCAAACCCATCAGGAGAGGGCCCTGCTGGTCCAGCCTGGCCTGGAGGAGGCTCCAAGCGCACAAAGGAGGGGTTTGGGAAAGCAGGATGGGATTTCCTCCCAGGAAAAGCAGAAGCGAACGTACCTCGCTGGCCATGTTGTGAGCGTCCTTCATGGTCTTGTAGATTTTGGCCTCCTTCAGATCGTATTTTGGCTTTTTACCCAGCTCTTTGGCAAAGTTCTCCTTGTATTTCACCTAAACAGAGGAGAACCAGGTGTCACAGCTGCTCTGCAGGACTCACCTGTTTGGCTGCAGAGGGCCCTGTTTTGGTGGGGCTGGTTGGGAGAACAAGGAAAGTGCAGGAACTTGAAGGTGTCCACTGGAATAAAGATTATTTCAAAAGCAACCTGGCATGGGAAGAAAATCTACATCTCTTTGACATTTACAAGGTACCACTTGGCAATATTTCTTCCAGTGCAAAGGTCACATCCCCTCATTGTAAAAGTAAAAGAGCCAAGAGAATTGTGTTGCCAAAATTCTGACCCTTGGAGGTGAAAAGATTTTCACTTGATGGCAACAGTCCATTGATATAAGGTATTTCACAAAGACAAACAGAGACAGGTATGATAAGAGTAAAAACCAAAAAAATTATATATTATATACTATATATAATATTGTATATAATATATACTATATAAAATTAATATATAATATATAAAATATAATAATATAAGAGTATATGAAAGAGTGTTTAGAAGAAATTTTTATACACTTCTTGGAGAAATAAGAGCTTTAAAAACCTCAAGACTTCATCAAATACTTTTCTACCCATTGTTATGCACACAGTGTGTTCTGTCTGGATTAAAGGAGGACATTAACGATCACATACATAGCAGTGACACAATTAATTACTAATGATAAATAATTAATTAGATTCCACAAGAATTTTAGTAACACTTCCAAAGCACATTAGCTTCGGCCAGGTCAAACACAGCAATGTGAGCCATCAGAATCCAGCACATCCAGCCTGGAGGCACAGGAATATTGACAGCAATGAGAGTTTTTTAAACCAAGAAGAAGAGTTGCTGGGAGATCAATGCTAAGTTAAAAGCAAGCAAGCCAGACAGACAAAATCCAACAACTGGATGAACAAAGTGGACAAGATCCTTTACAAAGTTTATGAGAAGAGATGTCCAAGAGAAAAAAATAACTGTTAAAGATGATGCCCAACCCTTCTTTGCTCCCTCGCTGCCCCTCCAGCAGCTCATTTCCCCTCAGAACCAAAATTATCTCAGCAAAGAAAGTTTAAAAGTCCAAGAGTGGAAAAAGAATGGAAAACCAGGATCTCATCACTGGATGGGAACTAACAGAATTTCTTCTTTTTCCTTGTAGATCAGTTTAGAATCGTTGGTTCTCCTGAGGAGATCCTTGGTTTTCCTGCAGACACTGGGGTGGACATTCCAACATCCAAACATGGCAGCAGACACAACCAGACATGGGAAAACACAAAATCCCCTTTTTTTTTTCACTTGGAAATACATGTGTAAAACTGAAATGGCACAGACCTGTCTGCTGCCACTTCCAAATGGGCAATCCAGGCTCTGGTTTTCTATTTTCCAAAGGTTTGGTGTGGGAAGAAGATTAAGAAACAATGAGCCCTCAAACCAGTATAGGCTGCACTTCTCAGTGGGACTGATTCAGTCAGAGCCTGCTCTTCCATTAGGAAATTCTAGCCAATAAAATAGTTTAATTAAAGTTTAAATGAAGTTTTAATAGAAGTTTGAAGAGTTAAAATGAAGTTCTGGTGACTGTTCACTGAAAATTACCAGCACCATTGTTCAGGTTGGTCATACACATATATTTACACATATATTTCTCTGCTTTTTTACATCTTTACATCAGCTCACATTTTAGGGTTTTGATTGAAAAAGGTGAATTTTCACATTATGTGAGTGCACTGAAACCTTCCATAAAAAAACCTGGAAGCTCCGAAATCATTATGAAGGGCACGATGACATTTAAAGCTTCACGTGGTGCTGCAGAATTGCAAGATATTTATGCCAGCAAGAGACAGATGCACAACAATGGCATTAATGGCAGTTAATTAAAATTCTCTTACATGACTACTTAGCATATTTGCTTTCTTAAAGGTTCTCATCCAGGGGGTGTCATAGGAAGCAGCTCCGTGGCCTCTCATGTGTTGTTTGAGGTACTCTGCCTACAAGCAGCAGCAAGAAAGCAAGGTCAGAAAGGCAAAAATCCACAATTCATACATCAAGGGGTGAGAAAGAACCAAGAGGGATTGAGGTCCTGGCACAAGATTCTTTTAAAGACACCAAGAAGAAAGAAAGAAAGAAAGAAAGAAAGAAACCAAGTGTCCATTCAAAGGATGGGAAATAAGAGTCAGGTAAAGGCTGGTTCTGGTAAAATCAGTACCCAAGAGAGCTAAAAAAGAACAGGGCAAACACTTCAGCTTCAGTATTTATGTCACAGCATCATCTTAAGAGGGTTTTATATCTATTAATGACAGTAGAAATGTTTAACAAAAAAATACTCTGTACCGGTATTTAATTTTTACTTCACCACATTCCCTTCCTTTCCCTTTTCCTCTAATTAGGAAATAATTTCAATTATAATCATGACATCGCTCCGTAAATAAATTAATTTTATGTCTCATTTCCCTCACTGCTTTGAGTTTCACCAAGTTTTCACTCTGCCCTTACCTGGCTGGTGAGTTTGGACACTTCCTTGGCCAGCTCAATGTCTGGACGTCCCAGCATGGTCACACCCACACCTGCTGCTCCACGCTTCTTATATTCAATCTGAAAAAAGAAACAAATCCTTTAGGAGTGAGAAAACACCCATTTGAATGATTCTACTGGATTTTGTCATTAAATTGATGGCCAAGGATTATACAGAAGGCTTAAAACCACTCACATTGCTGATTAACTTGGCAGCCTGAGTTGCTTTCTTAATATCTGGTCGATCTGCTATGGGTGTGTAGTGGAGTTTGGATTTGGCATCTTTCTTGTATTCAATCTAATCCATGGAAAAAGACAGAGGAAAGAAAATTAATGAGGTTTATTCATTGGGAATATACCAATTAAGGACACAGCAACGTTGCTGAGAAAGTGCATGGATTTGTTTTAGGAATCAATTCACAAGGAATCTGGTTTTGCAAGTTGTCTACAAATAAAGAAATAATTATGGGAAATTCTGTCTTCTGTGCCTGAAAGGTTGAAAAAAATTATTAGGTGTGATTTCCACCAGATTACTTGAAATCTTACAATGGGATTTAAATACAAACCCCTTATTTCAGTGCAATTTCATATTTGTAAACATTTGTACATTTATCCTTCAAAATTGCACCTGAACATGGAGGAAATTCAGAAATCCATAAACTTGGGTTTTTCCAGCTGAATTTGCTTCCATAACCTACTAAATCAACAGAAAAAGGAGGCAAACTTACTGTGCTCTGGTTCTTAGCAACTTCCATGGCATGTTTCACCTCAGGAGGCTCCAGCATGACAGAATAATTGGATTTGCCTTTCTCCTTCACAAACTTCTTCTTGTAGTTTGTCTGTCAAGAACAACAAGGGCCATAACTGTGTGAGTTTTTAATGTCACACAGATGAAAATGCTACAGAAACTTGGAAAAAAGCTCCTTGACATTGCTGTAGGTGACTAAAGAGGAGTCACCTCATTCCCAAAATGTGTTGGCTGCAGTTTTTTTGGTTAGAAAAGCTCAGTTTTGGGGATGATGAGCTCACCTCGCTGACGTTCTTGGTCACTTCCTTGACGTGGACAGTGTCCCTGGTCTCTGGCAGGGTGGTGAAAGAGCCATGGGGCAGCTGCTTCTTGCTCTGTTCTTTGTACTTGTTCTGCCAGCACAAAGGGGGAAAACCAGGTAAAACCCAGCAGCTCGAGGGTGGAATTGGATGGAATCAATGAATAAATGAATGTTTTACCTCAGACACCAGAGAGCTGACATTCTTAGCCAGCAGGATCTGAGGGGTGTCAGGGACAACGAGGCAGGTCCCACGTGCTTTGTTGTGCTTCTCTTTGTATTTTATCTAGCAGGAAAGAAAATATCAGTTTAAGTAACGTGCATTTCATCTTCTGGCAGAATAAAAAGTAATTAGTAGAGTTGTGTTTGCTTGTTAGTCCAAAATTTTGCAGAAAATCCCATTTTTTTACATTTTACAGTCTAATCCATATATTCCTATGGCTCTCACTTGGGAATTTTTTTAATATACTGAAAATTAACATACTGTTAGTAATTGTTAAAGATATTGTGTGTTGTTTGTTATAAAAGATATTTTGTGCTATTCCCAGATATTTTCTCCAGACACTTCCATTTCAATATCAGGAAGACAGAGATGCACTTGGATGTCAGTTCTAGGGATGTTCAGGCCATGTTCACTTTGAATATTAATTTAATTCATGAACTAGGCCAGTGGCTTTACCAAATTAATTCAGATTTATTCAGTCAATTTGTTAATAAAATAAATCAAAGAATGAAGAGAGACTGAGAAGAATTGTTCAAAGCTTTGTTGTTAAAGCAATTCTATTTGCAAGGGAACAGTTAGTGAAGTGGTAGTAGAGAACTTGAGGAGGAAAGGTGAGTTCAGTGCTTACATCACTGGCCAGGATGGCATTATTTAGGGCCAGCACTGTGTTTTTATCATCTGTGACAGAGAGTTTGCACCCCTTGAGGAATTCCCGGTCCAGTTTGTATTCATACTGCAGGAAGAAAAAATAAAAGATGAAGTGAGAGAGTCTCTGATCTTCTCCAATTTTTTTAAAATAAATTCTGAATAGGAGAGATGGGAGAATGGAATATTCAGTGTATTCTGATTTTCTTACATCACTCTGCTGCAGAGAGGACTTGGCTGCTTGGACAAAGTCAGGTCTGTCAGCGATCAGGTGCCAGTGGGCTTTGGCTGCTTCGTATTTCTTCTTATAATCCAGCTGTGTGCAGGGAAAAACCAAACAGAGTTCATTGGGAATTGGGTACACAACATACAGAGGCCAATCCTCTTTTGGTCTGTGAGAAGAGGTAAGAAAATTTATCTACACCAGATCAGGGCTTTTCTCTGGGTCAGGCACCATCCAGTCACTGCAGTTTTAACACTGCTGTGTGGAGAAAGGAATAAGGTGGTGAGAAAGGAATATGGAGGTGGAGAAAGGAATATGGAGGTGAGAAAGGAATATGGAGGTGAGAAAGGAATATGGAGGTGGAGAAAGGAATATGGAGGTGAGAAAGGAATATGGAGGTGGAGAAAGGAATATGGAGGTGGAGAAAGGAATAAGAAGCACTGAAATGACTCCTGACTTTGGAGAAAGGGAGAGATTTTAGATCATTCCTACTGAAATGGGTGCTGGGCACCAACAACAGAAAACACAGGCAAGTTTTCCATGAAGCTTTGCTTTGTCTCCAAGAACATCATCCCTGAATTCCTGGGATTGTTGTGTCTCTGCCAAAAAAAAACCAGAGGACAACTGGAAGAATGGGATGTGTGACATACAAGAACCTCAAGGACTACTCACCAAAGTGAGCACTTCAGTATGAAATAAATTAAACCACATTTTGTTCCACCAGTGTAAGGATTAGAAGCGATGTCCAAAGAATTCAGTGGAATCTAATTTCTTGTGGAATAATTTCTTGTGGAAACAATTCCTTGTGGCTTCCACTGCCAGTTCCCAACGCCCTCCAGAATAAAATCAAAACATGAATGGGACAGAACTCACGTTGCTGTTCAGTTTGTAGGCGTGTCTGGGAGTTTTGATGTGAACTGAATCTGCCACGACGTTGCAGCGAGATTTGCTCCTCTCATACATTTCTTTGTATTTCAGCTAAAGAAAGACAGAGATGGAAAAATGTTGACAAAGATCATATCAGCATCAACAAAGAAAGCATGCAAACATGGAAAACCTAATTAAAATTGCTCCTGTCTGGATAAAATCTTAATAGAAAATGACTCAGGGTTCTGGGCTGGGAGTGAGGTGAGGGTTGGGCACAGCTTGGACTTGATGGTCTTGGAGGGCTTTTCCAGCCTAAATAATTCTGGGATTCCATGAGAAAGGAATTCTATTGATACAATCTGATATCAAGCACCTGCCTGAAGAAGGGTCCTCTCCAGCAGTACTTTTCCTTATATAGAAAATCTGGAGTTTTAACTCACCACGAGGCACAGACTAAGATTAAACAAAATCTATTCATGACCAGTAATTCTGAATATTTCTAGTTTTTGGCAGCCAAAAGAAATCCTTTGAAGAAACTTATTTTCTGATAGTTACACTAACTGAAAACTCCTTCAAAGAATCTCAGCACTCAGTTTGGAACTTAAAAAAATGCCTTTCAATTCACATCTCTGTCTCTCAATGATCCACTTTAATATCTGGATAAAAAATATTATTTTTCCTTCTGGATTTACTTATTATGTAAAAATCCATGGAGCATCTGGATGAGATTCAGGCTACTTATTCTGGCAGTACTACACTGAGTTTCAGAAGGTTCAGTATCCCCCATTTATGGATACCTAAGGAACAACAAAACAAAGGCCAGAGAGAAAGGGCAGGAGAAGGAATCAGGAGCAGGAGTCCTAAATTCTATATTATTCTATACACTCCCTCTTCCTTTCTCTCTCCTTCTGACTTTTCTACTGCCCCAGATTCAAACCATATTTATTTTGTATCAGCATATTTACCTTACATATTCACAGTATCCATATAAGAAATTAATAAACACAGTAATACATGAAATATTTTATTCAAGCTACTAGAGGAAGGAAAACCAGAAAAAAAACCTTCTCCAAATTAATTATTTAGAGATCACTTCTAGCTCATGGTTTTTCTTTCTAGTGAGGGGTGGTTTGTCCCAGCAAAATAATGTTCCATGAGCTCCAGAAGAAAATTTTATGTAAAACTTCCTGGAAAACTGTGTTTTGAAAAAGCCCTGAATGCAGATAGAGTTTTACTGGCCAAAATAGTCTAAGAAGGTGGTGGTTTGCACTGACAGTGTTACATAGGAGTTACAAACATTGGCTATCAGGTAAATAAGTGAATTTTGTGTGCTTTTTTGATGGCCCAGAGGATTTACTCACGTCACTGATCCTGTCCTTGACCTTGCGCACGTGCAGCAGCATCGGCGTGTCCTGGATGGTGGTGTAGCCCTTGGGCTTGGCTTTGTTGTATTCCAGCTTGTAAATGATCTGAAGGGACAAATTGGGGGTTGGACTATTTCTGGGAATCCTTTGGTGTGAGCTGGAAACCCCCTGGGGGTGATTATCCCACCCCAAAGCAGCCGCACTTACGTCACTGATCTGTTTGTTGACCTTTGTGGTCCGTAAATACTCTGGAGTATCCAGAACTGTGGTGTATTTGCCTTTCTTTTTCTCATAGTCCTTCTTGTACTGGATCTGGAGATGGGGAAAGGCTCTAAGTTAATCACACAGAGCAGGACAAAACCTCTTCCAGAGGTGGGGTATATCCATGGATAAAATTGCAAAACCCTCCCAGCAAAGCCAAAGACAGCGGAACATGCACCATGAGCTGAATTGTAAACCCCTTCTTTGCCTAGGAGGCTGCCTTTTGGTTTGCCTGATTAATTTTGGGATTGTTTCAAGCTAAAATCTCCAGGTCTGAGCTAAAAAAATCAATCCTTGCAGAGCAGGGACTTTTAGATTTCATAATGGACCATATCTAGTTTTTAAATGTTCATATCCAGTTGAAACTCGGATTTGGCGATCTTGGAGGTGTTTTCCAACCTTAATGATTCTGTGATCAGAGCGAAGAGAAATGTAAATCATCTCACACAGCATTAGATAAAAACATTTCCAAATATATCACCAGGATATTTCCAAGGCTTTGGCAGCAGGATTTGTGCCTTGGTAATGATTTTCTTAAAGAACACCCTGTTCTGCTCAGGTTTCTAAACCTTCTTTCAGAGAGTTCAGTGAGAACAGGTTCACCAAAGATGGGAATTCATTGTAGGCAGCCTCAAGGCAGCTGGGAAAGGTTAGAACATATTTTTTTTTAAAAGAATTTTCATGCTCTACCCTTTATCAGAAAAAAACCCCCATGCATTTGAAATGGAACTGGGACAGACAAAATATGAAAAATGATAAACGAGTAATGAATGATAACATGAAGTGAACTTGGAAGAACATGCAGGTCAGACACTTCTTTTTCTGAATTCAAACATATTCAAAGTTACCTGCATGGAGTTTTTAGTGAAAGAATAGAAATCCACAGAAAAATGGAAGAAAAATGTCTGAAAGACCTTCAGTGGTTTATTACTGAAGAATGTCACCATTGGCACAGGCAATAACAGAGAATTACAATTCCCTCTGACAGAATTGTTTTCCACTGTTGCATTTTCTGTCTATCATTTATATTCCAATTCATGATCAGGAATGATTTTTCCCCCCTGCAAAGGGTGAGCTGACTGCCAGCAGCTGTGATTTCAGAGCAGAAATAACTGCTCTGTGTCTGACACCATTCTGGGCAGATAAATGGGAGATAAATGCTGGAATCTCCCTGGCAAATCCATCCTGAATTAAGGAACTGGGGTTATCAAAGGTGGCCAGGCCAAGAAATGGTGTCAGAATGAGAATTGGGTTAGAGAAATACCAGGAAGAGCTAACATCCAATATCTGAAATGTATGGAAAACTGCTTTTTTTATACAGAGATGTGAAATACATACCAATTGTTCACAATGAAAGGAGAAAATGGGGACAAGCTCATCTTGAGCTGAGAGATACCCAAGCGACAGCAAATACTGTTTCAGATATTCTGTTTTATTTCAAGCATGAAGCAGCTCGAGGAAGCTTTTGGGAGTTCTGAAATCCACGGAAATAGAGGGAGCAGTGAAAAATGCCAAATCCAAGCAGCCTGCAGTGGGTGTCTAAGGTGCCCTGGAGCAGCAGCTCTGCAGATTACCTGGCTCCACAGGTATGTGTTGTAGAGTGCTGTCAGCATGTCTGGCCTCAGAATTTCATTGCATCCGTGCTGCAGGAGCATCTTGGCAAAGGCTTTATAGCTTCTCTATCCATGCAAATGGCAACCAAGGACAAGAGAGACTCATGAACAACAACAACAACGACACAGCTCTAGATCCCAGGCACTTGGAGAGTGGAGAGATTTAGGCAAGGGGCTTGTATGTATTCATCCACATGTGCATACAATTCACATCTGAGCATTTAATGCTGCCAAGAGTAAAGATTAACACCCTTTCCTGCTCTCGCATGGAGGAAATTGTGATTTTTTGGGGGGGTAAATGGAGTAAATATTAACACATTTTCCTGCTCTCACATTAGGGAAGTTAGGATTTTTTGGGGGGTAAAGAGAGTAAATATTAAAACATTTTCCTGCTCTCACATTAAGGAAGTTAGGATTTTTTGGGGGGTAAAGAGAGTAAATATTAAAACATTTTCCTGCTCTCACATTAAGGAAGTTAGGATTTTTTGAGGGGTAAAGAGAGTAAATATTAAAACATTTTCCTGCTCTCACATTAAGGAAGTTAGGATTTTTTGGGGGGTAAAGAGAGTAAATATTAACATGTTTTCCTGCTCTCACATTGAGGAAATTATGACTTTTTGGGGGGTAAACAGAGTAAATATTAACATGTTTTCCTGCTCTCACATTGAGGAAATTATGATTTTTTTTGGGGTAAACAGAGCAAATGTTAACACATTTTCCTGCTCTCACATTAAGGAAATGATGAATTTTTGGGGGAGGTAAATAGAGTAAATATTAACACCTTTTCCTGGTCTCACATTAAGGAAATTATGCATTTTTGTGAGAGGGAGATGAGAGTAAATTAGAGCTTAAGGCAAAGATGTCCCTGTATCTCTGCATCTTTATCTAGAAATGATTAAGAAGATCTGAAAAGAGAGGTAAGAAAACATAACCGCTTGCTCCTGCCCCTTTTTTTAAAACCCCTGCAGTGGTTTCAGGAGGGCTGGGGCTGGATTCCTGATGTCCATTGATGCACAGGAATGGAAGTACATACAGGCCAGATGGACAGAGCAGCTCACACAAAAAGTGGCTCCTTTTTGGGTGGCGGGATGGAGATGGAGTGACCAAGTGAAGGACAATCTCACAGGGCTGTGACACTGCTGGTGGCACACAGAGGTGCCCCCACAGTACCTGACTGCTCAGGGTGCTGCCCCACTTGGCCAGCAGATTCCTGGGGTCATCCACAATAACGCTGTACCTATCTTTGAGCTTCTCATAGGCTGCTTTATATAATTTCTGCTCAGAATAGCACAATACAGTGTAACAAGAGAGGGTTAAGATACACAGAGATCACTGGTGTAATCTCGTTACAGGCTGGGCTTGAAGGTCGTGGCCAAAAGAGAAAAATAAATTAAAATGTAAAATGTAAAATAAAAAATAAAAATAAAAATAAAAACATAATATAAAAATAAAAATATAAAATAAAATACAAAATAAAATAAAATAAAATAAATGTTATTAATAATAAGATATTAATTAATATTATGTCTTCAATAAATAATAATATAATAAAAAATAAAATCATAAAATAAAATAAATATCAATAAGATAGTAATTAAGATTATAAGTATTCAATAAATAATAATATAATAAAAATAAAATAAAATGATAAAATAAAAATAAAAATAAAATAGAGCCAAACCAAACAAACCAACCAAAGAAAACAAAACTTAGAGACCCAAAAAATCAAAAAACCAAACAAACCAACACCCCCCCCAAAAAAAATCCTAAACAAAACGACACAAACTCCTCCCCAAACCCAAACAACCCCCTCCAAAAATTAAAATTAAAAAAAGTAAAAAAATAATAATAAAAAGGAGAATATTTGCAAATGGTAAATGCATTTCTAAATGTCCCTGAAGGGCTACAGTTTAAGGATGTCTCTATTCCATCCTTTCTATAAGCAATTTTATGACTGATTTTCTTCATGAAAAGTAACTGCAGAAGAAAGTCTGTGGTGTAGATTCCTGAGCTGAGTCCAAAGAGAACACAATGAGATGTTATTAAAAAAACATCATTTACATAACAGAAGATAATTAGGCAAGTTCATTTCAATATATGAAGCTCCCACTGATAAAGTTTTATCCCTTTATGTTTCTGATATTAAGTTTTTCCTTATTAGTGCTATGAACAATGATAACACTGAACAACCTTCGTAAAAATTCTAGTATTTGTTGTGAAACAGCTTTTCTTACCTAGAACAGGTATTACAGTAATAAACTTACTGACAGGTAATGATAGAACACAATAGCTGGTGAAAAAGAATGAAATATTAAGATATAAACCTAAATATCTGCTTCTTTAATGAAAAGCATCAGATTTTGATGTGCTATTCCAACTCTAAGCTGATGGGAATCACCCTGAACCTGATGTTTTCCAGGGAATTTGTCCTGGGCACTAATCCTACAAACTCCAGGAGTGATCTGAATTTTAAACCAAGGGGTGTTAATTAATTATTAGGTTGTGTCAATTGTTTCTTTAGCACTACAGGAGGAAAATAAGAAAAAGTTGAGTTTGTAGAGTGGAAAAATCCCAAGCAAAATCATTGAAATTAAACGAGCTGTGACAACTTCAGACATAACTCTGTCCTTCCTCACATCAGTAAAGATTTTAGGAATGTTTTAGGAAAGCAGTTGGAATTCTCTCCACACCTTTTGGAGATGGAAACCAACGCTCTGGGTTACTGTGCCAGCAGCAAGGTTTAAGTCAGCAAAGGAAAAGTTCCTTTGAGATGAAAAGTTCCTTCCTCAAATGAGAAATGAACGAAAAGGGGTGAGGATTTCACTTCTTAGGCTCTGCAAACCTGCTCTGTCCCAATACTCAGAAAAACAACAACCTTGTCTCTCATGACTTTAGTCTGTTCCTAAAGCATCTTTAAGCCTGATCATAAGGAAGGACAACCTTCAACTCTGTATTTACTCACAGACCAGCTACTTAAACCTGAGCCTACAGAAATCTTTACTTACCCCATCCATCAGCTGAGTTGCATATTTAAAATGTTCATTGATTGGAGAGTCAGCCACGTACTTGAACTTGGACTTGGTCTTCTCAAAATTCTCTTTGTATTTACACTGGTGCGAAAGAAAAGCAAACACACAAAAACCCAGCCCATGTTAATCCAAAGAAGGGTAAGGCAATGAAAACATGATTTTAGAGAGAATTTGTGGAAAAAAAAAAAAAAAAAAAAAAAAAGAAAAGTTGAATTAATGCATTTGTGAGTTTAACTTTTCTACCAAAAAGAAATTATTGTAAATGGACAGCAGATGTCCAAAAACATTCAGCAACAATTCAGAGTGTTTCACTCACCCCACTGTAGAGCACTTTATTCTTCTCTGCCAGGACAAAACTTGGAGTATCCCACACGTAGCAGCCAGTGCCTTTGAGCCATTCCAGGTCTTCCTTGTATTTAACCTTTAGGAAAGAAGTAAAAAGACTCAGTTTGAACCAGATAATCAGTGCTGAAATGAACCTCAGCACAAGAGAGTTACATCCATTATAAAATAAATTAGTTTATCCTATTTTTGTGATGGACTCAGTTTATTCATACACATAATCTGTCATTAGCTGTTGGAGTTGTTAGTTGTAAATTAAAAATAATATACAGGTAAGGGGTTATGGTGTATGTACAGAAATGTGCACTTAAATGTTGTTACAGGGCTAAACAAATCTGAGCAAACACAAACGAAATTAATTAAGACTGTCTGTTAATTTGGCATGGGGAAGTGCTGCAATTTTAGCCATCAGATTCTGTCAGTTCCCAGATCTGCCAGGGCAAATTGTAAATCACTGAAAAAAAATTCCAGCTGCTTTCCCCCTTTGTTGAGAAAGGAGGTTTGGGTTGAGTTTGGAAAGCACTTTGAAGTGCCAGGCTGTGCCATGCAGGGGCTGCTGGAACTCACATCACTGATGGCATCTGTGACCAGGCGGTGGTGGAAGTGCTCAGGCCGGTCTGGGATGGATCTCCAGATTCCCAGCTGGCTCATGTAATTTTCCTTGTATTTGATCTACAGAGAAAAGCAAAGAATTAAGTCAAACAACTGAAGAGAACACTCCAGGCCACACAAAAGTTCCATTTCCCCCCCCCCCCCCACTGAAACAGCAGAACTAAAAAGGAGGAAATGAGATTTTTTTTTTTTTTGTAACATCAGCAGCAATCAATATCCCAGAGAAAGAAAGAAATCTACATTGATAATGCTGATATTTTCCTAATTATTGGGCATACTGAAATGGAACAAAAGGCCAAATGGCCAATTTCAGGTTATTAAGTGTCAAACACTAATTAGGAATGAAGAGGTGGTACATACACTGCTGATGTCATCGGTGACCTTCCTGTGGTAGACAATGTCCAGAGCATCCTTCACTGTGTGATATTTGCCCTTGGTGTTCTCAAAGGTCTCTTTGTAGCGCAGCTGGGAAGGAAAAAAAGCCCAGAAAAGATGGGATTAATGTGCCAGGAATTGTTTCAGTTAAATTTCTCACTTCTCAGGAATGATATCCAGGGATATGTTGCTGTCTGACATCCCAGTGTAAGTCCTGAGGAATTTTAGGAGGTTGCAATTGCCTACAATCAGCTGTAATTTCACTGAGACTTGTGGTGCAAATTACAGAGAATTTCACCCAATTCACATTCAGACTGAGGAAGAAACATCCCTGCATCACAGGAGTGCTCTCTGGAACAGCACAGGTGCCACTTCTGGCATAAAAATCTACTTAAGGCTTTCTCAGAGGAGAAATTCCTGTGTGCAGAAGAGCTGGGATGCTCCTTGGCAGTATTTAAAAATCACTCTTGGAGCAATGAGACTAAATAAATCCTAGAACAAAGCACCAGCCCTGCACATGTCCTTTCACATCCTGCTGGTTTTGAAATATATGGAAAAGGCTCTCACAAATGAGTATTTTTAAATTGCCTTAAATCACAAATAACTATTCCACGCTTGAAAAAATCAATTTCACCTTAACAACCTCCTGTGCAGCAGCTCAGGTAATTTTTCTCTCTAATCTACTTCTGAATTAAAAAAAGAACACATTCCCAGTGACAGGGCAGTTTACTTCTAACACAAAACTGAGATGAAAAAGCTGATAAAAGTTATTCTATCCTGGCTTCAGCATCAATCACTTCACCCCAGTCTGCTCTGTTTGGAGACTTGATGTGTAAGCAAATAATTTTAAATCTGGTTTTCCTTTGTTGTACACTTCAGTGCAATGGGAAATAAAAATGAATTGTAATAATGGGAAAAGGAAAAAGGCACTGCAGTGGAATCAAATCTAAACTTAATAATGCTCTTAATTTCAAATGGAAATGGACATGCAAATAAGGGGGCTCCCTTGATGGAAGACACTGAGATATTTTATGTTTTGCTTTGTGTGTTTGCTCTCCATTGATCTTTTTTCTGTTCTTTTCACAGAGAATCCAAAGAAAAGCAGCAGTGGGGAGCTCCTGGAGTACTCACATCACTGGCATTCAGGTAGGCTCTCTTGGCTCTGATCAGCACTGGGGTGTCAGGGACAGGGGTGTATTTGTCCTTCATCTTCTCATACTGGGTTTTGTACTTTTTCTAAGACACACAGCAAAAGGGGAGAGTCAGCATTTGTCATTTTAGAAGCATTTGCCAAGCTGCAAAAAGAGCGTGTCTTATAAAATCCTAGAACATGTCTCCAGAATGTTTTGTTTTACCAGAACTTACAAAGGAAACGTGGAACTTAAGTATAAGAGAGAGAAAAATAACTGAAGGCTCAACAGATTTCAGCCTTGTAATTACCATTACAATTTTAGAAATGAAACTTTACCACTACAAAATTAGAAATGAAACTTCCAAAGAATTCAGCAGAGTGGCAGCAAATTAGAAAAACAAGATTTTACCTCACTGATCATGTCCTTGACATTCCTGGCATGTGCAAAGGCTTGAGTCTGACCATCAGCATGGTGGTGGGGTCTCTCCTTTGTGGCAAGTTCCACGTACAAATACTGCAGCAAGAAGAAAATAATCAAAAAAACCCACACTTCTACTAAATTCTACTTCACATCTGTGAAAAACAGCTGTAAATCCACTATGTAAACATAACCACCAATTTCTAGGGATTCTACATTTGAAATAGCCTGGAAAGTTTTTGCTCTACTTTAACAATATATTAAGAAGGATCTCCTGGTTGTTTTTTATATCAGCACAATTTTTTCACCTGGCTCTGGATTTTTTGTCCTGTCTTGGCTCTTATGAAGTCAGGTGTGTCAAGGATGGAAGTGTACTTGGTCTTCAGCTCATTGCCTGCAGCTCTGTAAACCAGCTGGAAAAAAAAAAAACAGGTCCAGGAATTATTTCCTCTGCTATTATTTAGGAGCTGCACAATCACAGCTTTGCAATTATAAGATCTCATCTATTCCAGTAAAAAAACACAGGGAGGGCTTAATTACAGCTACAAAAGTGTGCAGAAATAACAGAACTTACCTCACTCAGATGGGTTTTTAGCTCCTGCACTGCTCTGTATCCAGGAGTATCCAACACCACCTGGACTTTAGGCCACATTTTCTTGGCAGTACTCGTGTAGATATAATTAGACTGGAAAGGAAAAGCACCATTAATAAAGGAAATTTTACAGTGCAACCCAACAGTGCTTTGAAACAACGAATTGGCTGCACGGCACAAAATACCCTCATTCTTTGCTCACATCCACGTGTTTCACTTCCTGCATGCACAGAGATTAATCCATGTTTGTCATGATTAATTCCCAGAGGGAAAGCCTTACCCAGAGCTTGCGGAGGTCACGGGCACGGACCATGTCAGGAGTGTCATACAGGAAACAACCCAAGCCCTTCAACCACGTCAGGTCCTCTTTGTATTTAATCTACGAGAGAAATCAAAATCGACAGTTGATTTTCGGTATATCGTCATCCATCATTCCCTTAAAGACAGTGAGGAAGCATTGTTTTAGGTTACAGAATAGACAGGGAGTGAGAGAAAGCCAATGCCAGTGGCAGCAGAGAGGTTTTGGAGCTCACAGCAGGTGTGTGAGCTGCTTACATCACTGGTGATGTCCCCAACGTAGCGACAGTGAAGCACGTGAGGGGTGTAGGGCAGGGAGATCAGGTGGCCCTGCATCTTGAAGAAATCTGACTTGTAGATCAGCTGAAAAACAAGGAACAAGCCAGCGTTTCAGGTGTTTGCCCAGGGGATAATCTCAATTTCTCTTCAGTTCTTTTGGAAGGGCACTTACATCACTGACAGCCTCCTGAGTGGCTCGGACTTGGCGGATTTCGGGCGTGTCAGGGGTGGTGTGAATCTTGTCCTTGTTCTTGTGGTAGGTTGCCCTGTACAGCCTCTGTCACAAGAGACAACATTCTGCATTTGAAAACCTTGAAATGGCGAAGAAGTTCAGCACTTCTTACAAAAATTACTGTTTTTTACCCTGGCGAAGATTTTCTGTTAATTGTTTTCAATTAATTCTGGAAATCTCAGAACTCTAATCCTAAAAGCACGTAAATACAATATATTTAATTTTCATGCTATTCAAGTCAGTGGTCAAAGAAGTGAGTAAATATATATAAAATCTAAAACCATTGCAACCCAATTTTATACAGATGCCATAATTTCTATTCAGCTTTAATCACAGTAAATAAAATTAGGCTGCAGTTTTATGTTGTGGTAACAGCTTCAGCCTGGATCAATGATCCCTCACCATTCTCGATGGATACTTCTCTAAATAAATTTTTGCTCTTAAAAGCCTCAAAGAAAAGGGATCCTACAACTTGCCAGTCAATGTACTCTCATTATGCATGTTTTGGGCTCTGCAAATACAGCTGAAAGCAAATACATATATTTACTGTACCTCGTTAATGACTTGATTGACTTTCCTCACATTTTCAAAGCCAACATCTTTAGGTCCCAGAGTGTAGCCCTTGGCTTTCATGTGCTCATAGGCTTCTTTATATTTCAGCTATAAGGAGTACAAAACCACACAGAAACCAAATTTGATTATGATTCTGGCTACACTGCAGCTCTGACAGTAATCTATGCTGTATAAAGAGATTTTTAGAGATAAATAAGTGAGATGTAGCTGTATCAGAGTTAAATACACCACGCATCATAATTATGTCTCCCTTTATCACGCGGCCCCCAAATCAATAACACAATAAATTTTTCTTGTATCTAATAAAGTATTTGCATGATGCTGAGGAGATTTTTATTTTGATAGTAAAGACCCAAGCTGAGAGTCCCTCATGTGGGCCTGCTGATCATTCCCATGGTGCAGAAGGATTTAGCCCCTGACTTACATCACTGCCGATGTGCTGGACGTGTTTGGCATGCTGGAAGTTGGGAGTGTCTGTGGGAAGGCTGTATCCAGTGGGCAGAGCATTCACACCAGCCCAGCGATACAAATTCTGCAGGAGGAGAGAGAAAGACTCTGTACAACTGTCAGCAACACCTGAGGGGAAAATCCCTCAGTCTCAGAAACCTCTCCATCACAACTGGGAAAAGATTTCCCCCATGTCTGGGGGGAAAATGCATTAAAATGCATTTTTATAGCTCAAATGAGAATATTTTCCCACTTTCATTTCAGAGCAGTGACATGCAGCTTCACCCCAAAAGCTAAAACCAGACTATTTGGTTTTTCAGAACCACAAAAAACTCAGTGGAGCCCAAAGTTTTGTACTTACCTCACTCTGTATTTTGTTTGCATTATAGGCCCGCTCCAAATCCACTGTTTTATCAGTAGGGATCATCTTGCCTCTGACATTCTGCCTGTAATCACCACGATAGACAGCCTGGGAAAGGGAAAAAGTCATAATTGTCACATTCTCTCACAGTATGTTTTGTTTGCATACAATGTGAATTGTTCCTAAAAAACTGGATTAAAGATGTTTTGGCTACAGGCAATTAATGATTTTAGTGATTGTGTCTACAATGAGGTGTAGATAACCAACAATGATTAAAATTAAATTATGAAAAACATGTTAAAATTCCCATTTCTAAAGCTGGTGAGGTAACAGCATTTGGAATATTGGCTGGAAGGTGAGAGAAACACTTACTTCACTTAAATTCAAGGCACTGAGCACATTCTGGACATAGACAGGAGTGTCTGTGACCACAGTGAAGTCCTTCTTCATTTTTTCTGCCTTAGATTTGTACTTAATCTGCAGAGAGAAAGCAAGAGCTCTAATTACTAGTGCTAGCAATTGTTAATTTAATTTATTGTATCATCCTATTTACTATACTTACTATTTCTTTCATCACTGAGCTATTTTATTAGTGAAATAGCATTGAAACAGGAAGTATATTGGAACTATGGCTTGTTATTTTAATGAATCCTTCAAACAAGAAGGATAAATAACATTTTCCAGGCTAGATTTGAAGTGGAATAAAGCTACAGTGGAGTAAAAAAGAAGACTGAGAAGAAAACCCAGGGTTATCCACTCACATCACTGCGAAGGTCATAGGCTTGCTTGGCATGGAGGATTTCAGGAGTGTCCCAGACAAAGCAGCCAATGCCTTTCAGCCAGTTCAGATCATCCTTGTAGATCACCTAAGGAGGCAGAGAAAGAACCTGTAAGAATTCCATCAGGATCTAATCCCTTATTTCTAAATCACTCCAAAACACAACTATCAAATGATGGCAAGGAAGGTTTCTACTGCTTTGATATTTTTTGTTTGAGAAAATCAAAACAATTCCTTCTGGAATTTATATAATTTTTTATTAAATTTGCTTCAATTTTGGCAATAAATTAAAAATCCAATAATTTAAAAAAAAAAAAAAAACTACCTGCACATCCTACTGGGAACTAATTTACTGCCAGATCCTACTCCTGGGCTGACCTGCTTGAGGCAAGTGTGTAGAAGTTTTCCCCAACCAGGATTTTCTCAGACTTCCAAAGTTTCCACACCTCATGCAACCAAATAAAAGATAATTTACGACAGGGTAGAACTGTAATGTTATGACCCAAATGCCTACACTATTAACACTGAAATTACTGAAATTTTTGCACAGAGGTTGCGGACTTGCCGTCCCTGGAAGTGTCCAAGGCCTGCTCGGATGGGGCTTGGAGCAACCTGGGATAGTGGAAGGTGTCCCACAGCAGGGAGTGGAGCTGGATGAGCTTTCAGGTCCTTTCCAACCCAAACCATTCTGGGATTTTCTGATTCTAGTCCACTAAGCCCCATCTCAATGACCCATTTATTGCCAAGTGTCATAAAAATGAATTCGACAGCGCTCCAGCGACATTTTTGCTAAACCCTTTCCTCCAACAGTGCACAAAAGAAGGAATGCTCTCAAAAGTGAGGCAGGGACAAGTGATCTGGGGACTTACATCACTGATTTGGTCGGTGACTGCTCTCACGTGGGTGTTGACCTGCAGGTCTGGCAGACAGATCCACTCGTGGAGCCGCGTGCGGTAATCGACCTCGCTGATCTTCTGCTGGGCATCCTTGGCCGAGATGATGTCCACCATGTCTGGGACAATGTGGACCTTGGCTTTGGTCTTCTCATAGGCTTCTTTGTACAGACGCTGGGGAGTTGAAGTGATGTTTTAATAAAGCTGAAGCATAAGTCGTTGACAAATTTGGAGGAAACCATTGATATTTTCATGGGATGTCAGTGTGAGTGGGAGAGCAATCACTTTGGCCATGACTAAAATTTACATCTAAAAATAATTTGCAGAACCCCAGTAAGGGAGGTGAAATGTGATCTGTTCAATTTTCATTGTGTTGATGAGTTGAAAGGAAGCAGATGATGATTTTACTCATATTACACTAAAGGTTTGGCCATGCAGGCAATGCAGTAATTGAGTTAAAACTTAAATTTATGGTGGTATCCCAGAACTTAGCAAATGCTGCCCACTGCCAAATGCACGTGGGGTTGAGATGTCTGGATCAAGGCATGTGGATTCTTTGAGTGGCTGCTTCTGAGATAAGCGTGGCTTTATCAGGAAAACACACATCCAGAGCCAGCACTTACATCAATGTTGAGTTTCCCAACTCTGAGGCATCTTTCTGTGTTGGGATCATCCTCAACGCCTCTGGGGAGGGTGTACAGGGCTTTGAACTTGTCATACTCCTCACGGTATTTCACCTGAGCACAAGCAAAGAAGGGCAACAATTTACTGACTCCAATGAGTCAACTGTGGGTTTGGAACAAAATCCACCATCGTTAAGGAAAAAGTTGAGTCCAACAAGTAGAGAAAGGCTTTAAAGCAGGATTTTAGTTTTCTGTTTTGTCTTAAATGGCAAAGAAAGCACATCATAACCATCAGGTTGTAAAACAACAGCTGCCTAGAGTATTTTAAAAATAAATAGATGTAGAATAAGGCACTTATTTATTGTTCCAGCTGTTTCATTCAAACAGATCTGTGGCGTGGTCTCTCTTAATTCTAACTCCAGTAAAGTATAAGATATTCTCTTAACTTAGTAATCATAATTTAAAGATTTTTGGGTTTTTTCTGACTGGATGCTCATGAAACTTAAGACTAGAAAAACCCTAACATTTTCAGTTTGGATTACTATAAAAACTGATATTTTTTTTCCATGACAAGAAGCCACAAAGGATTGTTACCCAAAAGACTAGCAGACTAAAATCATGATCTACAGATACATATTATATCTCAATTAAAAAGGGAAGGTAAATTAAAGTTTAAAAAATATTTCTATCTATAGTAGATGCAAGGCATGAAGGATTTAATTGTCAGAATTGATGATAAAAAAAAAGAAAGAATTGAATTCACTTACAATGCTTGCATTGTGCTTCAGTTCTTTGGCACGTGCCAAGGCCACAGCATCCGAGGGCAGAGCATAGCTGATGGCCTTCACTTTATCCCAGGCTTTCTTGTAGAGATTCTGTGGAGAAATAGAAAGTCTGTGTGAGTGGAAAAATGAATTCTTGCAAATAATTACCAACAACCAAGAGAATTCAAAAGCTCTTTTATTTAGACATCATGTAGTAAAGTGTTGTAAAGGAGATATTAAGTGATATTTAATATCCAGTGCACGTAAAGGGTAATAAAAATCCTTTCTAACTACTCATGTCTGTTCTCATACAAGATTTTAATTTTGTTCAGGTGTAATTTTGTTCAGGGAATCCACTTATTAATCCAGGTGTTTTGCTAAGACTGGCATTACAGTTGGAAAATACGGCCCTTGCCTGAAATACAACATCTCCCCCAAGCTCAAGTACTGCAGAGGGCCAGCACTGGCTTTGAGAAGCTCATGGTTTGGATATTAATCTCCAAACAGAGTGAGTGCACAAACAAAACAAAACAAAAATCCCACATTAAAGGTCCTTAAGAGAAAAAAAATCGTGTATAAACACTTACATCACTATAAAGATGCTTCAAATTCTGAACTCTTTCTGAATCCACTGTCTCAGTCACAGTTGTGTACTTGTCCTTAGTTTTTTGGAATTCCTCCTTGTATTTCACCTGGAAGATGAGAGCTGGGTTTAGTGAATTCTTTCAGTGCTCAGAAGGACAATCCTGAGCAGAGAAGGTGGGGATTCACCTCACTGGCGTTGGCAGCACTTTGCACAGCAGTCACATAGACAGGGGTGTCTGTAACCACACTGAAGTTCTGGAAGTTCTCCTTCCCTGCAGAGGTGTATTTTATCTAAGGACACAAAACCAACAAAACACTCGTTAGTGCTGGAAATGACCTGGAAATCCTCTGCCAGCTTCCTTTAAAATCACATCTGGACAGCTGAAATCAAAGATTACAGCTCAGTTAAAATCAACTCTGAAAGTGGCAGGCCATAAAATAGAAATACTTAATATACAGCCAGCATGAACTAAGGAATAATGAAATTAAAAAACCACAGCTGTCTTACATTCCCCTAAGTTTTCTCCTCCTCCAATAACCAAGTAATGTCTCTACAGAAGCAACTCCAAGACTCTGTTTTCACAGTTTAAACAAAATATTTCTGATGTAACAGCAATTACCTCATTCTGCCCTGGACTAGGACATGTCAACCTCAGTAAATCATAAATGGAAGAAAAGGCATATAAATACTTATTTATTTAAGGAAAACTCACCTGGCTCTGCAGGTCATAGGATTTCTTAGCCTGTATGATCTGTGGAGTGTCCCAGACGTAACATCCAAGTCCCTTCAGCCAATTTAAGTCATCTTTATACACAGCCTACGTGGAAGTGAACACAACATCAGGTTAGGAAGAAATTTGCCTTCTGCCAATTAAACCAAAGATTTCTGCATCCTAACAAGCCAGGCAATTAACACACCCTCAGATTTTGTTGGGAAGGTTGGTTGGCCCAAGCTGAGACACCACTGACTGCAGAATATGAGCAGCATTGTCTCAGCTGCGGGCTGATACAACCCCAACAAACAAGGGGAACACTTTTCCAGGCCCACTGGATCCAGAAGGATTCTGGATGCTGTCCTGTCCCCTGTGCTAATTCCAGCATTCTCAATTACAATATAAGGATCACTGCATCTAAAGCTATGGTTATTAATGTAATATTTAAATATTTTAGAAGATACTTGGAGAAAAAAATTATGGGAAAGGCTGCTGTAATGTCAAACAGATTGGTTCAGTATGTTCATATAAGTTTAGAAGGGTTTGGACAATGCCCTCAGGCTCCTGGTGGGATTTTTGGAGTGTCCAGGGCCAGGAGTTGGACTGGACTGGATGACCTTGATGGACCTCTTCCCAGCCAGCCTATTTTATGGCTGTAAATAAATTACAAACATACATCACTCAGGATTTCCTGGGCTTTCCTGGCATGAATGACATCATTTTCTTCAGGTGAACAATTCCACTGGTGGAAATATGTGCGGTATTCCAGATCACTGAGGATGTACTGGCACTTCTTGGCCAGGACGTGGTTCATCATGTCAGCTGGAATATGGACATTTTTCTTGGTGTCTTCATAACTCTTTCTGTAGGCCAGCTGAAAAGAAAAGATTGGGGAAAAGGTGAGAGGAAGTAAGAGTGGTTTTCTGATTAACTTTGGATTTTGGACTAAATGCTGATAGCATAATCTGAGATGTGTTTCCTGGATTTAGTAGCTAAACTCTCATGGTATTCAACAGGATAGAAATCTTAACTTGGATGTTAATCTCCTTTTATTTGGCAAAGCTCTGGAAGCACAACAATTACCTTCATTTGCAGTTTAAACAGTTGATGAAAAAACTAACAAGTCTTCCTGATTAAAAAACTCATGCTCCACACATGGTTTTCATCTAATTAAAGATAGAATATTTGGGTTTACACTGATTTTATGCCCTTCATGACACATTGTATGTGCAGTGCTGACAACAGCAACACACCAAATGTGCATTTACTTTTCCAGTTCTTAAATTCCTATTTCAATTCAAAATCTACACTTTTTGTAAAAGAAATTAATCCCACATGGTATTTTTTACTGCTTGAATCCTTAGTTTGAAACAGAAAAAGTTTTCTTTTCCTTACTGTAGTATTTTGAATAGCCAAACAAATCCCTTCTCAATCTCCTGAATAATTTTAAATGCAAGTAATCAACCCACACATAAAATAAGCAATCAGGAAACATGTTGAAATAATTTTTACTGATACTATTATTGCAGATTTATGGTAAGGTTGGGCTTGGTCTTGGAAGTCTTTTTCAACCTTAATGATCCTGTGATTCTTCAGTTCTATTAAGCTTTGCATTATTTATGTCTAAGCAATGAAATAGTGAATTTCATCAGTGAAATAAATTGTGAAACAAAGCAAATGGAAAATATTCCAGACTCGTTCGTTCCTTACCGCGCTCCTCATTTTCTGGAATTCCCGGGAGTGAATGACACTGGGGAAATCACTAATATCCTTCCCAGCCAGGTAATGGCCTTTCAGCTTCTCATATATTTCCTTATATTTAAGCTGAAAAAAAAATATTCATGTGGAAATTTTAATGTTCATTCTAACAACATACTGGGGGGAAAAAAAAGGGAAAAGAATGGGAAACCTCTGCTGACCTCGCTGTTGATGTGGTTTGCATGTTTGGCTCCCACAAGTGGAACATATTTTTCATCCAGAGTGTATCCAATGGGCTTGCTCAGTTCCCAAGCCTTCTTGTAATGTTTCTAGACAAACAAAGCAGTACAGATTTTGATGAAAAAATCCATTATATTTCCCATTTATAAACATACAGGATATGACATGGAATACAGAATATTTTTACAGAGTGGTTCACAATAAATTATATGGAGAATGATAATTTTGAACAGTCATTCAGTGGCAAACAGGACAATTATTCACTTCAGGAAGTTACCTGAGCTGATTTCTGCTTTCTTTATTATAATTATACCAGAAGAGTAATTAAAGTATCCAAAATACAGAAATGAACTCTGGTTTAAAAGTGCAGTATGGAATTGAGATTGATAATTTTATAGATGATCAAAATTGTGAAAAATATTAGTGTCAATGGCACTTTCCTAATACTTATTTTGTTAAATATTAAATATATTCACCTTCAGATTTAATTAGGAAGTGCCTACTCGTATGAATGAGTAATCACTTCTATTTTTAAAAAATAGAGGTTTCTCATTAAAATTAGTGAGACTACTCAAAAGTAACTGCTTAATAATGTAAGTATCTAGAGCTTTGATTTCTTACAAAAAACCAAATGTAAAATTTATCAACAGGCTCAGAAGATCTTATTGGATGAAATTATAGTTGTTTTTGTCACATTATTATGACTTCCAAGCACCACTCAGCTGTCCTTTGAGATCACTTCAATAAGGAAAGAAATCATCCTGATTCCAATGATCCAAAAAGGAAAGCGGAAGAAAAAAGGAATTAAACAACCTTCCCAGTGCCACTACTGAGAGTAGAACAGTCCACTCCATATTCTGCTGATTTCAAAGGTTGATATTTATGGGATCTCACCTCACTGTGGAGCAAGGACATGTCTTTGGCATGGTGCAGAGCAGGAGTATCATCAGATCCGATGTACTGGCCTTTCTCCTGGTTAAATGTTTCTTTGTATTTTAGCTGCAAAAGAAAACAAACACGGTGTTCATTCCACAGGAGAAATATATTATTCCCATTAGTCCATCTATTAGTAGTAGACATCAATTTTCTCTAGTGCCAGAATGTAATAATGTTGTATAGGACATTCCAACCATTGTAATACACAGGCAAATGCCACTGGGTCACCTCAAAATCCACATGGCATTCTTGAAAAATTTAAGATGCTGCTCAGCAAACACAGTTCAGCAACAGCAGGAACTCCATGAACTGTTCATCAAGAACAGTTTTCAACTACTGTAAGAAAGTCTATGCAAACTCTAAGTCAGGGATATGCCATATTCTTCTACGGGAAAATGTTAAATTATGTTAAATGTTAAATGTTAAATTATTTATTGTGTTGTTCATTCATATCACTTCCTACTAAAGTTGTTTACCCCAAGAAAGCTTGTTATTAATGAGGTGCACACACAAACATATAAGGCTGAAACTAGTATAGTTAGCAAAA
Source organism: Sylvia atricapilla (assembly GCF_009819655.1). Lineage (NCBI taxonomy): Eukaryota > Metazoa > Chordata > Aves > Passeriformes > Sylviidae > Sylvia > Sylvia atricapilla. The sequence goes on from NC_089146.1 coordinate 37,291,818, forward strand.
CCAATTAAATAATCTACTAATTCTTTTATATGAGTTTTTATTTAAAAAAAAAAGATACATACATCACTCTGATTGACAGAGTTCATCTTTGCCAAAGTGATCTCAGGAGTGTCAACCACGCTGGTGTATTTGGAAAAGTTCTCCAGGGCTTCTTTTGTGTATGCTCTCTGCAAAGAGGTGAAATAATGTCTTAAACACTGAGCATGAGAAAGAAGTGCTAACTCTGGAACCACAGAAATATTTTCTCTAACCTTGTTTATCAGTTCTTGTGCATTCTTAACTTTCTTGTGCTCCACTGAATCGAGAGGGATCCAACCACAGCCACGAAGCCACTCCAAATCAGCTTTATAGATGTTCTAAATCAGAAAGACAATGCAACAGGACAGAAATTACTGACCTCAGGATGGATTATGTACTGTGGACAGTATCCTTAGGCCAGACCATGTGGAAAGGACCTCGTAGGGCTTCACCATCACTCACATCACTCTGGAGGTCGTAGGCCTGCCGTGCGTGGATCACGTCGTTCTGGTCAGGAAGGCAGGTCCACTGGTGCAGGTACTGCTTGTAGTCAATGTCACTGACCAAGCTCTGGCCCTCCTTTGCTGCCACAACTGACACAGCATCTGAAGGCATGTGGATTTTGGACTTGGTTTTGTTGTAGTCTGCTTTGTACAGCCTGTCGTTCTGGATCTCGCCCGCGTGCTCGTACCACACCAGCTTCGGGTCATCCCTCATCTTGGGAACTCCCACGTAGTGGCCTCTCTGTTTGACATACTCAGCTTTGTACTTCAGCTGATGGGAGAGGGGAGAAGCACAGAGAAAATCAGCACTGGCCCAGGAACAGCTTCAGGTTTGTCAGCACGAAGAGCAGATGAGACAGGGAGGTGTCAAATGCAGCTCTAAGCTTTCCGTATATGACCAGATAAAAATCTGGTCACAAACAACAATATTACTTCGTATAGGCCTTCCAGTTCAAAATGTAGCATTTTCTGGTCTAATAAACTCCTAATTTTCAGCAAAAGGTATTGTTAACACAAGAGGAAAGACTTGCTAGGAAATGTTTACTGACAAGCTCATTTAGTCCCATTTTTGCAACAAATTATTTGAGACTGTCTGAAGAGTGGATGGTTATTTACAGTATTTTCATCACAGTGTTTTGACACAATGTTTATTCTAAATAAGAGTCAAGTAATAATTTCAAGACCCATTATGAAAATGTTTAAAATGTAAAGTGACTACTGGCCTACAGGTTTTGATAGGCCAAAAAGTGAAATCAGAGCTGTATATATTATAATCATAGTATCACCTCAATTATTTGACACTTATAAAATATGGAAGTGCAGCTTAGTTGATTTTGAGGGAGAGTTTGTTTCTGGAGAGAGTGACTGTGGAAGGAATCTGACCTTCAGCACTGACATCACCAAACCCTATAATCACAAAGATGGCTGAATTATTTGGAGGACAGTGGAATTCATAGGCCATGAAAACTCTGGATGTTACCCCAAAATGGAAAGCGTTTTAAATCTGATTGGGAATTTTCAAGGCCTTTAACGTTTAAGGCTTCCAAGAGTTTGTCCTAATGAGAAAAACCATTACCTCACTTTGGACATCACCCGAGCGCTTGGCATGAGAGATTTGCACCGAGTCAGGAGGCAGGAGGTAACCAGTGGCTTTTTCTTTCTCCCAACTTTCCTTGTATAAATTCTGTGGGAAATAAAAGGGATGAGGAATTCAACACTACTACAATGATAACCATTGCTGTACATATGTCATTTATATACAATATAAGGATAACAAATCCTGCCTTCAGGTTGTTATTAATAAGGTAGGTTTTCTAAACACCTAAAAAATGTGAGTAGAAGCTGTCAAGGAGAGAGCACATACCTGATTTAGAATTCTGGCTGCCTCTCGGGCCATATCCAGCTGTGGTGTATCTGTGAGAGTATAATTTGTCTTGGCCTCATTCCATTCTTTGTGGTATTTAATCTAGGACACAGAAAGAAATGACTGCCTTGTAGCACCACCAACAGAACTGGGGAAAACACCATAATTTACACACAAAATAACAAACCAACCCCTGAATTTGCAAAGCCATTAGAGAAAGCATATTAAATACAGAATCACCAAAGTCAAATGTAGCCCAGACACTGAAAGCAAACTTACATCACTGAGGATTTCAGTGCTATTCTTTGCTGTGACATAATCAACTCTGTCAGCCACAGGAGTGAACGGGAGAGTTTCAGCTTTTGTGCGGTACTTCCTCTGTACAAGAAAAAGAAGAACAGATTACCTTGGAATATTTGATGCCTAATACAGCAACTCTTAATAGATACACAAGACAAAGAAGTTCTTATGGAGAAAAACATCTCCATACACAATGAATGTTGTGAAAATACTGCAGTTGCATTTTTCATTTGGAAAAAAACCTCATTGTTTAAACCATTTAAAATACTTTGGGTGACAGATACTCCTGAAGAAAATGTTAGTATTGAAAAACATTTGGTTACCTCACTCAGGAGATCTCCAGCATATTTGACATGCTTGACTCCAAGGGAATCATTCGGCAACCATCCGATTCCCCGCAGCCATTCCAAATCAGCTTTATAAACAGCCTGGGAAAACAAAATAGCTCTTAGCTACACATCCCTGTACAATCCAGAAAATTCATAAATAACAGAATTTACTTCCAGTGGTTAAAAGGGGAGCAGTAATTCCAACATGAGCACTACATCTGAATTTACCACCCTTCAAACATGGCAATTTATAAGTGGCCTATACCTCGCAACTCTAACAAAGAGCAAGGTGAGTTCCCTGAATTCAGGAAAAGATTCCCACTCCTTAGAGCTGAAGCAGAGTAAGAAGAGGCACCACAGGACTAAGCTAAGGGGTGTTTCCAGGTGAACTTACGTCGCTCTGGAGGTCGTAGGCTTGCCTGGCATGGATGACATCATTCTGGTCGGGGAGGCAGATCCACTGGTGCAGGTACTGCCGGTAATCGGCGTCGCTCACCAGGGTCTGCCCCAGCTTGGCTTGGACAATGGACATCATGTCCACTGGCAGGTGGCACTGGGTCTTCTGCTTGGCAAAGTGCTTCTTGTACTCTCGTTCGCTCTGAACTTTGGCTACGTCCAGGGCAAACTGGATTTTGGAATCTCCCTTGGCGTCCGGCACTCCCACGTAGTGTCCCTTCTGCTTCTCGTGCTCCAGCTTGTATTTGTACTGGGGGAAGAGCAGAGGTCCCCATTAGTAACAGCTAGCATGAAAGAGCTCTTCTTGGAGCATGGGAGATGCCTCCTTTGGCACTTACATCACTGGCAATCTCTCTAGAGGCCTTGGCTGTCTTGATTGGAATTGCATCTGCTCTCAAGTCGTAGCTCATCTTCAGCTCATCCCAAGCTCCTTTATATTGTTTCTGAAAAGACAGGTAAAACACCACACAAATGCTGAATGCTCTGGCATTTGCCATTATAGAAACAGTTTCCAGCCTTTTTTTTGCTGAAATACATGAAATTTTTTTGAGCATTACTTTTGCTCCTAACTATAAATGCAACATGCAACACCCCTTGTGCAACCTATAAAGCACAGAAGGATGTTTGTAAAAGTGTATAGAACACTTATATGCCTTGGATTCTCATACATTTCAATAAAATATTCCCTCAGTGGGGCATGATATTAATAATTTTTAAATAGCTGAATGCAAGTATTTATTTTAAAATGGTTGAACACTTTAAGGATATTCAGTAGAGGGAAGGAAATGTCACAAGCCCTGTATGAGGACAGACTTGAACGAGATTCAAAGAGATTCAACATCTTGGAATGATATAATTTACATGCCATTTTAGAGAAAACAAAATGATAAACATACCTGGCTGTAATTAACAGCATTAGCCTTGGCTAGGTTGATTTCAGGTGTGTCTGGCATGATGTGGATCATAGTCTTGTCCTTTTCCCAGGCTTCTTTATATTTTGACTGTTAAAACAGTAATTTAATAATATCATCAGAATTATGGAATTCCACTTACCAACAACATAAAACTCTCCTGAACCATCATCTCTAAAGAGTGAAATGTTTGGAAAAGCATTACACGTATAACACACTGATCAGTTTTCTGTCTTAGCAATGAGATTTCTCTTTAGCTTTAGTTTCTGGTGTGTGAGCAGCTTTGAGGGGGGTGGAACGTACAATGCTGATCTGTTCAGCGTTGGTTTTGGCCAGAACAACATCTGGGGAGTCCACAACACTGGTGTATTTCACACTGTCGATGGGGGTCCGATACACGTTGTCACTCAGGAGATCCTGGGCATTCTTCACCCTCTTAATCTCCGGAGAGTCATTGGGCAACCAGCCAATTCCACGGAGCCATTCGAGGTCTGACTTATACACAGCCTGGGTGAGACGGTCAGAAAAGGAAAACATTGTTTTAAATTACTGCCTTAATTATTTTAAGCTAGGCAAAGCAGATTACGTTTTATAAACCTAGCTAGAGTCAAATGAATCCTTTTTATATATACAGGACATGTTCAGTGTCATAAGTAAAATTAAATCTGACAACAAAGTTTTAAGTAGTTCAGCTCTTAAACAACATCTTCTAAACCTTGTAAGGAGAAACAGCTGAAAGGAGTAGCAGTTAATGATGATGAACATTAAAAGCTTAGAAGAGTCTTCCTGTCCCCTCCAAAACACTTTTGCATTGCATTACTGCAATGTGGGCCATGGGTGGTTGGTTATTGGGTTAAAAGTAAAAATAATTCAGGTGTCATCTCATAATTGGACAGTTTGTGCTTAAAAGACCTTGGAAAGAGTTAGAGACAGAGCCATTTTTCACTTTGTTAGCTAGAACTCACAGCTTGTGAGACTGTAAATAAGATAAGTAGGTAAGTACTATAAGGCTGTAGATAAGAACTATAGATAAGAATTAATAAATATCTGAGTCCAAATATGAAAACTGCACCCCCCAAGCATTTAATCCCAGCTCTGACAGAAGACAAGAAGATAAAAACCCCACAGGTACTCACGTCACTCTGGAGGTCGTATGCCTGCCGTGCGTGGATCACGTCATTCTGGTCAGGCAGGCAGGTCCACTGGTGCAGGTACTGCTTGTAGTCAATGTCACTGACCAGGGTCTGGCACTCCTTGGCTGCCTGCACCGACAGGGCATCCACAGGGATGTGGATCTGGGTCTTGGAATCATTGTAGGCCTTCTTGTAGAGGCGGTCGTTCTGCAGGGCCATGGCGCGCGCGGCCCACGCCAGCTTGGGGTCCTCCTTGGCACTGGGGCACCCGATGTAGTGGCCTTTCTCCTTCTCGTGCGTTTCTTTGTACTTGTACTGGAAATGCAGAGAGAACAGAAGGTGTGTTGCTCACCTGGACAGAGCCACCAGGCAAAAGGCTTCTAGCTCCTCAGGCTGTCAGCCTGAGCTTCGCTCAGTTCTGCTGAAACACAAGCACCACACGAAGAGAAGGCTGTACCTCACTGGCAATGTCTCTGGAGGCCTTGGCTTGTTTGATGGGAATGGCATCAGCTCTTATGTCATAGCTCTTCGCCTTGGCCTCATCCCAGGCCTTCTGATAATGTTTCTGTAAAGAAAATTAATCACCTTCGTTAAACACAGTGAAATGCCTTCTCTAAAAACCTACTTGCTTGGAATGACCAGATTGGGAGCCCTTTTTGCTTCCTATAACTGGCAGAGTTACAATAATGATCCTGGCAAGTGTCTCAACAGAAAACTCATGACTTTAGGTAAGTGCAAGATTAAAACACGAAGAGGCAGCAGAAATATTCCTGAAGACAGACTACTATATCTACAGATTCCAACAACTCTTCCATGGGAAGTGTTTGGCAGGTTTTGCCAAAGGCAGCAGGAGTTGTAAGGAATTGCACACTGAGCTTGGGAGTTTGTTCATGAACACACAACCTGTTGATAGGCTGAGAGGTGATAAAAAGCCTCTGGATGTAATTTCCTGTTTACAAGCACATTAGAAGGTGGGTTTGTTCACCACCATTTACAGCAAAAACTGGAGGAACAATCGCCAGTCTTCATTTTCCAACAGTTCACAAATATTCCATGTTATTCTCTTACATTGCTGATGTTGAGAGCGTTGACTTTGGACTGCAGCATGACAGGAGTGTCCGAAGGGAGGGAAATCTGGGTCTTGTCTTTATCCCAGGCCTCACGATACAGGCGCTGAGGAGAAAGGAAGAACAACGGCAATTTAGTATGGTGAGGGAAAAAACACCAAGAGGAATTCTTTAGCAATTCCAGTTTGCGAAACTTCCCAACTCATCATTCCCACCGTAGAAATTCTACTCCCCAGCAGAAAGAAAAGAAATGCCATCCCACAAGGGGAAGGTGAGCTTACATCACTGAGCTGCATGGCGTTGGTCTTGGCCAGGACAACGTCCGGGGAGTCGGTGATGCTGGTGAACTTCAGCTGCTCCGGCCGCGTGCGGTACAGGCGGTCATTGAGCAGCTCCTGGGCTTTCTTGGCTTTGACCACATCCACAGACCCTTCTGTCAGCCAGCCAATGCCTCGCAGCCATTCCAGGTCAGACTTGTACACGTTCTACAAACAAACAAACCAAGGGTTACTGGCATTGCAGAGGTAACTCTTAGCCCAGAGAGCTGGTGGACTCTCAGTCTCTGGAGATTTTCCAGACCAGTCTAGATGAGGCTCTGAGTAACCACGTCTAGTAGAAGGTGTCCCTTGCCCATGGCAGGGAGTTGGAGTAAGATGATCTTTTCCAATCCAAACCATTTTGGGATTCTGTAGTTCTAACTGTAAGTGCAAGAAGGTTTTTTTATAAGCCTTTCCCAACTTCTTCTCATACTCTTTTCACAACAAACAGCCAGCGATGCTATGTTGTATCAAGTCCTCTCTAGACACAGCATTGCTGATTTGGACAAAAACAATGATACTTCTAAGACAGTGCATTCAAACCAGGGGCATAATCTGCAAGTAGGCTGCAAGCAAACATTCTAGAGCAGACCAAGAAAACATGGCTTCCTTATGAACTGCCCCAAGTATTTCTGGCACCTAGGCTGAAATCCTTTGGAAAGGATAAAATAAACACATACCAGGACCAACCAACAGGATCACAAACATACATATGAAAGTATATTTGCCAGTGACTAACAAACAGAGCCTCACACATCTGCCCTGAACCTTTCCTGCAGAGATTGTCACTCACATCACTCTGGAGGTCGTATGCCTGCCGTGCGTGGATCACGTCATTCTGGTCAGGCAGGCAGGTCCACTGGTGCAGGTACTGCTTGTAGTCAATGTCACTGACCAGGGTCTGGCACTCCTTGGCTGCCTGCACCGACAGGGCATCCACAGGGATGTGGATCTGGGTCTTGGAATCATTGTAGGCCTTCTTGTAGAGGCGGTCGTTCTGCAGGGCCATGGCGCGCGCGGCCCACGCCAGCTTGGGGTCCTCCTTGGCACTGGGGCACCCGATGTAGTGGCCTTTCTCCTTCTCGTGCGTTTCTTTGTACTTGTACTAGGGATACAAAAAGAAGTGAATCTGGCATGAAGGTGTTTCCTATTGCTACGGATCACAAAAATACATATTCTCATTTTTAACTGAAAATAAATGTAAAGGAAGAACATACGTCGCTCGCAATATCTCTTGATGCTTTTGCGGTTTTGATTGGAATTGCATCAGCTCTCATGTCATAACCCTTCTTTTTGGCCTCTTCCCAGGCTTTTACATAAAGTTTCTACACAAAAGAAGACAGAAAATGGCTGATCAATATTCTGAAAGATGAGATTTCTACATTTCACAATTGTGTCTCAAAATTTTCATGAATGGATGTTTTAGAACATCTTCAATATTAAAGAAATGCTGACTTAACTCTGAATTTCCTAATTTTATTAAATATTTAGATGTCCTTACATGGCTAACGTTGGCTGCATTTGCCTTTGCTAACAGAATGTCTGGTGTGTCAGGCATGACATGGATGGACTTCTTGTCTGCATCCCAGGCTTCTGTGTACAAGCGCTGCAAGAGAGGAAAACAGCCCTTTACAAACAGTTCTTTATGAAATCATTTTGAAATTAAAATTATTTTACAAACTGCTATGGGTAATTTCAGTAAGCTCTAATACCCTGATTCAGCAAGCTTCTCTCTGACCAGCTCATGTCCCTCCTCATTATTTCTCAGGTCAAGCTGGTGCACCAATTGATTTTGGATTGTGGAGAAACAGCCATAGGAGGAAAAGTATATTATTTTCTATAAGTTGTTTGATTCTGTTTGTTATAAAGCAGGAGGTACTTAGTGACTTTCACCCTCCAGATCTCAGATACATTACAGCAGTTTCACATCCAAAAAACAGGTATTTCCTCATCACCTGTTCATCATACAGTATCACTCTTGGAAAATCCGATTTAAGGGACTTTTTTCTGTAGATTTTTTACCAAATGCTCACTTCAGACTGAGCCATGAGAGAACAGCTTTCCTGTACAATGGCTGAATTTGGATATCAATTTTCTCTTAAATCCACAAGTTTTTAGTTTTATTTTGCATTCTGAATTTTTCACCTCATGAACAAGTTCTATTATTCAATACCATCCTCACCTTGTTCATGATCTCAGCATTTTGCTTGGCTAAGACCATGGCCAAGGAATCAGTCACACTGGTAAACTTGATCTTGTCTGCAGGTTGCCGATACTTCCTGTCACTGAGGATTTCTCCAGCTTTCTTGGCTTTCTCAACTTCCAAGGAACCAATAGGAACCCATCCAATGCCTCTCAGCCATTCCAGGTCTGATTTGTAAACAGCCTGAAAGAATTTGAAAGCTTGTTATATACGTGCAAATGTGATCAAATATTAAAATTAATATAAACAGGCACATCCTATATGAACAATTGGGTATGTTTCTGAGGATATGGTTCTGAAAACAACTGTTGTTTTTGAAAATTAAATAAAATATTATTAAATAAGAAAAAATAAAAGAGGTATTGGACCACAATGCTAGTATCAGAGCAACACACAGATTATACCTCAGGTCAAGAAGTGAAAAAATAGGATTAAACATAAATTTGATGAAAGAATTGAAGAAGGAAAATATTTCAGTAAGTCCAATGCAAACTACTAAGGCTTTTAATCCGTACTTTAACAAATCAGAGTGTACAAGACCCAGAGCATTTAATGATGTATTAGAAATGTAAGGATTTGCTCACATCACTCTGGAGGTCGTAGGCTTGCTTGGCGTGGATCACGTCGTTCTGGTCGGGCAGACAGATCCACTGGTGCAGGTAGTGCTTGTAGTCAATGTCACTGACCAACTGCTGGCATTTCTTGGCCAGCACCACTCCCAGCATGTCCACGGGGCTGCTGAAGTGGGTCTTGGACTTCTCAAAGTCCTTCTTGTACTCCCTGTCACTCTGGATCTTGGCCACATGCATTGACCACATCATCTTGGGGTCATCCTCGATGTTCCTGGCCCCGATGTGGTGGCCCAGCTGTTTGCGGTACCCTTCCTTGTACTTGTACTGCAGGAAAAGAATCCAGATATATATAAATATATATAAATATATTTTATCCTTTTTTAATGCAAAGCATTAAAATAGATTTCTTGGTAAAAAAACAAGGACCATAAAAATCTGTTCTCTTCTGACTCTAACTGATATTGCCTCATCCTTGAAAGAGCACCTGTCCCAGTCATTGCAGAGTTTTTTCCTGGTTTTGTGTTCCAACGTTTTGGATTTCAATCTGACACTGAAACAGAATTATTTCTCACCTCCATAAAAGACAAGCATTTAAAGTTTTAGAGTTTATTTAGTTATATATCTCTTTTGGGGACAGATTTTAAAGTACTTCCTATATTGAAAGAAAATAATTTGACAAAATCTAGCATAGACACCTACATCTTTTTGTTCATTCTACTTGAACAGCCATGGATGGCAATGGGGAGCATATAAATAATCTGCACTTTATTATATTTATTCATTACTGTGATAGCTAACATACAAATACTGTCTATCCATTATTTCTGTGCCCTAAAGGCAAGTGGTAGAATCACTACGAAAACAGATTTCTGTATTATCTATTTTGTGAAATATGACATTAGCAAACAACTCAACAAAGATTCTGATTCTTTTCCATTACCAATTCCACAGAGAAATGAGAACAAAACCTGCTCACCTCACTGGCAATCTCCCTGGAGGCTTTGGCAGACTGAATGGGAATGGCATCATAACGCAAATCATGGCCCTTCTTCTTCGACTCCTCCAAGGCCAGTTTGTACATTTTCTGTGAGAAAAAGAGTCACGTCTTAGTTTAAAAAAATAAAATTCAAAATTGCATTTCAGTTCAGAACAACTGTCCAGGAAAACAAATCAAGTCCCTAAACAATATTGTTCATCTTCAGACAATTTAAATACCATTCTCTAGAAAAGAAAAAAAGAGCAGATTTTAAAGACCTTGTAATTTTATTGTAGGTGTTTGGAAAATGGAAATCATTTGGGGAAAGAAAAGACTGGAACATTAAAAAAGTTAAATTACCTATCTCCACAACTTGCAGTAGAAATGATTTCTCATTTGTGGCAGATAATGTATTTTAAATGGAAATAGCTTTTGTGAAAGATCAACTCTGCTTTCAGCATTGGAACTGGCCATGTATGAAAATAAACAACCTGACAATATTTTACCATTACTGAAAAATCAAATGTGACAAAAGTGTACTTCTTAGAAACCTTTTAATTGTCTCAGATCTCAGTTGCACTCACCTCACTGTAGTTCACTCTGTTTTGTTTGGCCAGCAGGATTTCTGGAGTGTCAGGCATGACATGAATTGAGGTCTTGTCTTTGTTCCACGCTTCAGTGTACAAACGCTAAGAAGGCAAAAAGAAGAGATTTATAGGACACTCCAAACCAGGTTAATATGTCAATAATTATGGAAAACACATTAATTAAAATGATACAAACTTGGTCTAGTGGAAATTGTCCCTTCCTATGGCAGGGGGTTGGAACAAAATCATCTTTAATGTCCCTTCTAATCCAAACCATATTATGAGACTATAAAATATAACATCTATATACAGTGATTTTAATCTGGTAAAAGTAATATCACCAAAAGGAGAGTTTTTCTGAGGGAGTTTAAAAACATTAAGAAAAAATGCCACATTGCTTCTGAATAATGAATAAACCAAAGCATTATTAGTGCCCAATGCACACATTTGCCAAGGAAATGATTTAAATGCAAAATGAAGAATATTACTACACAAATTTGAGTCTTTCATTACCTGGCCTAAGAGTTTTGAGTGAAATATCAAGAGCACACCAATTGAAAATGGATCATGTCTGAACTGCAGCATGGCTTGTGCTCAGTTCATTCCCAGTCCTGTCTCCAGGGCTGAGGCAGACACCTCTGATGTGCCTCCCAGTGGGATCAGGACTCACCTTGTTCATGATGTCTGCGTTCTGCTTGGCCAATACCATCTCCAGGGAATCCGTGACACTGGTGAACTTGATGGTGTCCGGATGCTGGCGGTAAATCTTGTCACTCAGGATCTCCCCTGCTCTCTTGGCTTTCTCAACTTCCAAGGAACCAATCGGCACCCAGCCAATGCCCCGTAGCCATTCCAGGTCAGACTTGTAGCAGTGCTGTTACAAGAAAAAATTACACGTGTTATTTTAATAAAATAATAATCTATGTTACACAGTGCATGTTTCCAAAGGAAAATGACTTTCCAATCAGCTCTTCATTCAAACAAATTTAAAGCTTTAAAGAAAATTGTAAAAAAAAATGACAGAATTTCACCTACATTAAGGTTGAAACCATTATCCAACTTCTACAGAATAGTAAATGATAGATAGTCCAAATCCTGGAATTACAGGATTTCCTTGAAAAATCGTTAAGGCATCAATTAGTTAATATAACCTGTAGGAGATCTGAGAGCCAATTAACTGCAGAACTTAAAAATAAATCTCGATAAGTTGGTTCTACCACATCAGAACACGATGGCCTGATGCAACTATGTAAAATTAACTCATTCCTCAGCAAAAATCAAATGCCAGGGAACTCACATCACTCTGGAGGTCGTAGGCTTGCTTGGCGTGGATCACGTCGTTCTGGTCGGGCAGACAGATCCACTGGTGCAGGTAGTGCTTGTAGTCAATGTCACTGACCAACTGCTGGCACTTCTTGGCCAGCACCACTCCCAGCATGTCCACAGGGCTGCTGAAGTGGGTCTTGGACTTCTCAAAGTCCTTCTTGTACTCCCTGTCACTCTGGATCTTGGCCACGTGCATGGACCACATCATCTTGGGGTCGTCCTCGATGTTCCTGGCCCCGATGTGGTGGCCCAGCTGTTTGCGGTACCCTTCCTTGTACTTGTACTGAAACAGAAAAGATTTAAAGTTACTTGATGTGTATTGATAAATTAATAAATCATTCCAACAGTTTAACTTACTCATTGTTTTGTAAAGATAAAAATATGAAGTAAGTCTTTCTATTCTGGGATCAATTTTCACATAAGTATTTTTAGTAGATATAATTTTCTACTTATATAATACTTTCAATTCATTAAGCATTTAATGTCACATTCTAACAAGTTTGGTATTTCACATTCTTTTCCTATAAGATTAAATTGTAAATATTAACTTACTTTAAAATTATGTACAAAACTCCTTGATTAAGACCATATGATTTGATCTTAATGCAAAAAGCTGAAGTATCAAACTTGATAGAAAACAAGGAGCATAAAAAAACCTGTTATGCTCTATTTCTAAACTATGCTGCCTCATCTCAGAAGCAAAAGCTACCATAGTCATTGTATAGTTTATCCCAGTTTTTATGTTCGGGCATCTTGAATTTCATTATGACACTTGAACAGAAACATAAGTTTGAATCAGAAATTAAGCTGACAAAATTTACCACTGGCTCATACACCTTTTCGACCATGCTGTTTGAATATCCATGGACATCAACAGAAGCATTGCAGGGGGCATATCAATAATCTTCACATTATTGTATTTATTTATTTATTACCTTATATTTATTTTTTTATTATTTTATCACAATAAAAATACTGGCTGCCCCTTTCTTCAATGCACTAAAGGCAATGTAGTGAAATGATTAAAAGGAATCTCTATGAAACTAGATTTCTATATTATCTATTCTATGCAGTATGACAGGAGCAAACATTCTGACTCTTTCCCATTACCAATTCCACAGAGAAATGAGAACAAAGCCTGCTCACCTCACTGGCAATCTCCCTGGAGGCTTTGGCAGACTGAATGGGAATGGCATCATAACGCAAATCATGTCCCTTCTTCTTCGACTCCTCCAAGGCCAGTCTGTACATTTTCTGTGAGAAAATAATTCACAATTTAGTTTCAAAAACAAAATAGCATTTCAGTTCAGCACATCTGAGTAATAAAACTATTCATGTCCCTACACTGTATTGTTGACTTTCAGGCATCTGAAAATTTTAAACATCTTAACATTTTAAACATCTTCAACCCAGCCCTACACTCACTAGAAAATAAAAAACTGCATATTTCAAATACCTTGTAATTTTATTGTCAATGCTTGGAAAATGGAAATCATTTAGGGAAAGCAAAGCAAAACTAGTTATTTCTAGAAATTGTTGTAGAAATGATTTCTCATTTAAGGGGAATGACATATATTTTAATAGCCCAATTAAATATCCAGGACATCAATTCCTGGAACAACACTGATTTCAGCACTGGAACAGACCATTTGTGAAAATAAACAATCTGAAAATATTTTAATATTAACTAGAAGTCAGAGATGACAAAAGCATACTTGTCAGAAGTACAAGTTAATTGTCTCAGATCTCAGTTGCACTCACCTCACTGTAGTTCACTCTGTTTTGTTTGGCCAGCAGGATTTCTGGGGTGTCAGGCATGACGTGAACGGAGGTCTTGTCTTTGTTCCATGCTTCAGTGTACAAACGCTAAAAAAGTAGAGAGGAAGAGATTGATATGGCATTCCAAACCAGGTTAATATTTCAATAGTCAGGGAAAAAAATAGTCCATACCAGATAAAAAACATAGGAAACGTAACAGGGATAATCAGTTAGGCAACTAGGAAGAGATAGTTTTATCAAAAGGAGGATTGTGGAAATGAAACAACATTTTAAAAACACCACATTGATTATGGAGAAGGAATAACCCAATAAGCATTGCTTGTGGTCAAGTTCATTCCCAGTCCACCCTCCAGAGGTGAGGCAGACACCTCAGAAATGTCACCCAGTGGGATCAGGACTCACCTTGTTCATGATGTCTGCGTTCTGCTTGGCCAACACCATCTCCAGGGAATCCGTGACACTGGTGAACTTGATGGTGTCCGGATGCTGGCGGTAAATCTTGTCACTCAGGATCTCCCCTGCTCTCTTGGCTTTCTCAACTTCCAAGGAACCAATTGGCACCCAGCCAATGCCCCGTAGCCATTCCAGGTCAGATTTGTAGCAGTGCTGTTAGAAATATTTTTTAACAAATCACCCACACAGGTTATTCTATCAATAATAACAATAATGCAACTTACATAGTGAATAGTTCACCAATTAATTACTTCACCATCAGCTTAACAAGTAATTTAAATAAATTCAAAGCACAAGAAAAAATACAGAAAAAACAACTGCATTTCCACTACATTAAGAGTGAAACCATTATCCAGCTTTCACAGAGAAGGAAATGATACATAGCAATTCTGGAGTTAGAGAACTTCCTAGAAGTATCAATTAATTAACACATCTTATTGGAGAGCTCAGTTTCAATCAGCCACAAAATTTAAAAATAAATCTCAAAAAGTTGGTTCTACCACATGAGACCAAGATGGCCTGATCCAGTTATGTAAAATACCAAATAAACTCATTCCTCAGCTAAAAACCAAATGCCAGAGAACTCACATCACTCTGGAGGTCGTAGGCTTGCTTGGCGTGGATCACGTCGTTCTGGTCGGGCAGACAGATCCACTGGTGCAGGTAGTGCTTGTAGTCAATGTCACTGACCAACTGCTGGCATTTCTTGGCCAGCACTACTCCCAGCATGTCTACAGGGCTGCTGAAGTGGGTCTTGGTCTTCTCAAAGTCCTTCTTGTACTCCCTGTCACTCTGGATCTTGGCCACGTGCATCGACCACATCATCTTGGGGTCATCCTCAATGTTCCTGGCCCCGATGTGGTGGCCCAGCTGTTTGCGATACCCTTCCTTGTACTTGTACTGAAACACAAACCAGGACATTACATTTCTGTATCACCTATAAATATCAGTGACTCCTATTAAATGTTTCTATCAATAACCTTTCCAAACTTATCTATAACCTACCATTAAAAAAAACCCAAACAGTCTAATCAATTCTCATGTTAATAATATTCTAGGATTCTCAGAATAAAGTTTTTTGCTATTTGAGTTAGAACACTAAACAGAAATTTTTTGTCATTTTGTTTTTTGAAGAAATGCTCTTTACTAATACTAGTGAAAAATAATTCTGGTCTAATTAAACGCATTTAATCCTTATTACACATAATGATGTACATACTGTAAATACTTATTTATATATAGGGTTATGAGCTATACAATTATCATGACAGCAGCATTATATTATTCTTATAATTATCAACATTTATTTGTTTTAAACATACATGATCATGAACTTGCAAAAATTTGTTACTTAAGGTCACATTTTAACTGTAGTGCCTTTTACAGAATCCAGCTGATAATTTTCAGGTTGAAGAGGAGAGATGTCAACATAGAAAAAACCAAAAAAAGCAGATTCTTACATCACTGGCAATTTGCCTGGATGCTTTGGCTGATTGGATGGGGATGGCATCAGCTCTCAAGTCGTAGCCTTTCTTCTTTGAATCTTCCATGGCCTGTCTGTATTGTTTCTAGATGAAGAATTAAAAATTGGGATTCATATAAGTTCCATATATGATATTCTATGCAAAACAAATTGCTTGGAAGTAGATCTAATAACTGTGTTTAGATTCATTGTACCCAGTTTTATCTACGTTTAACTCAAAACCCCAGATCACTACCTGATACAAATTCATGTCAAAGGAAGATCTTTTAATACATTTGTTAATTAATTTTTAATTTACTGCTTTAAATTATGTAACATTGAATACAGTTTAGAGTTATACTTTTCATCTGTACTAATGGAGAAAAACTAACCTTTTAAAACCACTGATGTGGCTTGCTGATGTGAATTTGTTTGCCTAAAATAATGTTGAACACTGACATCACATCTTTTCAGAATTATGCTGGTGATTACCTTTCTGGTATTCATTTTTGCCTTCCCAACATTATGCACACTGGCAGAAATGATTCCCCAAAAATTCAGTGGAAACACACAACTTGTGTGGAACTTATGGAATTTCTTCTCACCAGAAAAGCTCACTGTTCTATGTATGCACTACCACAAATACACACAAAATGCTTTTAAAGTCACAATTTTTTGATAAATATGTGAGTTACTGAAGGAAACTGATAGTGTCGTCTCTAGAAGGTTTCCTAGAACATTCCTGGTCCAGCCATGACACAGAGCAGTTACATTTGGAGAGCTCCCACACTCACCAGACTGTAGTTTTTCTTGTTTTCTCTTGCCAGTGTGATTTCAGGTGTGTCAGGCATGATGTGGACTTGTGTCTTGTCTTTATCCCAGGCCTCAGTATACAAACGCTGCAGGAGAAGCACAGCAGAGTATTTGGAGGCAATCACAACTGATAATTGGTGACAAATTAACTTACTAATTATCTAGGAAGATATTATTAAATCAGCTCTGGATGAAAGTAAGTTTCCCATTGATTACCAAGAATGCAACGTACATTTTTACAGCCTTACTGTGCTGAAATCTAACATGTCTGTGGTTCTAGTCCTGTCTCAGGGGTTTAGAGAGACTGTTGATGTGTTCCTTGATCAAACCCAGCCTCACCTTGTTCATGGTGTCTGCATTCTGCTTGGCCAACACCATTGGGAGAGAATCTGGGATGCTGGTGAACTTGATGGTGTCTGGATGCTGGCGGTAAATTTTGTCACTCAAAATCTCTCCTGCCTTCTTGGCCTTCTCAACTTCCAAGGATCCAATTGGCACCCAACCAATGCCCCGCAGCCATTCCAGGTCAGACTTGTAGCAGTTCTGTTACAAAATATAAAGGCAGCAGTTACAATTTTGCCCTTTTTAGACTAATCAGCATTTCAATATGTTAAAATTTCCAGTTATGAAGGATTATATGGAGATAATTCTGCTGTTTGGCTGCATATAAACCTTCAGAGTGCCCTTATATTCAGATCCTTTCAATCCTCAAAATATAATGACCTTGCTTGGAACAGAGTAAATAAAACACAAGAAAAAATACTATATGAGAGCAACTAGTCTAGCGTATATACCAAGGAAATTACAAACATTTCAGTAGTCCAGAGCTTATCAGAAAATACTCACATCACTCTGGAGGTCGTAGGCTTGCCTAGCATGGATCACGTCATTCTGGTCGGGCAGACAAGTCCATTCATGCAGGTAATGCCTGTAGTCTGCATCGCTGACCAGCTCCTGGCACTTCTTGGCCAGCACTACTCCCAGCATGTCCACGGGGCTGCTGAACCTCGTCTTGGTCTTCTCAAAGTCCTTCTTATACTCCCTGTCACTCTGGATCTTGGCCACGTGCATCGACCACATCATCTTGGGGTCATCCTCGATGTTCCTGGCCCCGATGTGGTGGCCCAGCTGTTTGCGATACCCTTCCTTGTACTTGTACTACGGACAAAAAGAATATGTTCACTCAGTGTTAGGCTGGGATTTCTTATGTAGCCAAGACCCCTGTGGCACCACCTCCAGAAAATACAGCAGCTGAAGCCACAGAGATTTTGGACTGAGAAAAGACTCTGCCCCAGTGTGTGCCACAAGGGCTCCTGTGCACTCACATCAC
Source organism: Sylvia atricapilla (assembly GCF_009819655.1). NCBI lineage: Eukaryota > Metazoa > Chordata > Aves > Passeriformes > Sylviidae > Sylvia > Sylvia atricapilla. The sequence continues at coordinate 37,309,716 of NC_089146.1, forward strand.
TGGCAATGTCCCGGGAAGCTTTTGCAGACTTGATGGGAATGGCATCTGCCCGCATGTCGTAGCCCTTCTTCTTCTCCTCCTCCATCGCCTGCTTGTACAGTTTCTGCAATAGACACCACCATGCCCTCAGACAATGCTGCTGACCAGGACACAGCAGTGCCCAGGGACAGACACTGCACCCACAGCAACCACCCACCTCGCTGAAGTTCACTTTGTTCTGCTGGGCCAGCAGGATCCCAGGGGTGTCCGGCATGATGTGAATGCTGGTTTTGTCCTTCTCCCAGGCTGAGATGTACGAGCGCTGGGAAACGAGGGGGACAGAGGGGGTAAGATCACACAGGTTTAGGGGAACAAACTCAACCAAACAATCAGCCCCTTGAACTTTACTTTGCACTGACCCAGGGCTCTACTCCTGCCCATTCCCCAAACCTTCCCAATGCTTCCCCCTTTTCCACACTGTATGCCATGACTGCTCCAACCACACAAAACAAAAGTTTGATATCAAACAAGGAACACAAAACCCTGAGGTAAGAGGCATTTCCTCCCCTTGCACAACCTAGGCCATAGAAGGACATGGACCAAGCTTCTTAGAAAGGAAGGTGTTAATTTCCTTCAGGATGCAAACACAAGGAAATCTTACTTGGTCCATGATTTTGGAGTTGTGCTTTGCCAGCACCATGGGCATGGAGTCAGGAAGGCTTGTGAATTTGATGGTGTCTGGGTGCTGCCGATACTTCTTGTCACTCAGGATCTCACTGGCTCTCTTGTTCTTCTCAGCATCCAGTGACCCAATTGGGGACCAGCCAATGCCCCTCAGCCACTGCAGGTCAGACTTGTACACGTTCTGGAAGGTCAGGAAAGGATAGTAAGCAACTCAGGAAATTCCTAACTCAAACAAATCTCATCTTTTACCACTGGACAATCAGCTGAATGGAGCATGTTTCCCTGGGTCAACCCAGTAGCCTGTGCCACAAAAGTGCCTCCTTATAGGCTCAGCTCCAAAAAACCTGTATCTTCATTCCTCCAACACCACAAGAGGCTATCATGCAATCCACAAATCTTCCTCCTCTATCTTCTTGGTATTGCCAGCAAAAACCTGCTCCATTTGGCAATCTGTAACTGGCAGAGACATTGCAGGAGCCTTTTATCCCATCTCCTAAGGCTGTTTAGACCATTCTCAGCTGCACAATTTCTTGCCTTTGCCAACTCTTTGTTTTCCAGAAAAAAAAGGATTTGAACCCCCTTGACCTTCCCTTGCTACAAAAACCTCCTCCAACAGCAGAAAAGACAACCCAAGGCTGTGGCACAGCCAGGAAAGAACAACTCACATCACTCTGCAGGTCGTACACTGTCTTGGCATGGACAACGTCGTTCTGGTCGGGCAGGCAGGTCCAGCGGTGCAGAGGGTGCCGGTAATCGGCATCACTGACCAGCTCCTGGCACTTCTTGGCCAGCACCACTCCCAGCATGTCCACGGGGCTGCTGAAGTGGGTCTTGGACTTCTCAAAGGCTTTCTTGTACTCCCTGTCACTCTGGATCTTGGCCACGTGCATCGACCACATCATCTTGGGGTCATCCTCGATGTTCCTGGCCCCGATGTGGTGGCCCAGCTGTTTGCGGTACCCTTCCTTGTACTTGTACTATGGACAAAAAATATGTTCACTCAGTGTTAGGTTGGGACTTTTTATGTAGCCAAGACCCCTGTGGCACCACCTCCAGAAAATACAGCAGCTGAAGCCACAGAGATTTTAAACAAAGAAAGGATTCAGCCCCAGTGTGTGCCACAAGGGCTCCTGTGCACTCACATCACTGGCAATGTCCCGGGAAGCTTTTGCAGACTTGATGGGAATGGCATCTGCCCGCATGTCGTAGCCCTTCTTCTTCTCCTCCTCCATCGCCTGCTTGTACAGTTTCTGCAACAGACACCACCATGCCCTCAGACAATGCTGCTGACCAGGACACAGCAGTGCCCAGGGACAGACACTGCACCCACAGCAACCACCCACCTCGCTGAAGTTCACTTTGTTCTGCTGGGCCAGCAGGATCCCAGGGGTGTCCGGCATGATGTGAATGCTGGTTTTGTCCTTCTCCCAGGCCGAGATGTACGAGCGCTGGGAAACGAGGAGGACAGGAAAAAAGGTCACACAGGTTTAGGGAAACAAACTCAGTGAGCAAATCAGGTCCACAAATGAATGCAAGGGGCTCTACTTTGCACTGACCCAGGAACATCTTTCCTTTCCCCAAATTTCAATTCCTTCACTCTTTTCTTTTCCATGCTGTACCCCGCAAAACAAAAATTTGATCTCAAAAAAGGAACACAAAACCCTGAGGTAAGAGGGATTTCCTCCCCTTGCATGACTTGAGCCATGGAGGGACATGGAAGAAGCTTCTTAGAAAGAAGGTGTTAATTTCCTTCAGGATGCAAACACATGGAAATCTCACTTGGTTCATGATTTCAGAGTTGTGCTTTGCCAGCACCATGGGCATGGAGTCAGGAAGGCTTGTGAATTTGATGGTGTCTGGGTGCTGCCGATACTTCTTGTCACTCAGGATCTCACTGGCCCTCTTGTTCTTCTCAGCATCCAGTGACCCAATTGGAGACCAGCCAATGCCCCTCAGCCACTGCAGGTCAGACTTGTACACGTTCTGGAAGGTCAGGAAAGGATAGTAAGCAACTCAGGAAATTCCTAACTCCAAGCCATATCATCTCCTACCACTGGAAGCTCTACCAGTGGAATACTTTCCCCTGGATCAATCCACCGTACACCAGGTATGGGACTCCCATTAAGATCTGCTACCCACAGGTGGCTCCCCACTCTTTCAAGTACCTGCCAAGGAATCCACCACCCTCCCTCTCCATCTTCTTAGTAATTCGAGCAAAGACCTACCCCATCTGGCATTCTGCAGCTGGCAGAGGCATGGGAGGTGCCTTACTCCCCCCAAGACCCTTTGCATCATGTACCACTGCAGCCAAAACTTGCCTTTGCTATTGTTGGTCTTCCAAAGACAAATATTTGACTCTGTTTTCCTTCCCCTGTCTTGCTGTAGTGAAGATCCCACCCACAACTCCCCCCATAAAATGTTCAAGCCAAGAAAAGATTCTACTGGGATTATGAAATATGTGCCCACATAAAGAGCATCACTGACTGACCCTGACAAGAAGTGCCACAACACAACATCAGTCCCACAGAATGAGCCAATAATTATTATCACACAGGGACCTCTTCCAGCAGAGGAACAGAACACAAGAGACACCTGTGGTTTCAACACAGCCAATAAAGAACAACTCACATCACTCTGCAGGTCGTACACTGTCTTGGCATGCACAACGTCGTTCTGGTCGGGCAGGCAGGTCCAGCGGTGCAGAGGGTGCCGGTAATCGGCATCACTGACCAGCTCCTGGCACTTCTTGGCCAGCACCACTCCCAGCATGTCCACGGGGCTGCTGAAGTGGGTCTTGGACTTCTCAAAGGCTTTCTTGTACTCCCTGTCACTCTGGATCTTGGCCACGTGCATGGACCACATCATCTTGGGGTCATCCTCGATGTTCCTGGCCCCGATGTGGTGGCCCAGCTGTTTGCGATACCCTTCCTTGTACTTGTACTATGGACAAAAAATATGTTCACTCAGTGTTAGGCTGGGATTTTTGATTTAACCAAGACCCCTGTGGCACCACCTCCAGAAAATACAGCAGCTGAAGCCACAGAGATTTTGGACTGAAAAAAGACTCTGCCCCAGTGTGTGCCACAAGGGCTCCTGTGCACTCACATCACTGGCAATGTCCCGGGAAGCTTTTGCAGACTTGATGGGAATGGCATCTGCCCGCATGTCGTAGCCCTTCTTCTTCTCCTCCTCCATCGCCTGCTTGTACAGTTTCTGCAACAGACACCACCATGCCCTCAGACAATGCTGCTGACCAGGACACAGCAGTGCCCAGGGACAGACACTGCACCCACAGCAACCACCCACCTCGCTGAAGTTCACTTTGTTCTGCTGGGCCAGCAGGATCCCAGGGGTGTCCGGCATGATGTGAATGCTGGTTTTGTCCTTCTCCCAGGCTGAGATGTACGAGCGCTGGGAAATGAGGGGGACAGAGGGGGTAAGATCACACAGGTTTAGGGAAACAAACTTAACCAAACAATCAGCCCCTTGAACCAAAGCAAGAGGGCTCTACTTTGCACAGACCAAGTAAGACCTTTTCTTTTTCTAAAATTTCTAATGCTTCACCCTTTTCTTTTCCATGCTGTACCTCATTGCAGCTTTTTAAAAGAGAGCTTTATCTCAAACAAGGAACACAAAACCCTGATGCAAGAGGATGCAGCATCTCCCTTGAAGAAGCCAGACCATGGAAGTACATACAACAACATCCATGGAAAAGAAGGTGTTAATTTCCTTCAGGATGCAGACACAAGGAAATCTTACTTGGTCCATGATTTTGGAGTTGTGCTTTGCCAGCACCATGGGCATGGAGTCAGGAAGGCTTGTGAATTTGATGGTGTCTGGGTGCTGCCGATACTTCTTGTCACTCAGGATCTCACTGGCTCTCTTGTTCTTCTCAGCATCCAGTGACCCAATTGGGGACCAGCCAATGCCCCTCAGCCACTGCAGGTCAGACTTGTACACGTTCTGGAAGGGCAGGAAAGGATACAAAGAGCTCACCAACCTCCTCACTCCAATCAACCTCATCTCTTACCACGGGGAACTCAGCTGAATGGAGCACATTCAACTGTGAACCCATTCAACCCAATAGCGACCCATTCATTGGTTGTACCCATCTCCTAGGGTGCTTCAGACCATTTCCATCTGCACCCAAGACTTGCCAACCCTTGATTCTCCAGAAGATGGGGATTTCAATCTGTTGCCCTTCCCTTGACAAACAGACCCTTCAACCAACAGCAGGAAAAACACCAGACAGACAACCCAAGGCTGTGGCACAGCCAGGAAAGAACAACTCACATCACTCTGCAGGTCGTACACTGTCTTGGCATGGACAACGTCGTTCTGGTCGGGCAGGCAGGTCCAGCGGTGCAGAGGGTGCCGGTAATCGGCATCACTGACCAGCTCCTGGCACTTCTTGGCCAGCACCACTCCCAGCATGTCCACAGGGCTGCTGAAGTGGGTCTTGGACTTCTCAAAGGCTTTCTTGTACTCCCTGTCACTCTGGATCTTGGCCACGTGCATGGACCACATCATCTTGGGGTCATCCTCGATGTTCCTGGCTCCGATGTGGTGGCCCAGCTGTTTGCGATACCCTTCCTTGTACTTGTACTGCAGGAAAAAACAGTATGCACTGAGTATTATTTTAGGTTTTTTTTAGATTTCTAGCAAACCCTGTGGCACCACTTCCAATAAATTTACCAGCTGAGAGGCACAGAGATTTTACAGTGTGAGAGAGTTCAGCTGATGACCTACTGTGTACAGCTAGAAAAGAATCCACACATTACCCTTCTCATAAAACACATTTTCCAAGACTCTCCCTGGCATATATATTAAGAGCTACTGCTCAGTAACTGAGAGGAAGAAAAGTCTCTAAATTATGAAAGTTATACCAAAGATCTGAAGTTCAATAAATACACCCTCCATGAAGAATCATTTACTGATCTTCAAGCACAATAGCCAAATGAACTCTTACTCAAAGTTCTCAGGCAATAAAATGTAACTACACAGAGACTTGCTGGGAATATTAAAGGAAGAACAGCAAACACACACAGGAATGCAATTTTGTATTAATAACTAAAATAACAACCAAAAAAAGGTTTTTTATACAGTTTGAACTTTTAAACAAAAACTTGGTTTGGGTTTTCTTTCCTCATGCACAACTCAGCTGTGTAGCTGCAGAGCCAGGGCCATGCAGATGGGCAGTGCTGAGGGCAGCCCATCACTTCAGAACTCCAGGCTGTTGCATGAAGAGATGCACTCAAAAGCCCAGGAGGCAGCCTGCTTTGGGCTATGGTCATCACCCAGCCCCCACAGCTACTCTTTCACATCACCCTGGCCTTCCCTTGCAACAGTGCACACCCATAACTTGCAGGCACAGCTGCAGCTGGACACTGCAGAACAAAAAACTTTGATGGACAAGTGAATGGCAGAAAACAGATTTGTTGCCTCCATTAGGCTCAATTGCAAACCCTGGGGTTCAAGTGCCAGCAAGTGACACCTGTGTGACAGTGTGTGCCATGAGGGCTCCTGTGCACTCACATCACTGGCAATGTCCCGGGAAGCTTTTGCAGACTTGATGGGAATGGCATCTGCCCGCATGTCGTAGCCCTTCTTCTTCTCCTCCTCCATCGCCTGCTTGTACAGTTTCTGCAATAGACACCACCATGCCCTCAGACAATGCTGCTGACCAGGACACAGCAGTGCCCAGGGACAGACACTGCACCCACAGCAACCACCCACCTCGCTGAAGTTCACTTTGTTCTGCTGGGCCAGCAGGATCCCAGGGGTGTCCGGCATGATGTGAATGCTGGTTTTGTCCTTCTCCCAGGCCGAGATGTACGAGCGCTGGGAAACGAGGACAGGAAAAAAGGTCACACAGGTTTAGGGAAACAAACTCAACCAGAAGATCAGATCTGTAAACCAATGAAAGGGGGCTCTACTCTGCACTGACCCAGGGCTCTACTCCTGCCCTTTCCCCAAACCTTCCCAATGCTTCCCCCTTTTCCACACTGTACCCCACTACTGGTCCAACCACAAAAAACAAAAGTCTGATCTCAAAAAAGGAACACAAAACCCTGAGGCAAGAGAAGCCAACATTTCCCTTGCACAACTTGGGCCATGGAAGGACCAACATCTTGTCAAAGGAAGATGCCTGTTTCCCTTAGAACGCAAACACAAGGAAATCTCACTTGGTCCATGATTTTGGAGTTGTGCTTTGCCAGCACCATGGGCATGGAGTCAGGAAGGCTTGTGAATTTGATGGTGTCTGGGTGCTGCCGATACTTCTTGTCACTCAGGATCTCGCTTGCCCTCTTGTTTTTCTCAACATCCAGTGACCCAATTGGGGACCAGCCAATGCCCCTCAGCCACTGCAGGTCAGACTTGTACACATTCTAGAAAGGCAGGAAAGGAAAAGATCAGCTCAGCAACCTCCTTAATGGAAGCAACTCCAACTCCTACCAATGGATGTTCTCCTCAATGGAATATGTTCCACTGGGTCATCCACCAGCCATCCATTCAATGTTTGCACTCATCCCCTAAGGCTCTTGATACCATTCTCCATTGCCCTTAGGGTTTGTTTTTCCCAGTTGCTGGTTCTCCATAAAAAATCCCTTGACTCCAATGCCCTTTCCTGCTACACAGACCCCATCTCCAAAACTAGAACACAGGACAGACAACCCAAGGCTGTGGCACAGCCAGGAAAGAACAACTCACATCACTCTGCAGGTCGTACACTGTCTTGGCATGGACAACGTCGTTCTGGTCGGGCAGGCAGGTCCAGCGGTGCAGAGGGTGCCGGTAATCGGCATCACTGACCAGCTCCTGGCACTTCTTGGCCAGCACCACTCCCAGCATGTCCACGGGGCTGCTGAAGTGGGTCTTGGACTTCTCAAAGTCCTTCTTGTACTCCCTGTCACTCTGGATCTTGGCCACGTGCATGGACCACATCATCTTGGGGTCGTCCTCGATGTTCCTGGCCCCGATGTGGTGGCCCAGCTGTTTTCTGTACGCGGTTTTATATTTGTACTAATTGAACACAGAAGCAACAATTACCACTTATTTCCAAGCTGGCATTTCAGTTTCTCTGTGTTAAGACAGTGGCTAATAATTTTTAACCTAAGATATTTGAATTCGCTTGTGTTCTTTCCCAAAATTTCTAGTATTCGCTATAACTTCCAGGAGATACCATGGGATTTCTCCTAGCTATATAGTATCATCCTTAAATTATTGTATTTAATTTAATTAACTTTATACCATTAAGAATTACACAACCTTTGAGGTGAGCAGCAATACAACAGTGTTAAAATGTTACATATCTCCTCCTGTTAAGTATAAACCATTTTTATCCCAGATGTATCCAGATTGCCCCACTCTGATTTTCCCTCTGTGAGACCCACCTCACTGGCTATGTCTCGGGATGCCTTGGCTGCCTGCAGGGGGATGGCATCAGGAGGGAGGTCGTAGCCCTTCTTCTTCAGCTCTTCAAATCCTAACTTGTAACGTTTCTGTTGGAGAAGAATTCAAAGGAATTAATGCAGATAAAACTCCCTAAAGAGTTTTTCAGTGCTATAGCCTTCCATCTCTGACTATTGAAAAGAAAGCATGGGTTTCCAAAAACAGTTTAATTAATTAAATTAAACTCCATACCTTGCTATTGATGACATGTATTTTGTAACCTTAGATATAAAATATTTTAAAAAATACAATTTAAATGTTTTCTGATTATTTCATCAAAGATAAAAATTTTCTTTTAGCAAATATATTAATCTGAATTACTCCCAGAGCTTTCTGCAGAGGTGAGCAATACAACTCTGTTATTCTCTATGCCCAGTTTCAAATGCAGACTTACATCACTTGTGTTAATCAAGTTTGATTTAGCCAGCAAAATTTCAGGCGTATCAGGCATGATGTGAACCTTAGTCTTGTCCTTGTTCCAAGCTTCCCTGTAGAGTATCTGAAAGAGACACAAACAAAAACCTGGTTTGATCCAAGATTCACCTGCACAGCAGTAATTTCAGTTCACCTTTTCTCTGTATTAGCAAAGCAAAGATGTACTAATCAAGAATTAGGGATGTAAACAAGACAAGACAGTAAAATCAAATAATAAAATTACTTGTTACTCAAATACTACCTTTTTCTTCTTTACATCCATGTAATGCCAAGAAAACATTAAAGCATTAAAACAATATATTTACATATTGACTACTTAAGGTCTTATTTGCAGTTATTCTGAGTAAATTATCAGTGCTCAAGATCTTCCTCTTCTGAACAAGATACAAAGAGCAGTGAGGCCCTGACACCTGCTATCTGTATATTTTAAGTGCATGTTCTGAACCAGAGATTCCTTTTAAAATGTATATTAATGTATTCACTTATTGAATCCCGCATTCTGTCTCTACAGGCAACTTACATCACTCCTGTTTTTGGCATTAGATTTTGCCAAAACGACATCCATGGCATCTGGGATACTTGTAAACTTAACAGTGTCTGGGTGCTGCCTGTACTTCTTCTCACTCAGTATTTCAGAAGCTTTCTTGTTCTTTTCTGCTTCCAGAGATCCCAAAGGACTCCATCCAATGCCTCTGAGCCACTGTAGATCTGACTTATACAGGTTCTGTTAAGGATGAAAATCAAATTATAGCAGATTATTTCAGTGGTCATTGATTAAACCCTATGAAAAGCCTAACCGGCAGTTTAGCTCCAATCTGATCCATACTGATATCAAAAGCGAGTCATCAAAGACACTTTCCAATCAGCAGTAATTATTTTACATGGAAGTAAGTGAATTAAACCCAGAGGGAGCTTACATCACTCTGCAGCTCGTTGACCCTCTTTGCCTCGGTGACATCAACCTGGTCTGGCAGACAAGTCCAGCGGTGCAGTATCCGTTTGTAGTCCACGTCACTGACCAGCTCCTGACACTTCTTAGCCAGAAGGAAGCCCAGCATGTCCACGGGCATATTGAACTTGGTCTTCCACTTCTCAAAGTCTTTCTTGTACTCCCTCTCACTCTGCATCTTAGCTACTTGCATGGACCACAGCATCTTGGGGTCGTCCTGCAAGCTGCGGAATCCGATGTGATGCCCCTGCTGCTTGCGGTATCCTTCTTTGTACTTGAACTGCAGTGGAGAAGGTGGCACCACTCAAATCACAGTGACAAACATGTAAAATGTGCAAGAAAAATACCAATATATTCCCTCATCTTAATGTTCCTCATGAAATTATCCCTGGAAGTGTCCAAGGCCAGGGTGGATGGGGCTTGGAGCAACCTGGGATAGTGGAGTGTGGCCCTGCCCACGGAAACTGAATAATCCTTAATGTCCCTTCCAACCCAAACCATTTTGTGGTTCTATGATTCTATAAATAAACAACTTCTTACAGCATCTGATGTAAAGTTTCAGCAGCCCCTTGACTAATGTGCATGACTTGGTGTCAGTGAGTGCTCTCCCTGGGAAAGAGAGAGTCCTTGGAAAGGAAGAGAGCATGGCAATAGGAGTGGTCTCCTGTGCCATCTGATTCACACATTCACTCTGCTCAGAACTCCCACATATTGACACACTGAGATATTTTGAAGAATAACATCATCAACAATGAAAAATTATGAAATGCAAAGATACTGAAGCACAGGAAAAATTTCCTAATGATTAATAAAATCTCTTCCACAAATGCAGGAGTTGTATTTGTACCAAGCTATGGTAACAGCAGTCCATGTGTCACCACATCCATTTCAGTGTTGTGATGAGTATTTCTCTGGATAGGCACAGGGCTCAGCTAACTGGACCAAATTTGCTGCTGCTCCGAAAATGAAGCAGCCAAAAGAGCAGAAAATTTATCCTTTCTTATGACCAGCTGTGTCATGAATGCACCAAACTTTGGTCCATCTTTGCCAGAGAAACCCTTGTTAAATTGGACAAAAACAGCTCAGGAAAGGAGTTTTGTCAGCAGTGATGGTTTTGACTCCAAGCCACACCTCAGCATAGAGGTGTATTCCAATTTCCTGTGACTCTGTAGGTTATAACAACCAGATCAATGCTTGTCACATTGAGTTAAAAATGCTGCTTACATCACTTGCAATGTCCCTTGAAGCTTTGGCAGCTTTCACTGACATGGCTTCAGGTGTGAGGTCATAGCCTTTCTTTATCATTTCCTCCCAGCCAAGCTTGTAGAGTTTCTAAAATTGAAAACAATATTAATTAGAAGCAGTAATATGTATGTCACCTGCTATTTAGATGCACTAACGATCCAAATTCTGATCACCTCACAGGCTTCAGTTATGAGAAAAGAGCTGCTAGAATGGAACTGAGAAATGAGAAACTGATAAACAATGAATGCTGCTCTTCCAAGGCTTAGGAGAGGGACTAAATAGTTTTTCACTATTTAGCAGCTTCCTACTATAGCTGACCTTGATTTGAAACATATCTGGAGAATTTGAAATACATACATCTGACATAACTGAACACTTTTTGATTGGATTAACAAAATTTTAATAAGAGCTTCATGAAGCCATTTAACAGTCAAGCCAATTTGTGCACAGTTGATTTTAAGTATTCAGGCATTCTTAAGTCAAAGATTTGCCTCTGAGCAACAATGCAAAACAAAACCTGAGTGTTTTCCACCGGCACAATTGTCACTTTCTCCTATCTGAAAGCTGAGAGAAAAGCTGGAATCACCACATCTACTTTTACTCATAGGTTAAGTTAAAAAATATACACATTTAACTTGTAATTTTATAGTAAGGAATTTTTTAACATGATTGAATTCTATGCTAGGTATAGAGTACAGAGTATGCACTTCAAGACTTCAAAAGCTGGAACTACATTTTGCACACATTATAATGCAATTTAGTCTGTTAGTTTGCTAGTCTGAAGCTGGTACTTATTTTACTCTGAAAATACTACCCACATGAAATTCTTGCCTGTGTTCTAAATCCCCAGTAGATATTAATTTAAAATGTTGATAGGATGTATCAAAATACTCTACCTGACTGTAGTTTGTCTTGTTCTGTTTGGCCTGTAGAATATCTGGTGTATCTGGCATCACATGGACCTGAGTTTTATCCTTCTCCCAGGCTTGGGTATAAGCATGCTATGGACAGAAAGTTATACCAGATTTGTTAATATAAACGACAAAAGATGGTTCTTCCAGGACTTTCACCTTTCCATTTGGATATGGATGAGTAAAAAGGTGAAGGTGCTGACTCAGATTTATTTTACTATCTAATGATCTAATTCAGAATCAGCTGAATTATTGTCTGGTCTTGCTTCTAGTAAAACCAAACTACCAAGATTTTCACAATCAGTCATATCTATGTAAGAATGGGATGAATAGAGGCCAGAGAAAAACGAGAAAAGATTTCTTTAAGCAATGATGTTTATCAAGAACTGTTTCGTTGAGAAAAAAAAAAAAAAAGAAAAAAGAGGAGCCCGTGACAGATCTTCTTCCCAGGGGAACACTGCCACATACAGGAGTGACAGAGATTTACAGAGTAGTCACTGGAATGGATGATATGTGAATGCCTGCCTGGCTTTTCCCCTAAATACTCACTTTGTTCATGATATTTGCATTCTGCTTTGCAAGGACCAGGTCCATGGCATCGTTCTGTTTGGTGAAGGGGAACATGCTGGGGTGCTGACGGTACTTCCGATCGCTCGCGATCTCCGTGGCTTTCTTTGTTTTCTCCACATCCAGAGAACCAATGGGACTCCAACCAATCCCCCTGAACCACTCCTTGTAATCCTGCTTGTACTCATTCTGCCAAACAGGAGACAAAAGCAAAGTTTACAATGTAAAGGCAGCTCATAAAGAATAATCGTAGAACTGGTCGTCCTCCAGTTCTTTCCGAAACACAGCCATGATGGAAAAACAAAAGCCACAAAAAGGAGGGCAGCTCATAAAAAATAATCCTGCTCTTTCCAAACTGCAGCCACGATGTAAAAAACAAAAGTCACAGAAAGAAATCTTACATCACTTTGGATCTGATTCATGTTTCTGTACAGCTCCAAACTCATTGCATCTGGCAGGAGCATGTACTGGTGGATCAGGCGTTTGTAGCCGGTGTTGGTGACACGGTCCTGGGCCTCCTTGGCTGCCACCACGCTGAGGGCATCAGAAGGTGTCTGGTAATGAGTCTTGCTTGTCTCATAGGCCTTCTTGTACTCCCTGTCCGACTGCATCTTGGCCACTTGCATGCAGTGGACAAGTTTAGGATCATCCTGGAGGCTGCGGAAGCCAACGAGTTTCCCCTTGTCTTGTTCGTACCCTAATTTGTATTTATACTGGAAGAGAACAGAAACAGAGACTTCAATTCATTTAGATTTGAAATTAAGGAAAAAATTCTTTCCTATGGGGGTGCTGAGGCCCTAATACAGATTGCCCAGAGCAGCTGTGGCTGCCCCTGGATCCCTGGAAGTGTCCAAGGCCATATTGGAGCACCCTGGGACAGAGGAAGCTGTCCCTGTCCATTTTTTCTCCCAAGAACTAACTTACATCACTGGCAATATCCCTGGAAGCTTTGGCAGCTTTGACAGGAATAGCATCTGCCCTGAGATCATATCCTTTCTTCCTGGTTTCTTCAAATGAAGATCTGTACATTTTCTGCAAAAGGAAAAAGAAACATCTTATAAAAAAGCAAAATTTTACATGTTTTCCACATGCACAAATATGGGTGAAAAGTTACATATAAGGATGCCATCTTAAAAAACAAAAAGAGATAAAAATGCCTGTTTCTGCCCACATTGCAGATGTGCGTAATTACAAGCAATTCTTTATTTAGCATATGCAGATTCAACAACTGGCTACCAAAACCTATCTATAATGTCATCTTTTACACAAAAAAACAGGTGCTACCTGCATCTTGAACCCTGTACAAAACCCTGTGCATGGGGAAATAAAAAAATCAATAACAAAATAATAAATACAGTAACAAGCGTGAACAGTACTCAAAGTCTAGTGTATTTTGTTAGCAACTGTTATATTTTAATGGTCTGCATGAACACTTCACAACCTGACTATAAACATGGCTTTTTTCCTGGCAATTCTGGGGATCTAATTTTGGGGAAGGAAGCAAGGAAAAGGATAGTTAATAGGTTTTGTGAAATTGCTACAGGTCAGCAAGGTGAGACTTTTGCATGCTCTCATCTCACTTATTCCTAATCAAAAAATAAGAGAAGGTCACAGCCTTACAAACAATACTCACTTCACTTAAATTGAATGCATTTGCTTTTGCTAAAACAATCTGTGGAATATCTGGAGTGATGTGAATTTTCTTTTTGTCTTCTTCCCAGGCTTGCTTGTACTTGTGCTGGAGAGATTAAAAAAAAAAATTAGAGACCTAAAAATCTGTTATTATTAAATAAAACATTTTAAAATACTGTTTGCCACTTGAAATCCAAACTGCCTTGACAATGATGTGTTACTGCCACAGGAGGAACATTCATCTTTTTATTTCAGCACTTAAAGCACATTCATTAGCTACAAAATAAAGTCATGTTTTCTAAAGCTCTGCACACAACAGAGTTGACTATTAAATCAGATGTAGATTGTTATCCACTTCTCCAAGCTTAAATGAATTCTGATCAGCAATTTCTTACCTCATCCATGATTTTGGCATTATTTAAAGCCAAGACCATGTTCATGGAATCCATAGGAACAGAGTACTTCAACTTGTCTGGATGCTGGCGATATTTCTTCTCACTCACAATTTCCATGGCTTTTTTGTTCTTCTCAGCTTCCAGAGAGCCCAGTGGGAGCCACCCAACACCCTTCATCGTTTCATCATACTCTGCTTTGTACTGATTCTGCAGGCAGAAAGTAGATAAGAACCAATATGAAGCATAAAATAGTTCATGAATTTGGAAGTACAAGATAAAATGTATTAAGGAAAAGTGAAGCTTTTCTTGTCTTGGTCTGAATATAACTGTTTCTCCTGAAGAGCCTGATGGGACATCAGGAGTAAATATTCATAAAATTGTTTATTTCTAAACTCAAATGTATTAATTTAATATTTCAGGGTCCAGGAAAAATAAAATGCCTCTAATTGTTGAAAAACTTGTATAATTTACTACATTTTTGTAGATACCTGACCTACTTTCACTAAGAAAGTAATACTATTTATCTTACAGTGTTTTTTTCATAAAATTAGCAGCTCAGTATTCACAGTTCAAAGGCTGAAGAACCTCTACTTACATCACTTTGTAACTGCATCATGTTTTTGGCCAATTCAATGCTCATAGCATCAGGCAGGACATTGTAGGTGTGGATTAAGTTCTTGTAGTTTGCATTGGTAGCCACTTCCTGAGCTTTCTTGGCTGCCACCACACTGACCATGTCAACTGGAGTGTGGAAATTAGTCTTGGCCTCCTCATAACCCTTTTTGTACTCCCTGTCAGATTGCATTTTGGCCACCTGCATGAAGTGCACCAGCTTGGGGTCGTCCTCCAGGCTGCGGAAGCCGATGTGCTTCCCTTTGGCCTTCTCGTAGGCCAGTTTGTATTTATACTGAGAGCAGGAAAGAGAAAGAACAGCAAAAGTCACAGTTAAAAAATGCCATAATAAGCTCTGTTTTATCACTGAAAAAAAATAGATCACAAGATCTCAGGTTTAGTCAATTAATTTAAATAAAGTCATGGAGTGGTTTCATGCAACCAGACTCACATCACTTGCAATGTCCCTGGAGCTTTTGGCTGCTTTTATTGGAATTGCATCTGGCTGCAGGTCATAACCCTTCTTCTTGTCCTCCTCCCATCCAGCTTTGTAAAGTTTCTAAGTTCAGATGTGAAAGAGAACAGGTGTCATGAAGGCAGAACCCTGAAGTTAAACACTTTCAAACAAGGCATTATAATGACAGCGGGGCACTGGATGCCCACCATGAGCACAGCAACTCACATCACTCATTGTCATCTGGTTCACTTTGCACTGCAGAATTTCTGGGGTGTCTGGCATCACATGAATGCTGGTCTTCTCTTTGTTCCATTTATCTGTGTACAGCCTCTGCAATTACAAAGGAATTCTTAGCATTGAAAAGGCAGTGAACTCATAAAATAAGAGTTTGTTTTTGTTCTGCTCATTTGCAATAAATAATATTTCCTAGAAATATTATCAGCCCCAGAAATAACCTTTACAGAGCTGCTGAGGAGCAATATTATCTTCCTCCTTCTTTAGTATTGTGAGAAATTTGCAAAGTATGTTTTGATAATTAATAAATATTGAAGGAGGAAGTTTCCAATCTGTGCTCTTCCCTGCAGTAATGGAAAGCAGAATTTATTTTCACAGACATTCTTTCCACGGAAAACAAGGGATAAAAGGATCAGTGGTGTCCTGGATAAATAGAGACAAGTGTAAAGAACTCCACTTTCCAGGAAACTTGTACAAAACTGACAAAATTCCAGGTTTTCTGCAATTCACTTACAGTGAATATGTCCTACAGAAAAAGGATTATCAAAGCACTATAAATCCGGAAAGGAAATCTTTAATCTTTAGAAACAGAAAATGAAACTCTCTTGACTATGAGCAGTCAGAGGCTTACCACGATCTCTCAGTGCCCAGTCTTAACCAAGGAACTCCCACACTCACTGGAAATTTAAATAATTCCAGTGGGAATGCACCTTGCCCCATAAGTTTGCGAGACAAAGCCCCAGACTTTGGGTCAATCCAACAACTCCCCACCTTGTTCATGGTCTTGGCATTTTGCTTTGCCAGCACTTGTTCCATAGCATCTGTGGGGATGGAGAACTTGAGCTGGTCAGGATGCTGACGGTATTTCTTCTCACTGAGGATCTCCGTGGCCTTCTTGGCCTTCTCTACATCCAGGGACTGAATTGGGACCCAGCCAACTCCTCTCAGCCAGTTATTGAAGTCAGATTTGTACAGGTTCTTTCCAAAAATAAACAAGAAAAACACGGTGAGGCAAGAAAAATTAGTGTCTATACACATAAAACAGGTAAAGCATTAAAACTTAACCTGGTCGTTCACTTTTGAGGGGCAATTTAGATTTAATTAAAATTTAAGTATGATAGAGTCAGTATTCAGGAGAAATAAAATCACAGTAATTGAAATCTGACTTCAAAAATACATCAACTAGTAAAACATGCTCATTTGCTGGGAATATGCCAAATATGGAGAGATATAAAAAAATGTTACTTTGCTAGATAAGTTCCCTAGAACCTAATAGCTACAAATAATTCTGATAATGTTTGAAAAATAAATGGTTCCAGACCAATCACTTACTTCCCAACCTACTGTTAATCCAGTATAAAATATATTGGATTATACAAATTAATTTTCTAGCCTTAAAAGACTAATGATGTCACACAGTCATGATGAGAATTAAAAATGGAGCTGATTATTGATGACATACATCACTCTGAAGCTGCATCACGTTTCTGGACAGCTCCAGGTTCACAGAATCAGGCAGGAGGGTGTAATTGTGGATTGGCTGCTTATAGCCAGCATTTGTCACCACTTCCTGGGCTTTCTTGGCAGCTGTCACGCTGAACATATCCAGAGGAGTGTGATATTTGGTCTTGGTGACTTCATAATCCTTCTTGTATTCCCGATCCGACTGGATTTTGGCCACGTTCATGTAGTGAACAAGTTTGGGATCATCCTGCAGGCTCCGGTACCCGACCTGTTTGCCTTTGTCTTTCTCGTAGGATTCCTTGTACTTGTACTAGAGACAAAGGAAAAACAGCTTGAGCCACTTGGGAAAGAGAAAACACATTTTGGATGGGTTTAAAACACCGAGTTTCAAAGTATTAATGCTGCAGTTCATTCTATAACCTCATCAATGGTTTTTACAACAGCACAGGATTATTTAGGGCAAAATAAAGAAGAGGATTATTGAATTTTTCAGCTTGTCTTGACACCTGGTACATATCTCAACCCACACTTGTAGCTACAAGCCCTCCCTCACCATTGTCATTGATGCAGGCTTGCAACTCCCAGGGCCATTCAGGTTTTAATTAAGACTTTAATAATAATAATAAATTACTGAACAGCCTCACCAAACACTTCAATACCCCAATATCCAACTGGGGAGGTTTAAGAGAGGAATGAAGAGTCACTTGTAACCTTTTGTTAAGGCAGAAATAAACAGGTCTCCAGCACAAGTAAATAATAATTAATTTCATAAATAATGAAATGCATGAGGGGTGTGTGTTCCACTGGATGTAAATCCTACTTACATCACTTGCAATATTCCGAGAAGCCTTAGCAGCAATAATTGGAATGGCATCTGGTTTCAGATCATAGCCCTTGGCAAGGGTTTTCTTCCAGTCTGCTTTGTAGTTAGCCTTGGAGGGAAAAAGGGAAGAGTTTGCAGTGTCAGGAAGAACAGCTCTAAGGAAGAGTTTAAGCCCATGTCTTTCTTACAAGAGATTTTATTACAGGAATTAAAATGTCCAGTTTAGTCCATGTAATCTCAAGAAAAAAATGTTAACTTGTACACAAACTACAGCTCGATTATAATAAATAAATCTACTACAAAGATAATCATGAATTCCACAAGAATTTTTGCACTTTTTATTAGAACAACTCTATCAGTGACATTTTTGCCCTTTCTTATGCAAAACCCTTTTTCTTTGGGCTGAAACTTCAGGATTTTTTTCCTGTTAGCTTCAGACTCAGGCTTTGTGCTCTAAAGGGACTGGAGAAAGCAGCCTGGCTGATTTTTTTTTTTTTTTTATCTGGCCAGACTGTTAAAATTCCAAGGCTGTTAAGGGAGATGTCAGCTTTTATCTCATTCCTGGGAGGCTGATAAAACCACCAAAAAATTTAACATCACAAAAGCAATAAAATTGATACCATCAGTGGAGAGCTTCACGGTGTTGAAATTCAAAATATACTCACATCACTGATGTTGTAGGCATTAACTCTAGCCTGGATGAACTGGGGCACGTCAGGAGGGAGGTGATACTTGTGAATAATTTCTTCCCCTTTAGATTTATACAATATCTGCAAAGAAAAGTAAAGGAAGATATTCAGCGGCACAGTTTATGGACTGTGAATTGAAAAACCATTTTTAAAAAATCTGATTTCCAGGCGATGTTCTGCTGGAATAAAATTGTGAATACACACAGTCACCTACACAATTATTTCAGGAGTGCTCTTAAAGCTGGAGGATGAAGTGAAGGTGGGCACAGGGCAGAAATTGGGAATGTCAGAGTGTTTCCAAAGTTTACTTACATCACTCAGCTGTTTGCTGTTGATCTCTGCTTGCTTCTGTACTGGAGAGTCAGTCACTGAAGTGAATTTGGTTTGATCAGGATGCTTTTTGTAGGTGTGCTGAAAGAAGATAAAAAAATATTTGTAGAAAACGCATATAAAGTATTTTCCGACTGTTGATAAAATAAAAAATATATTCATAAATTAACTTAAGTACTTTTAAAGTATTATTTTAAAAAATACTTATTTAAGCACGTGAACACTTCAGGTTCATTCTTAATTTTGGTACTACTGCTCTCATTTTATGGGTTTAGTTGCTATTGAAAAGACTGTGCTATATCTGTTTTGATCACTAGATGTCACAAAAGGCTCTAAAATAGAGATGAAGATTTTTTTTAAAAAAAGTCACATATGGCAATGAGGCCAAACTCAGAATCATTGATGTAACCACAGATCACTCAGGTAATTTTTCTGTGGTGAACAACAGCTGTCCTGTACTCACATCTTTACATTGCTCCAACTTCTTGATTGCTTCATACTCTTGAGTTATGGTCTGAGGGAAGTAGCACATTGTCTTTTCCTCTTCATAATCTGCTTTGTAATTTTTCTAGGAACAAGAGCATTCAGTAAGGAACCACAACTGAGTTTTGTCTAAGCTGGCAGAGTGATGGGGAAAACAGAACGATTGCCACACTTACATCACTTTTCATAGCTTCAACTTTCATGCAGTGGATCTGATATGGGTCCTCAAAGCTGCCCAAGTAGTGCCCCAAAATATTCTTCTGATATGCCTCTTTATATTTTACCTGCCAAAATAACCACGAGTTGAGAAGCAAAAGTAATCAAGAGGGTCAGCACTGAAGGATAAACCCCAAGGGAAATACCTACATCACTAAAGTTCTTCAGAGCAGCATCAGTCTGGAACTTGGGTGTCTCACAGTAATTCATCCTGTTTCCTTTGGACTGTTCATAGGCTTCTTTGTATAATTTCTGCAAATCAAATAAAACCAGATCATGCAGGAGATTTCACTGCAAGTCACCCCCACCACGTTAAAAATGACAAGAGTAAAACAGAGAAACAGTTCCAAAGAAAAGCTTTCCCACAGGACTGAGAAACAGATGGCACTGTTTTCCCAATGGTCTTTAAAAATAACTTTTTTTAGGTTTGTAAGGGAAGACAGAAAGGTCTACCTAATGGGTTTTGAACCTCTGATGCTGAGAAATAGTCTATCTTTTTTCATACAAATGAAAGAGGAATTGAGAAGACCGTTACAGCAAATAACCAGAATATAAAATAAAAATATGTAAAAAAGCACCACATATATTATCATTATTAGCTGAAATTCCTTAAAACAATAGGGGAAGAACTGTCCTCTTGTGATTCATTATCCACAAGTATCTAAATTCACTGTCCACCAATTAGCCATCCATGTGCCACTGCTGTTGCTACACTCACCTGTGAAGAATCCATTCTTTACCTAAATTGTCCTGGCTGATGCTATATTATGACAAATATGGGTCTACAAAACTAAAAATACTACAAGATCCAAAGGAGAAGCCTTGTGAAGAAATGGTGAGTGTGGTTTCTGGTACATGACTGAAAATGCCATAGCTGCACATTGATAATACTCACATCACTCAGAATATCTCCTGCAGTTTTTAATTGCTTCAGCAGTGGGTTCTCTGTAGCAGGGAGCACATTATAATCTGCAACAGCTTTTTTCTTTTCATAGTCTGCTTTGTATTTGAACTTGAAGGAATAAAAATAAAAAAAAAAAAGAGGGTTTAAAAATCGACATTAAAAGCCAAATGCTCACTAACCTGTGTGATTGCCCAGAGAAGATCTGGCTGCCCCTGGATCCCTGGAATAGTCCCAGGCCAGGCTGGACAGGGCTTGGAGCAGCCTGGGACAGTGGAAGGTGTCCTTGCCCATGGCAAGGGTGACACTGGCTGGTCTTGAAGGTCCCTCCCCACCCAAACCATTCTGTGATATGAATCTATTCTATGACATGATCGTCAACTTTATAGGAAAAAATACCCATTATCCACCTTATGGTGGCAAAGGACCATGAAAGGTCTTGCCAAAACAATTTCAGCACAAACTTGTGTGAGTTCAGAACTGTTCCCAAGCTGGACAGGTGGCACACGGGTCCCTCACCTTGCTGACATTTTCTGAAGCTCGTTTGTTGGCTTCATATTCTGGAGTTTCAGTCTGCATGAAGTAGATTTGGTCTTTCATGTTTTCAAAGTCTTCCTGGTATTTCCTCTGTTACGAACGGAGACAGACAGAAAACAACATCATCATCTAATTGTAAATTAGACATCTACAACAAGGATTATTTAGGAAATAAGCTCCACAAATGGAGCCTCAGTATTTTCCACGTGAACATAAACAGGGATAAAGCTGTTGAAGAATTTCTGCAGGATTCACTCACCATACTTAGATTTTCTGCATTCATTTTTGCAATTGCCACATCATAGCATGGAGTTTGACTCCACTTGCCTTTGATTTTGTTTTTATAGTCCTCATGGTAAATAACCTATAAGGAAACAAAACAATAAAATTGAATCCCCAAGATACAGCTCCGTTTTCACTTGACAGATTCATTTTTCAAAGCTGTCTTTTTAAAGCTGCTTCATATTTGACATCTGCCTTATAACTATTTTAGCAGTTATGGTCAAAAACACCTTAAATATGATTTGGCTGAACCATTCCAGTGTTAAATCATTTCTCTTAGTACCTTCTCTGACTTAAAAAGGATAAATAAATAATCTCTAACATATTCTTTTAGTTCTGTTTTCTCCCTGGTCACATACTATTAGGATTTTGCCCATTCAGTCAGAATTTACTGGTATTGCTACTGGAACTGGGTATAAGAAAACACTCTGAATTACCTGGTATTTGTGATTTCTATTATTTATTCAAGCTCACAGAAATCAAGTATTTAAAGAGTTTTTCTAACAGAACACCTGCCTGAGTTTTGACTCGGTGTTCCAGGTGCATTTTTCAGCCACAGTTGCATTACTTACCATAAAAAATAAAAACTCCCTCAATGCTTTTTCAACATTGCTAAAGAACATATATGGCAAAAATAATCTTTTTTAAAAAAAATCTCTATTTCATAGTTTTGGAGGTACCTACAAAGCTTATTGTTTTATTAATTTTGAAGAATTATGGTACTGGTCCTTTTTTTTCCCATGTTATAAAATTTCTTGATGACAATTTAGCTTTTAAGCTAAGGAAATATAAGATTAAACAAATTTTCCCTGAATTAATTATTTTACCTTACAAACGGGTTCAGTGCAGTTTCCAAGGTGGTTTCTCCACCATGAGTGAATACAGCATTTCCCTAATTTTAAAATGCAGCTGATTTTCAATACACAACATAATACATTTTTTAAAAAGAATAATGGTTAAACTCTGAATGGAGATAAAACCCTTCTTTTGCATTACAAGATGATGCAACTTGGTCCCAATTTCTCCAGCAGAAGTTGGTCCTCCTGTGTGTTTTTCCTTTTGCCTTCCTTTTGCTGAGGTCCCTTTTTGCCTCTCTGCCTGCAGGAGCAGGGTCTGGGTTCTACTCACATCACTCAGCTGCCGTGTCACTTTCTTGGCTTGTTCCACATCAGGGGGGTCTGGCAGGGAGGTGAATTTGGCTTTCCTTTCATCGTGCCCCTTTTTGTAGACAATCTGAAAGGGTGGAAGAACTGAACAGTTATTTGAGCATCACAGCATTGAACCCTTCTACCACCACATGAATAGAAGAAGTTCTGCCCTCAGCCCCCACGGCAGGAATTCTTTAATCTGTGTATTAAAGAGAACCTCTTTAATAGAGGTGTATTAAAGAGAACCTCTTTAATATTGTATCTATGTATTAAAGAGAACCTCTTTCAGAGGTTCCAGAGAACCTCTGAACATCAGTAAAATTCACTGAAATCCCCTGTGGAAGAGTTCTGGTATCTAAATATCAGCAGATCCCAGTCCCACCAGTCCCTGACTTTTCTTATCATTGTTTTAGAGGCACGTTTGCAGACCCACAAGAGTGAACTGGGCTTGGAGACAACACTGAGAGTTTCTGCCTTTGGGGAGATACTCGAGGTCTTCTTGCTGATTTAATAAATTAATTCTTCCATTCATTCCTAATCCAGCATCAAATTGCCAATGGATTTATACTCCAATATGCTCTATTTAGTACTCTAACATCAAGTACATATTTTTTAATGAAATATCACTACTATCAGAGCTTACCTAACACAGTTTTATTTTCTCTTCCATTGTGAAGCTTTTATATCTAATCAAAGTCCATAAAAGCACGTCCCAGGTTACACCATAACCCAACAGCCCTTGGTACTCACATGCAAATCTCTCCTTTGATACTCACATCACTCAGAGACTTCTGAGCCTCTGCCACCCTTCTGAGCTCTGGACTGTCATTGTAGGGATAAAACAATGTTTTGTCTGCATCCCAGTCTTCAGTATAGAGTTTCTACAGGAAAAATGCCAGAATGCTCATTATTAATTAACTCCTGGCTTTGAAAGCTTATTTCACTTCAGCTACTTAGGTCTATGGTTAGTTTTTGTTACCTTGCTGAACATTGCTGTGTTTTTAATTGCATTCACAAGCTCTGGAGCATCAGGGGGAAGCAGGTACTTGTCCTTATTCTCCTCCCAGTTCTGTTTATATAATACCTGAAAGGAAAGATCAGCAAGTCGGTCACTCTATCATTAAAAAAACTATTTACTTCTATGAATAAACTTCCTGCTTTAAAGAATGTTTTTCAAAAGCGAAGTGTCAGAGCAGTAACATCTGAAGTGAGCAACTGGAAATATTTAAGATTATACTTATATTTGCCTTATCAACTTCTCTGCTGTCCCTCCCTCTGCTTCTGAACCACTGTATAAACGTTGCTTTAGCATCCTGAGCTTAAAACTTTGCTCTTATCAGTAACCTCAGGATCCCTCAGTGTTGCAAAGTCAGAAGTCACTCACCTTGCTCACTTGCTGTGACACTTTCTTGGCATGTTCTATATCCATGGCCTTTTCATCCACGTGACAAATGGTTCTGGCAACTTCCCCAGCCATGCGGTATTTAACCTGGAGCAGTGCACAAAAGTCATTGATTCTACAACAAAACTGTTGTTTGGGTTTTTTTTAAACCCAGAATAATGACATTTTCACCCTTCATTTAAACACCCAGAACCTGGATGAACCTAGGAATGCAGGTGTTACCCACCTCACTGAGCTGGTCCTGCACTTTCTTGATCCTTCGGATTTCTGGGGTGTCAATTGTGGAAGCATATGGCTTTCCTTTTTCTTTTCTAAATTTTTCTTTGTATTTGTTCTGGAAGAAAATAATGATAAAAATAATTAAGACATATCCCCGAGTTCTGGCAGAATGTATCAGCAGTCATTGCCATATTTATCTGGTTAGGACAGGGACTTGGGGCAGATTATTCAACAATATAAACTAAAATTATTCAACTACATTTGCACTTCTGCTTATTTTAGCCAACTGAGTTTACTCTATCTGACACAACAGGAAAAAAATCCATCTCTAACTTGGATCTCCTCTAATTTATTATAATCCCCCATGAGTTTAGTATTGATAAACCCAGTTATTTACACTATAACTATCAAACAATCCCTGTAAAACACTTTTAAAGCTGGTGTTCCTCAAGAAATAAGAGACATGGAACAACCTACCTCGCTGAATAGGTCCTTCATTTTATTGCTGTGTTCCAGGTAAGGCGTCAAAAACTTGGATGGGTCCACTTTTGTCCTGATTGTCTTCTTCCTGATGGGAGGGGCTGCATCCTCCCCAGAGGGCTGGGTGTGCTCAGACGTGTAGGTGGTGACTGTGGTGGTCTCAGGGGCTGAGTAGTCTGTGCTGATGGTCTCAGTGATCTCAGTGACCACCTGGAGATCAAAACAATTCAACAATCATTTGTTTTATAACTGTAAAAGTTCATTATCATAAGTGTTTTCCACCGCCCTGAGTTGGGTGTGCTCAGATCTGTAGGTGGTTGTGGTGGTCTCAGGGCTTGAGTAGTCTGTGCTGATGGTCTCAGTGATCTCAGTGACCACCTGGAGATCAAAAAAAGTCAAGAATCACTTGCTTTATAGCTGTAAAAAGTTTGGGGTTTTTTTGTTTTGTTTTGTTTTTTAACACAAGCATTTTTCACCCCCCTGAGCTGGATATGCTCGGGTCTATAGGTGGTTGTGGTGGTCTCAGGGCTTGAGTAGTCTGTGCTGATGGTGTCAGTGATCTCAGTGACCACCTGGAGATCAAAAACAAATCAAAAATCACTTGCTTTATAGCTGTAAAAGTTCATTAGAATAAGGGTTTTCACCCCCCTGAGCTGGTGAAAGGATGCTCTGCTCTCATCCAGATCCACACGGAGACAGAAAATCAGGGACACTTTTCCTACTGGGATTACCATTGTGTTCCCTATATATCACCCACTCTAAAAAAGCCCCAAATGAGCTCTCTGGCTGGTTCCTGCATCAAACTCATGGAATTACTCTCCAGAGGGTCTGGGAGAGTGGGGCTCCAGCTGCCTCTGCTCTACATGCATTAATTACCAATCAATTAAAATGCTTTATACACTTGTTTATCAACATGGTCATGCTGCAAGCAGTAATTTTAATACTAAGATTCTAATGAAAAGCATCTAAAAACAATTATCACAACTAAAAAAACGTGCTCCAAAGCCACCCAAATAAATGTCAGGTTTTATTTAATATCAATTAGCTTTATAAAAAACTGCCTTTAAAAAGGAATTCATCAAGGTCAGAGTTCTGAAAGTTATTTGCATCAATGAGACAGAGCTGAAAATGCACCAAGAATTACACAATTAATAGCTCATTTCTGCATAAGCCCATGCAATAGACAATATTTAATGATAACACAGCAGAGAGTTGGGTTGTAGCTGTTTTAGAAGTAGATTTCAAATTGTGGCAATCACTCCTTGGTGACCCAAATATTTGTTAGCAGGGACATGATGAAAAATCTGCACAACTGTAATTTTTCAGTGAAATTACACAAGGGGAAGGGAACAGAACTGATACATGTAAACTCATCTTAGATCATCTCACAGCAAGGACTTGATCAAAAATAAAGAATTAAGCAGCAATTGTTCACTGATATTTGTGTGTTTAACATGAAAAATTAAACCTCAGAATACAAAAAGCTGCTAATTTAGTGTTTCGTGTTAATTACACGCATTTATGTGATACATGCAGCATGACAGGGACCTTTACCTCGTGTGGCTCACCCTCCTCAATAACTGTCTCCTCAATGTAGTACTTTGAAAAAAAAAAAGATAAAAAACATCATTGTTAGGCCAGATCAGCAAATTGTAGCTTCTGTGATGCTATTTTAAAACATACTTGTGGAGAAACAGGATTTTAGTGTTTAGGATTTATGGAGTCATTTGGTAACTGAATATCTGTTCATGTTTTTCATTAATGGTTGGATTTTTATTCCATACATTCCCCAACTAATAATTGTCCAAATAATCAATGAAAGATTGCTATCTAATTTTACCCACAACCACATTAGAAGAATCAGCATTTAAACCCGGGATTTTCCTGGTTTTTTTCTGGTGACACCCATGACTGTTGTCCTCAGGGTTGTTCCTACAAGGACACCAATAATTTCTGGCTGCTGGTTAAACTTTGTTGCTGATCACAACTCTGAGCCTGCTGATTTTTCACCCATTTTACTGCCCATTATCCCCCCACATCTCAAAAATCTGGGGATAAAACCACAACGGGAGTTGTCCCTAAATCAGACCAGGTACTCAACCTTCACTGGTCTCCCCTTGTCCACAGCAGCTGTGAACTCATTTTAAAAATTAATGAGGTTCATCAGCCATAGATTGCTCTTGATAACTCAGTGTTCACTTCTCCACACGACCTTCATGTCTTTCCTGTATTTAAAAATAGCTTCTCAAAGGATTTGCTCCACAGCCTTCCCAAAGAACAAAGTGAGGTCGACCAGCCTGTAGCTCCCCGGATCTTCCTTCTTGCCTTTCTTGAAGACCAAATCCAGCTGAACATTGCCCAGGGATGTAGGAACGGAGCTTGTAATGTTTTGAGTCTTTACGTTTCTCCCATGTTGTCTGTTCCTGCTTCCACCTTCAGTATATTCCTCTTTTTTTGGTGTCATTTTCCTCAATCAGGAGCTCTGTGCTCCTCCACTCCACCCTTCTGCTGTTTGATTTCTGCACTTTGGACTGAGCTGTGTGCTCAGGGAAAATCATGCTGGATAAACACCCAACCACCCTGAGTGCCTTTGCTGTTTCCCACAGGATTTTCCCTGAGCAGCCCCAATTCTGCTCTTCCAAAATCTGGGATAATTCCACGTATTTTGCTCACTGCTCCCTGTATCTTCAGCTCACCGCAGCCCTTGACCTTTGCATTTTCCACCAGTTCTGGCTTGTTTGTGAGCACCACATCCACTGGAGCATCTTTTCCAGATGGGACAACAGAGTTGGGAAAGGATCTGGAGCACCAGGAGCAACTGAGGGAGCTGGGAAAGGGCTGGAGAATTCTTGAAGGAGCTGGAAAGGACCTCGTGAATTCCTGAGGAAGCTGGGAAAGGATGGAGAATTCCTAAAGAAGCTGAAAAGGGGCTGGAGAATTCCTGAAGGAGCTGGGGAAGCATGGAGAATTCCTGATGGAGCTGGAGAAGGATGGAGAATTCCTAAAGGAGATGGGAAAGGAGTGAAGAATTCCTAAAGAAGCTAGGAAAGGGCTGGAGAATTCCTAAATGAGCTGGGAAAGGATGGAGAATTCCTGAGGAAGGAGCTGGGGAAGGACGGAGAATTCCTGAGGGAGCTGGAAAGCGGCTGGGGAATTCCTAAAGGAGCTGAGAAAGGGCTGGAGAATTCCTGAGGGAGCTGGGAAAGGATGGAGAATTCCTGAGGAAGGATGGAGAACTCCTAAAAGAGCTAGAGAAGGATGGAGAATTCCTGCTGGGGAAGGATGGAGAATTCCTGAGGGAGCTGGGAAAGGACGGAGAATTCCTGAGGAAGGATGGAGAACTCCTAAAAGAGCTAGAGAAGGATGGAGAATTCCTGCTGGGGAAGGATGGAGAATTCCTGAGGGAGCTGGGAAAGGACGGAGAATTCCTGAGGAAGGATGAAGAACTCCTAAAAGAGCTGGAGAAGGATGGAGAATTCCTGAGGGAGCTGCGAGGGCTCAGCCCAGAGAAAAGAAGGCTCAAGGGGGGAGAACCTTTTGTCTCTACACAACTCCCTGAAAGGAGGTGCGGCCAGATCGGGCACTGCTCCCGTGGAATTATCGGCCGCACGATGAGAAACAGCCTCAGGTTTTGCCGCGGGGAAGTTTTTATTTATTTATTTGTCGGATTGGGAAGAAAATTGATCCGCGCGGTGGCGCCGTCCCGCGGACAGAAAATGGCGGCGGCGCTGAGGGAGCGGCGGGGCCTCGGCCTCCTTCACCTGCCCCGCTCGGAAATAACGGGAAAAAAGGCTTTTAAAGACATTTTTAAAGGCTGCTGAGGGAGCAGCCCCCGCCGCCTGCGGGATGGGCTTCACCCGCACAAAGAGAAAATGGGAAAAACCCAGGGGTTCTGGTGGAAAATCTCCTCCGAGAGGTAATTGCTTGGGGTCGCTCGCCGCGAACGGGAAACGCTTTGAAGCGAAAAAATTCTTGTTAAAATGTAAGCGTCTTTCTGAGGGTTCTTCCTCAAAGTTAGTTCAAGCCGTGCTTCCCAAGCTGAGGCATATTGGGCTGTTCTGAGGTGATTTCCGTGCCTTTGTAAAGCCTTCCACAAACGTCCCTCAAAACCTTCACCAGACTTTCTACAAAACTGTCCACAAACTTTCTACAAAATCTCCCTCAAAACCCTCGGGAAAATCTTCTACAAAATTGTCCACAAACTTTCTACAAAATCTCCCTCAAAACCCTCTGCAAAATCTTCCATAAAATTTTCCACAAACTTTCTACAAAATCTCCCACAAAACACTCTGCAAAATGTTCCACAAATCTTTACACAAACTTTCAACAAAATCTCCTGCAAAACCCTCGGGAAAATCTTCCACAAAATTTTCCACAAACTTCCTACAAAATCTCCCGCAAAACCTTCCGCAAATCCCCCTGCAAAATCTTCCACAAACTTTATACCAAATCTTCTGAAAAAACCTTAAGTGACTTGACAGCAAATGTTTGCGTCGCTCGCTGTGGGTTTTTGCACATCCCAAGACAGCTACAACATCGAGTAGTGGCTCATAATTGCTGAGAAAATTTAAAAATAGCATTTTAAAATCTTTGGCCATGCCTCAGCTGCTCAATATTCAGCGATCATGTCCTTCTCTTTTAGAAGGTGAATTTCTGCTAGAACTCACGGGTTTAAAATCTTGGACTAATGCAAGAATTAAGAAAATTCTGGAAAGGCTTAAAATTGTACCAGATGCTGTTGTTCCTCTTTTATTTAGCATCTGACCACGAGCATCCCAAGGGAAGCTACTAAAGCAGTGCCTCTTCAGCCCAAGGGATGTGGTTACAGCAGGATGGTCATTGAAAATCAAAAAACAAAGGATGAAATGGGGGCTGTGGGAACAAAAAGCCCAAAATACCATAACTCCTGCTGGAGTAAATAAACAATGAGGGCAAATAAATATCCATTACAGAGAGCACACAATGCACAGGAAACGCAAAGGCAATTACAAGTAACGTGGGAATGAGAAATTTAAGGAAGGGTTGGTGTCATTGTAGCTAGGTAGTAGAATGTCTCTAAAATCTATTTTATGAGTGGTGACAACTACTTTGCAAAATGCATTTAACTACTCTGACTGGCAAATCATTTGGCTTTACTTCATTCATTATTTGAAATATATAAATCTGGCAGTGCCCTCACACCACCTGAAGTCAACAGTCCACTGAATGAGTTGTAGGATGTTTACATTTATAATCTTGTTCTTTTCCTCAAACACTCAGTGATTTTTTTTTTTAATTTTTTTGTGTATTTCATGACACATAAGTTAATTTCAGAGCAGTGACAATGCAACAAATAAGACCACACTGTTAATTTCGCGTGCTATTTCAATAACAAAGTCATTCTGGTGGCTCCCGCTCCTGGGGAATTTTTTATTCAGTTTCCTGAGACTAAATAATTCAGCGTCTAACTGTGAGTTTAAATGACCTACTGGCAAATTAATCCATGATGCAACTCCATGGACTTAGAATCACAGAATGCCCTGGGTTGGAAGGGACCATAAAGATCCTCTATTCCATCCCCTGCCATGGGCAGGGACACCTCCCACTATCCCAGATTTTTCCAGCCTGGCCTTGGACATTTTCAGGGATCCAGGGGCAGCCACAGCTTCTCTGGGCAACCTTGTGCCACGGCCTCCCCACCTTCCCAGGGAAAGATTTCTTCCTGATACCTAATTTAAATCTACCCTCTGTCCATTTAATGTCCCCCTCCCCTTGTCCTGTCACTTAAACCTGGCTCTGTCTCTGCCACGTCCCAGGCTAAATTGGTTTGTGGTCCTCTGGTGGCACAAAGCTGCTGCATTTCTGCAGAGGCAGGGCTAGAACGGGGCTTCCAAAGTCATCTTCTCCAGCATGGATTGGGTGACAGAGGGCAAGCCAGGAGGGAAAAGAGCTGGCCCAGGGCATCTATAATTACGCAGGGAGTAATCAGAAAACCTCGCACTGTGAGTGTGGGATGGCTCCAGTCCTTATTTAAACTGAGAAACTATGACAGGAACCAGGAGACTTTGCTCCACCAAGAACAACTGTTGTTGTTGTTGTTGTTTTACTGATGAAACCATTTAATAGATATCTAATCATCCCTAATCTGCAGAGAGCAAACATCAACCTCTGCTCCTGAGCCGCATCTCAGTGAGGTGATTAATGTATTCAGTCACAAGGCAGGAAACAAACATTTCTACTCTCACATTTTCTTCTTACCTCCACAACTTCCTCATATTCTTCTTCCTCCATTCTGAAGGTTTGATTCTGTCTGTCCCCCACTCACTGGTCACGCAGCAGGTGAAAATGTGAACAAACAGTATTAGCCCATGACTGGAAGTACCATGAGAAGGTACAAGTCAAGCTCATAAAGTACTCGGGGTCATGGTTAGTAACTAGTCAGACCCTAAATAAAGCTGGGATCTGACATTACTTGGAAATTAATTAATGGAAAAACATTGGATTAAATTTCAAACTACCAATATAAATTACAATTTTGGATAAATACCTCATTTTAGTTATAACACCAACACTGAATCCAGCGAAAATAAAATAAAAGAGATAAATACAATAAAAGAGAAAATAAAAGAGATCTCTTAAAACATGGTATGATGTTTTCATTACAACAGAATTATTTGAAGCATTTTTCTTTTCTCTGTAATTATTCCATGCTATTACATTATATCATTCAAGCTCCCGTTTGAATGGGAGATTTATATTCTAATGTATTCATTCATAAGTAAGAGCATAATGTAGAAAAATATTGTAAATATTTTTTAAGTGACCTTAGGTTAATGAGGCAATTTCTGTCTTCCCAGCATCAGCCTACAGAGAAGCTCTGGGATTTTTTTTAAGCTCTTGTGGATTTTTTTCTCTCTGTTTCTTCAGACCTGGAAAAGATGAAAATCCACAGAGTTGGCTGAAGTACAAAGCACAGATTAGTGTCAGAACCTTTGAACGAATTAATTAACGCACTGATTTTGCTGTGAGGCAAAGCTACAATTTTCCACCAGAGTCTGCAGCCCTGTTTCTAATGTTGGGAAGGGATGAGGCTTTGGAACAGCTGCTCCTGAGTCCAGGGATATTTGCCGTGTAAGCTAATCCTGCCAACTGATGGGGCACTTGGGTTGAGCTGGCTAAACTGCAATTCCTTCTGAGGCAAGGGAAGTCAAGTCATGCAGGTTAAATATAGGAACACGGAATACTGGCCCTTTTTAGTCCCAATGGGCTGAGAAAAATGGCCAAAAAATGAATTGGGAAAACGGTGTTGTTAACTATTAAAATAAATTAAGGATAACTCAAATAATGAGCGACAAGTCACATGAAACAGTAGGCTGAGGTGTGTGAATAAACTCAAGCAGTGGGGTTTTCATATAAATACAATCTCTTCAGCCCATCACTGTTACAGCCTCCAGCCACACTTCCACACCCCATTCCAGGTCCTTTTCTCCTCCTCCAATCCACAGCCGGTTATTCAGACACAAAACCTGACTTCTGTGGGCAAAGCACAACGAGTATTCCCAAAAAAACTACAGAATGGGGAGACAGCTCAAGATCCTCTTCTAAGGAAAAGAAGTGAAATGCATTTAGAATGTTCTTACCAGCGACATGCAGTAAATATCCCTTGGAGCAAAGGCTCTCCAGTCTTCCCTCCTGAGCAGCACTGGGTGAGAGCGAGGGGGTTCAGCGGCTCCCGGTGACGCCTGTGGCCCACACAGCCAATCTGGCTCCAGCCTGCTCGAGTTTCATCCCTAAATATACTCAGTGACCCCCGAGGGAGGCCACCTGTTCTCAGCAGCATCAGGGAAAGGGAGCTGGGCACCTCCGTGCTCCTCAGGAAACCCAAAACACACCAGAGCTTGGCTGGAGCTCACCAGGGCTCGGTGAGATGGAGCCCCAGGCAAACCCAAGGGACTGTTCAAAAAAAACATAACTATCAGAGTTGATAAGAACATTGAATTTCAGTTGATGGAGGCAATTTCATTCCTATAATGTGCCTGAATAAACACCATCTAAATTCAAGAATCTCTGAACTTGAGGAGTCCACACTGCAAATTAAATTTTAGTATAAACCTGTCTTTAATTTCACCCTGTAAGTGCACCTGAAGTGCTTTTTCACCTTGATGCAAATAGTGTGTCAAAATTTTTATCACTTATGAAATGTTTCGTAGCTGAACACACAGGCCCCAGGAATGTGTGAAAAGTGACTGTTTGCAAGGAAGGAACCCAACGAAGAGCCAACACCCCTGGTGAAGGAAGCCCGAGAAGAGTTGATAAACAGATTAAGTGACAGGGGAGCAACCCTGGTATTTTGGAAGGTCAGGAATGCCGTGATGTATGGAGCAGAATCAAGGTGATGATAGCAGACATGACTTCTTAGGGGATCACTCGACTGACAAATAGACTTGACTTTGGTTCTTCAACAATGATCCTTTTCCATGTGCTAGATCACATAATTCAATAAATGAGCCCTTGAGAGACTTCTTTTTCCTTAACTCTTTCCAGAAGTTCATATTTATATCCAGATGAAATATCATATCTGATTCACTACTGCCAAGTATTTTAGACTCTGCCCAGATCTACAGACCCCTCCCTGTCTCCTTTGGCCAAGCCATTTTCAATTACTCTGCATTTTGCTTTACTAGGCGCTCCTTCCCCTTTTAATCTGATTTCTGTTTATTGAACATTCTTAACGTCTTTTGAAATTGTCTAGAAATTAACACAGCGTGTTGGTGGAGTCTCTGGAGAGCAGCCTCAGCGTAACCTGCTGCTCTCTGATCCTGATCCTCGTGTGTGCATTCCAGGAAAAACTCACAGACCCCTTTTCCTCCCGAGTGCTGCTTCTCAGTAGATTGGATGCAGAACGTGACATCTTCATCACCAATAACAAACCTTGATGGAGTGAAGGGCCAGCTTTCCTTATTGAACATGTCATTCATTACTGTCATTCCAGCTCAATCCTGGAAAGTTCCTGCAAAGAATTTCTCCCTTAGCGATACTCTGCAAGCCCTGTGTTACTGGAACATCACCTTCAGAGCATTTTATATTCCTGTTTGATATCTTGTTTAGAAAGACACCAAACAAAGCTAAAATTACACACAGGATGCCAGCACCACTTTTTCTGCCACTGAAATGCAGCTGTCTTTAGTGTGAAACGTGGCAGATCTTCAGCAGCAGAGCTCAGGACTGGAAAAAAGCATGGAATAACCCATGGAAATCGCAGAAGGGGGCTAAGAACCAAAGGGATGGTTGGTGAAATGAAAAGCTAGGCTGAATGTAAGATTTTTGTTCTGCCATCAGAGCACAAAGAGGGGAGGAAGCCGCTCTTGGGTCACCTGAGGAAACATTTCAATTCCTGCATTTTTCTGCTTTGCTCCTTCAGCTCCAAATCTCAAGGAACAGCTCTGACAAAACTATCGCCATTGGATGGGCAAGGAGAATCCCAGGATCCCTGAGGCTGGAAAAGTCCTCTCAGCCCATGGAGTCTCAGCTGTGCTCAATGCCCACCTTGTCCCCAGCCCAGAGCACTGAGTGCCACCTCCAGGAATTCCTTGGACACCTCCAGGGGTGGGGATTCCAAACCTCCCCTATCCCAAACAGGTATGAGGTAATGTTGAATTTTAATGTGTTTTTTTTTTTCTTTTAAATTCCTTTGTTTTGAAAATTTATGTCTGACTCTGATTTCTGATGGAATATTCATAAAACCATAGAATTATTAGGGCTGGAAAAGACCTCCACGATCATCAAGTCCAGCTTTTGACTTTGTTGTGAGAATCTGAACTTGACTTTCTAGGGGACAAATATTTCAAAAGCATTAACTGTGCCCTAGGTGGAGCCTGGCAGCTCTGCCCCAGGTTAACACACCAGGCCAGATTTATCCACAGAACATAAATAAGCACGTGCTCAGCAGTTCTGAACTAAAGACAGAATGCTGCAAAACTACTTAGGCAGAAAAAGATGTTGTTTTGCATTTCAGTCACAAAGATAAAAAGCAAGAAATATTTTCTTGTACTTAATGTATTTAAATATTGAATTCCATGCACTCAGTGCATGATGGATAAATGTCCTGACATCCCAGCTGCTATATTTAACCTCCTGACATACCTGGCCTTAACAAGCATTGTATCATTGGAAAAGGACATTTAAATACATATTTGTGCCACCGTGTCTATTTTTAACCTACTGCTAGTGAGTTCCTTCTCATTCTTTTCACCATTCCCCACAGCAAGGCTCCTCTGCCCCAGAAGCTTTTGGTTTAATGCATGCAAATATTGCAGAGAGCATTTTTACCAAAAATTACGAAGGGCTTGGTTGGACAAATGCAAAGGATTGTCTTCAAATTAAATATGCACCTATTTCTCTGACCCCTCCATTTTTACAGCTGGCTAATCTTTTCTCTTCTGGATGAAACCAGGCTGGGAGCACAGGCCTTGTGAGGGATCTGGTCTTGGCTTACAAACAGAAAGGTTTTTAGGAAAGGATACATGCTCTAACAAGAACCTCACTTTCACTTCAGTGCTGCTCATCCTCTTTCTCCAAGTACTAATAGAAAATATTAGATCATACCAAATAGTATTCTTGGGGGCAGTGAACCCAAGTGCTGTGAGTAGATCACCTCCATGTCTTATCTTCAGGTTTATTTTTTGATGCTGATGGGTTGATATGGGGTGGCTGTGTGGTATGTAAGCCAACCACTCACTGTGCTGCTGTGACTCAAAAAGACTGCTGGAAGAGGAGGAATAAAGGAATATTGATATGATTTATATGGAACCAAAATTCATTTTATGTTTCCCAATCTTCCTGGACAGAGAAAAAACTGTGGCCTCATCGATCAAATTGTTTGGGTATAGACCCAAACTTTTTAGTATTTAGAAAGTGTCCCACCAGAATAATTCAAAGGCTGAATCAAAAGATTATTCAAATTGCTGAAAAATTCAAACAAACACAAACTGAAAAGAAGAAGAACAAGGTGCCAAATATTGGTTAACTTTTTTCATTATAAGATTTGATAAAGCAAAGAGAAGTCACATTACCAAATGCGCTTCCAGCTGGTTGCAGAAACTTAAAAATTAAGTTAATTTTTAAATCTCCTCAACACCGAGGACAAAAAATCAGAGTGCAAAAGATCCTGTATATCAACACAAGATATTCACTGGGGCCATTGGCACAAGGAGAGTTCTCCTCACATGACAGCATCTGTCACAGCCTCCCCTGTTCTTTACTTAGGGCCTTTGAGAATCCTTAAAGAAAATATTTATCCAGAAGATGATGTCAAACAGCCTAATTTATCCCCCCTGCTAATGCTCCCAAGACAGGCACAGGGTTTTAGACACGGGTGCTCATCAGAAAGAAGATACAGCAAAGGCAAATGTCCTCAAGAATCCAATGCCATCTCTGTATTGATCAGATTTCCTAATGGGAGATGGTGAGGGAGGCTGAGATACAGCACCCAACTCAACATATTCAGGTTTTGGAATATTAATGTCAGTTGCTATAAACTAGGAAAGGAAGGTGAGGTTCATCTTGAATCTTTTCTTCTTCCTGCTATTTATAAGACAAATAAACTTTTATATTTTTAGAACAGAGGGACAAATATCAGCTGTAAATGCCAATGAAAAGCCTTGATGGCAGCCAGAGTTTCAGCTCTTACCCTGCCTCCCACACTTGTCCCTTTGGACAAGCCTCTGCCTCACTGCTCTGCAATAAAAGAACACAGTTCTTTTATCTTCTAAAGACAAGCTTTTTTCATTATGAGCACCATTCTGCAAATCATTACAGCAAATACAGTGAGAGATGTTACTGTATAAGCAGATTGCTCTGTTTAGGATTGTCCCATCCATGGGAGTGTCAAGGCTAGGTTGGATGGGGCTGGGAGCAGCCTGGTTTACTGCACCTGCTGCACTGATGGTGCTTTCCCCTCCCCAGGGTGGGTTATTGCTGAGAAAATACAAAATATTCCTTTTTGGAATATTCCTTCATGGAAGAAATTCCTTCTTGGTGCTCCCCCTCAGGTGACCACACACAGCTGTCCCACCCCAAGTGCTGCTGCCATGAGGACACATTCCAGTTTTCTCACAACCCATCAGCCTCAAATTTCACCTCAGCTTTTCAAACCTACTGGTTTCCATATCCTGCCTCCTTCCCCTGGCTCCTCACTGAACTCCTTGCAGTGAATTCAGAGCAGAGCTGTTGTTTCTTACAGAACCAAGCTGAAACAATTTATGGAGAAACCATGACCCAGGCCGGGTTAATTTCCATCCCAGAGCACACTCAGATCATTTCATGACTTCACATTTCTACCAAAGCTCGGCAGCAGGAAGGTTTCACGTGGGGTCATACAGCCCTGCCAACTTTCCACATCACCCCAACGGCCACCAACAAAGGCATGGATTAACACAGAGGCATTCCCTGCTGTAAATCCTCTGGGATGGAGAGGCAGGGCTGAACACTCCCTTTGAAACTGTCAGCAGAGCAGCACCTTCATTCTGCAATCTCCTCTGCTGCTTTTCCAGTTCATCATTGCCCTGATACTGCTGAAAGGTGTTTGTGCCCTGTGTGAGAACAGAGGGAAGAAATCCAATATTTACTCCCTAGGCCTCCATATGCTTTTTCACCAAGGACCTGCTTTCATTCCAAGAAGGGACAAACTCTGAATGCAAAGGTGTGATTGAGGTAAAATTGTGATTAAGTCCTTCTCAACTCTTTTCTCCTTGGGCAACAGAAGGAAAGGTGTTATTATCCCTCTTCCCCATTCCAAGGGTTTTCCAATTAGTGCAGGGTTCATTTGTGGAGTTTCCAGTGAAATGGCCTCATGGTCCTTCCTGCCTGTGGATCCCTCTCCCTCCAAGCCCCTCTGACTCCCCTGCAGAATAGTTCCCACAGTCTATGGAAAATTAGTTGTGCAATTCATGGGCTGTGACAGGAATTGACCACAGAACACAAAAGCTGCTGCAAAAGAAGGTCAAGATTTAGATCAAAGCTCACTGAATCTACTCAAGAAATCCCAGAATAACCAAATCTTCCCACTGACAGACAATCCATGCACCTTCAGTCTCCTCACCCTGAAGGATGCTGGACCAGACATCTCCAATGTCACAGCCTTTAGCAAACTGCCACCTGTATCTGAGACTTATTTTTAAAATATTCTCTCTCACTCTGCTGATTTAAAAGGAACATATTTATATGAAAGGTTCAAACACCTCTGACTGTAAAACGAGGGGGGAAAAGGCAACGTGCTTCACATTCCTGACTGGCATTGCTGGGGTTGGTAGCTCATACCCTGAAATACAACCTGCAGTAGTCCATAAAATATTAAGACTGCTCGCTGGCTGTGGCCAGGAATACTCTGCAGCAGCAGTTCCCAGGGGCAGAATGCTCTGTGAAAGGTCACTAAGACAGCACTGAGGTCACCAGCACAACAGCCACCAGGAGTAATTCTTCTCTGCACTATTATTAACAGCACTGAGCAGCCACAAGGAATCTGCTGGGCTCCCACTGCTCTGCAACTGCTCCAGACAATAAAACCCAGAAAGTAAAACTTCCTTGCTACACCAATAAAGGGACATTTAATCACTATAATGAATGATAACATCACCAATTACCTCCTCTCACTCACATGGCACTGGGCCATGCTCTCCTAAGGGACATCCCTTCAGTGGGGTAGCCTGCAGGAGCTCCTGAGCCAGCAGAAACTTCTGCAAACTGAACTGACCCCAGTGATGTCCCACCAGTGACACAAAAGGGGGTCTTACCTGAATAACTCACACCAGGGACAGCTGGAGCTGGGCTGAGGGAGCTGGGGGCTATCACCTGTGGAAGAGAAGCTGCAGGGAGAGCTCAGAGCCCCTTCCAGGGCTTAAAGGGGCTCCAGGAGAGCTGGAGAGGGACTGGGGACAAGGGCTGGAGGGACAGGACACAGGGAATGGATCCCACTGCCAGAGGGCAGATTGGGAATTGGGAATTCCTGGCTGGGAGGGTGGGCAGGCCCTGGCACAGTGTGCCCAGAGAAGCTGTGGCTGCCCCTGGATCCCTGGCACTGCCCAAGGCCAGGTTGGAGGTCCCTGGGGTAGTGGAAGGTGTCCCTGCCTGTGGATGATGAAACTGGGTATCTTTGGGTCCCTGTGAACCCAAACCATTCTGTGATCCCGTGATTCTGAGATTAACTCTGGACCTTTGGTAAGGAAAGCCGTGATCCTGCCCTCACCCTCACACCAGAAATGTTGGAGGTGCCCCCAGCCCTCCCCAGTGCCACACACAGAGCTTTTCACCTTTGTCTCCTTCAGCTTGATCTCCAAAATGATCCAGGCTTCTTAACACACTTTTTCTCTGCAATGAGGGATCAAGGGGGAAGAAACCTTTATTCATTAAATAGTTTTCATTTCCAAGAATCTGGCAGACTTTCAGCTCTTTGAAAACCCTTCCACGGGATGCTGAACTCCTGATGACTTCATGAGGCTTTTTATAAAGCGAGATAATGACAGTGGAGGGACAGAAGCAGCTGCACAATTCCCTGGCTGTGGCAGAGATGGCCAAGCACTGCAGCCTTCAGCAAATCCATCCCCCCAAGGATGCCAGGAGCGAGATGCTCGTGGACAAGCAGGTTTCCAGGGAAGGAGACAACTCACCTTGCACGTGGGAATATCTTGTGACAAATCTCGAGCACATCCTCGCTCTCTGCTCATCAGGGCTCCTGAAGGATGGGGTGGTTTAATGCAAGAATTCCCTTCACAACCTGAAAATTTAGTGCTGATCTAACACAGGTTACACCACGCTGAACCTTTTCAGTGCTGGAGATTCCGTGGCAAGAATATCTTTACTGAAAAGCACAGTAAAGATTAAAAACCCAGCCTAACTCTTGTTGTTAATACACAGATTTCTGAGCGACAAACATGGAACAAATATTTTTGTGTACTGAAATTTTTTTTTGGCTGTGACACTGCAAATCAAGTAAATAATTTTCAGGTTTAAATGGAATTGTTCCTACAATGACACAGTTTTCCTGCTGTTGACAGCCAAGAAAATGTTCTGTGTAAAAACAACCCATCCCTTTGCCATGGAGAAATACCAGAAAATGCAAAAACGTCAAATTTACTGAAGGAGGATTTTTTTCAAAAAGCAGAAACAGGATAGACTAAGGCAAGACTAAAGCTAGACTGTCCCAGGCACGGCAGGAGCCCAGTGAAACAGCATGAAAATGCTGTGACTGTCTATGATAATAGCTCATCCTAAGAGATAAAAAACAACTTTAGAGGTTTACCAGTCTGTGAAACAGATGATTAAATTACTCCATCACGTTTATTCAGGCTCAGAGGTGACTGAAGTTTAGCAGCACATTCAGCTGATGGTGCAGAGGAAGGATGACGATCTGCAAAAAGACACCCAGCACAGAGAGAGGGACAGGGATAACCCAGAGCAGGGCAGGAACAAGATGAGGAAATG
Source organism: Sylvia atricapilla (assembly GCF_009819655.1). Taxonomy (NCBI): domain Eukaryota; kingdom Metazoa; phylum Chordata; class Aves; order Passeriformes; family Sylviidae; genus Sylvia; species Sylvia atricapilla. The sequence goes on from NC_089146.1 coordinate 37,349,698, forward strand.
GCCTCAAGCTGTGCCAGGGGAAGGTCAGGCTGGATACTGGGGGAAATTCCTTCATGGACAGGGCTGTCCAGCCCAGGCAGTGGTGGAGCCCCCATCCCTGGACGGATTTAAAGCCCTGAGGATGTGGCACTTGGGGACACGGGGCAGTGGTGGCCTGGGCAGTGCTGGGAATGGTTGGAGTCCATGATCATGGAAGGTTTTTTCCAACCCCAGTGATTCTGTGGTTCCTTGCTCCACATACAAAGTTTTCCCTTGTTTGCTTTGTTTAACAGCAGTTCTATAACAATTATTTCCCCAAGTCCCACCCAAGTGATTGTGGTACTACAGGCAAGGGGGTTTCTTTTGTTGGCTGCACTGGCCAGAAGAATTGCATTCCCTCGGATATAGCAAAATAAAACTCTTCATTTGAAAGATTTGCTAACAAAAAGGAGGATCCTGCCCCCATCTGGCCTCCCTGGAAGGGAGCAGCCTGAGGGGGAGCTGGAGCAAGAAATCCCAGATTCACAGGGCTTCAAATCCTGCTTTGGAAGGGACTCACATGGATCAAATCCAGCTCCTGGCCCTGCACAGGAGAGTCACAAGAATCCTTCCCAGCATCTCTGGAAGGATGGGAACTCTGGCTGCCCAGCCACTCTCTGTGCTCAGAACAGACAGGAATTCCAGGTTTGGATGCAGGTTGGGTGGCAGGGCAGTGGAGAGAATCACAACGTTCCTGGAGCAGCCCCAGTCCTGCCACAGCTTGTTTGGGATGCAGATGGCTCCCACTGTGCTGTGTCCTGGGAATACGGGCCCTGCCATCTGCCAGGGCATGGGAAGGGACCTCAGTGCCCTCAGCAAAGCTGTGCCCACCACCAGGAAACACAACAGTGGCTTCATTCCCTTTGCCTCCCTAAATCCCTGCCATGCCACAAATTCCAGGTCACTGCCACGCAGAGACACCTTCTGACAAAATGACCCAGCCTCAGAGCTGGGCTGTCTCTTCCCCAGGGCTGGGAGGAGGAAAGGAGAGGAAAAAAAACCAGTGATCAAAATCCTGAGAAGCTTCTTACTTTCAGAAAAGCAGAAATAAGGTTTCATTTTAAATCTCCAAACCCTTCCCCCTCTCCCTACTCCAGCCACCCTGTCCTTCCTTCCCTGGGCTCAGCATGGAATAGTGGTTGCTGCTGCTCCTGGCAGGAAAATCCTGCAAAAATGAGGGTTTTTTTTTCCCACCTTATCTCAGTTAAAAGAGACCAAACTGACCAATATGCAGTTTCTGCATTAACCCAGCATTCTCTTAAAACCACCAGGAATGAATGGTCTCAACACTTGATGGAAAAACTGTGCCTGGATTCAGGCTGCCCTTGTCCACAGGATGGCAAAGGGAAAAGAAAAAAAGCAAATTCCCTGTCCTTCCTAGGGAATAGTCCCCACTGATGAACTCTGTCAGCACTCCAGGATTTTATCCTGGAGAAAAGGAAGCTCAGGGGAGACTTTATTTTTATCTACAACTTACCTGGAAGAAGGGTGCAGCCAGAGGGGGGCTCAGATCTGCTCCCAGGGAACAAGGGACAGGATGAGTGGAAACAGCTTCAGGCTGTGCCAAGGGAGGGTTAAATTGGATATTAGGGAAAATCTCTCCCTGGAAAGGGTTGTCCAGGCCTTTTGGCTGCCCAGGGCAGTGGCGGAGTGCCCACTCCTGTAGGACAATTCAGACACTGGGATTTCTCAGGAAGATTTGCACATCAAGCAAAGTTCAGGACTTTCCTCCATTCATCACCTCAACCTTTTCACTGCAGCACCTTTGGCATCCCAGGCACACTGGGTCTCCAAGAAACTCCCTGGCCAGCTCCACACAGAAACACCTAAACAGTTTGGTTTATTTGTCACTTACACAGCTCTGATTTCCACCCATTAACTCAGGTTTCAAAGCCCAACACCATGGGAAATGACACAACATCCGTGAGGATCCCACAGCACCAGGCCCTCCCTCAGAACTCTTCAACATTTACACTAAATCCTTATTTCTGTACAGATTTAGACCATTTTCATTGTTTCCAAGGAAATTTGCATGACCTTTTTGCATGACCTCTTTACATGACCCCATGAGTTGCCTACATATATATATACACACATATATATTTGAAACAGAAAGAAAACCTTCTAGTTCTGAAGAATGAAGGTAAAAACCATCAGAACTGAAAAATTAATGACAAGAATTAACTGTCTTTATTGTCAGTATTGTTGACTATTCTGTAGCTTTACATGTATTTCATCCCCATATCATCATAAAAACATATTCAGAATAACTCAATACAGACTGTGCAACAAGAGAGCAGCAACAGTAATTTAAAACGTGATAATGGCATCAAGAAAGTATTAATTATTAAAATAATTAAAAATGTATTATTTAAAAAAAAATGAAGAACTCAGCAGTCTTAACTTTTATACACTCAAGAAAAAGAGCCAAAAAAAGTAACATTTTCTGTTAAAAAGCCTGTTCACAGTTCCATGCACCAGGTGCAAAGGCCTATAGAATGCACAGCTGGGCTAAACCAAACAAAATTAATGTGTGAGAATGATGGCTTCTCTTTTAAATCACCTAACATTTAACTGGATTCCAAGGAAAACTACAAGCAGTTTTTAGAAGTTATATCAAAGTCAAGGAATTATGGAGTTAAGAGGAACAGGACCTGGCTTTAAGGCGTTCAGCCACAAAAATGTCCCGGGAGAATCACGGAATTGCAGACTGGTTTGGGTTGGAAGGGACCTCAAAGATCATTTAATTCCAGTTCCTTGCCATGGGCAGGGACACCTCCCTCTATCCCCGGGTGCTCCAAGCCCCATCCAGCCTGGCCTGGGACACTTCCAGGGATCCAGGGGCAGCCCCAGCCGCTCTGGGCAGGCAGAACAGCAGCACCAGGGAGGAACTGGAGGCAGAGCCAACCCTGCTGGGAAAAGCGTGTCCCAAAGGAAACAGCTCCAGCCAGAACAGCTAAAAGTGGAGGTGGAAGGATAAGGAATGTGGGAAGGCATTTTGCCTTTTCTACACTATCCTAATGGGGGGGAGTTGCTGCAATTCTTTATTCCTCAGAACTCTGTCTGCCTGTTATTTACAGGGAGGTTATTCCATGGGATCACCCCACAAATACAGCTGGAAGGAACCCAAGGAGGTTATCCCATGGGATTTACCCATGGATGCAGCTCCTGCAGCTGGAAGGGACCCAAGGAGGTTATTCCATGGGATTTACCCATGGATGCAGCTCCTGCAGCTGGAAGGGACCCAAGGAGCCCCAAATCCCCACCCAAGGCTGGTGAGGCTGCAGGGCTGGGCAGGAAGATCCTTTACACAACCCTGGGATCACCAAGGCTGGAAATGCCCTCCGAGGTCACCGAGTCCAACCTGTGCCCGACCCTCCCTTGGCACCCCGTGCCATATCCAGCCCATGAACACAAAATTGGGAATTTCATCTCCTAAGGCAACTTTGGCTCCATCTCTTTTGCTCTTTAAGAAGTTTCCTGCAGCTCCCCAGCATTCACCGGTGATGTGTGTGATATGTGGGTATGGAAGAGGGGCACGTCCCTGGGATTCAGCATTTCTGACAGGAAGACAACATTTCACACTCATTTTAATTCCCATTCTTGACACCAACCAGCACAGATTTATCACCAAACTTGTCCCAAACAAAGCCCCCCATCACAGGCTGGGCAGAACAGCACATTTCACCCCCAAAAAACACCTAAACAGCCCCAAATAACAGGTCAGAAATCACATATTTGCTCGAAAACTTTCACTGCAACTCCCACACACAAAATTTAATGCAAACAGGCACATTTTGACAAGTGTTTTCAACTTAAAATCATAAATACTGGTAGGTTTGAAAGAATTAGCAATTGACATAATTTATAAATGCATAAAAACGATGGTACAGAGCTCCCCAGCCCAAATTTGTATTTGCTCCACTTCAACGAGAATTAGGAGAACACAACGAGTTCCCTTCAGCTGCATGAAAACCAGAGTTTGAAAGACACAAAGTGGCAAAGGGGAAACAATTCAAGGAATGCTCTGATCAAATTTCAGGGGGAAAAAAAGTTGCTTAATAGAATCCTGTTTTTCCTTTGCTATAATAAACAGCTCTATAAAATGTTTTGGTTAAATGACTTTAATACCCACGCGTGAGTGCAGACACAGGAGGGCTCCAGCTGGGAGCTGCCAGCCCTCCCAAGGCTCGGGATTAATTTGAAGCCATCATTTTATACATTCTGAAAAACGCGATTTTTCTCGCAGTTAGCCACGTCCTGGCTGCGTTTCTTTCAGGAAGATGACAAAGTCTGGAGAGAGAAAGAGAGAAAAGTACAAAGTACAAGCGATCAAAGGAAACCTGACCCCGGCTGCGGGGAGGAACACACGCGGATGTTCCTCCGTCAACACCAGGCAGGACACGGAGCAGCACCTGGGCAGAGCCGATTTATGCCCAAAAATCACAGGAGAGTCTTGGAATGGGCAGAGCAGCCTCGGAACCAGCGGCGGCTCCGCCCGGGGACATCCACGGACACTCGGCGTGGACACACCGTTCCTCGGTCACACAGCCCAGCCCCACACCTCGTCACCCAGAGCTCATTTTAGTTTTTAACCTCCCCACAGAATCCAGCTTTTCTTGGCTCCATCCTCAGTTAGACCAGGAGAACACCGAGCTGAAGATGTCCAAGGAAGGATTCCCAGCCTTCCAGGTAAAGCAGCGTTTTCTGGCTTCCAGGCAGAAAATCCAGTCTCAGCCAAGTTTTGTACAGTTACAAACAGGAAAAGCTTAAAAACCCCACCCAGCTCGGTCCTTACCCAAAATCTGACTTAGAAGGCTCAGGGTGGTAAAGTGACTCCACTGTGGATAAAGCTACAATAGAAAAATTCACTGGTAAGGCCCTCTTAAGGCAAGGAGAGAGTTCCTGCTCATGATTCTCAAACACAAAATACAAAGATACAGTGCCAGCCCCTTATAATTCATCATTTTTGGCCATTTAATGTATTCACTACAACATAATATATTCAAGTCACATCTGGATTTATAACCAGGCCACATCTGGATCACAGGAGTGCAAAGACATTTTCCTTCCTCAGTGCCACTCTTGGTGCCACGGGATCATCCCTGCCCTGCCTAGAGGTGCTCAGCACATCCATCTCAATTAGCTGAAAACGACTTCAGCCCTAATTAATCTGACAGTGACAAACTTGAGTTGCACCAGCCAGTGAGGAAGCAACTGCTGCCACCAGGAGCTTCCCAAGGCCAAGGACTCCTGGGTGGAGTTATTTAAACAGTCCCTTGACAGGAATTCCAGCCAACCACCCTGACACAAGGACACATTCAGTATTTCCTGTCCCAAAGCAACCTCAGTGATGCCTGATTAATAGAAAAGTGCTTGGAATGGCAGGGATGGGAGAACTGTAACAAATTCATCACAAATCCTGTTAAAACTTGGGTGTAGGGAGGGGAAAACCCACTCATCTCCACACACTGGGAGGCTTTTATAGATACGTATCTCTATTTTAAGGGAGTGGGAATGGTAGCACAGGAAATAAAGCTGATTATGGAATTAGTTTTAGGCACTTGAGCTGCAGAGATGTGGAAGGTGCTCGTCAGGTGCATTTACCATTCACACACCTACACAGTGCTCAGCAGAGCAGCTACTCAGCCTCCCAAAAAGAAAAAAAAAAATTAAAAAATGAAGCTATTCACACTCCCCAGGTTTATTTACCACCTCTCCTCACAATTAAAGATCTGTATAATTCCCAGATGCCAGAAGCAGCATATTCCAGAGATGATTTACCAAACTGATGATCTTCTAAACCGAGAGAAACATTTGAAGCATCAGATTATTGAAATATGACCAATTTTTTTTTGCTACTAAAATGCCATTTTGCACCATCACTTCAATAACCTTTTTAAGGCCCTTTTCCCAAGAATGAATTTCATGGAGAACAAAGGCAAAGCCTGAGCTTCAGCTGGAAGCCAAGGCAGGGTGAACCACCAGCATCAGAGCCCAAGGTCATGGCTCAGGGTAAGACAATCCCTGCCCAACTATCCCCCAGCGGGAGCAGCACAGATGCCAAGTTCCTTGGCTTTTCTATGGACAGAGCAGGGAGAAAAATGGGAATTCCCCTACAGGGAAAAGAAAAAAAGCTGTCAACAAGGAGCACTTACACAAAACACAAAAGGGTCTAGAGATCAAAAGTCTGGCTGCTCTTCTCAGTGACTAAATTTAAAACATTTCAAAGTTCACACACACACACACACACACACACACACACGTGCACTTCAAAGCACCACCACAGCAAATATTCCAGCTGAGAGTTAGGAAATGATCACAGAGTCTGGAACTGATCACAGCAACCATTCCAGGTGAGAGTCTGGAACTGATCACAGAGTCTGGAATTGATCAGAGTCTGGAATTGATCACAGCAACCGTTCCAGGTGAGAGTCTGCAATTGTCACCTCTGCTGACAATCCCCACCATCCCCACAGACTGAAAATCAGCACTTAAACCCCTGGACAACAGCACAATGTATCAGGAAACATCAGCCACCACTGAATTCTGGCTACATTTGCCCTCAAACTACAAAATACACAGAAAGCTCACAGTGACCCATGACATGTTTGCAGTCAGGTTAACACTGGGTTGTTCACTGACCAAGACACAGAAAACAATCGAGTGCTTGCATTACAAAGCCCTCAGGGCACAGAAAACCCTGTCTGACAGCCAGTCCTGAGGTGTGCAGTCACTCCCAGCCCTGCTGGGCTCTGTGGTCACTGGGGAAACCAAGACAAGGTGAACCTCAGGGGCCACAGCAAGGGGAAGTGGCACGGGGAGGAAAGAGTAAAACCAACTGAAGTGATGTGTAAACACGGAGTATCTGCTTGCAACACGACCCACTCCTGCAGCCACCACCACACCTGCACCATCTGACACAGAGTTCCTACAAAAGCACAGCCAAACAGCAGAAATCCCAACACTGCTCCACCATGAACAGCAACAACTCCTTCTCCTACCAGCCAAGGCCCAGCTCACCCAACCTGTGCGGATTCAGCCCAGGGAAGACATAAGACTCAAAAACCAAACACTTGGGTTTAGAAGCAAGTCTGCTTTTTCTTTTTTTTAGACTAGAAAATGTACAATTCCATTTCATATGCAAGTGTGCACAGAGCTTGTTGCTTGTAGATACTGTCAGAGAAACTGAGAGAGTCCTTGCATTAAATTGTTAATTCTTCAAACATTGATACATTTTGCAATACACCAGTTAAATACCAAGATCTATGTGCATGCACTAGAGATATATGCATGTACACTTTAATGTTTAACAAAGACAGCAGATCCCCCAGCCAGGGAGCGTTGGAGATACCAAAAATAGATTAAAAAGTTAAATTCTTTACCTGCCTTTGTTAAATACAGACTTTGAGATTGCCTCCCCTCCTTTCCCCCAGGATTCCTGTGCTCCCAGGGAGGCAGGTGGGCAGGAAGGCAGGAGCTGACCAGATTATCCCAGAACCAAAGAGAAGCACCTTAAAAAGTTCAAACTAAGATTTAAAATGTCTTTAAAATGCCTTTTCCATCCTTACCAGACATGGGGGCCGAGAAAGGGAAGAACATTTTCAACGGTTTTGTTTCATTTTGCTGAACTCCCAGTGCATCACCCAGAGAAGAGTCTGACATTTCCAACCACCCCACTGCCTCCCCAACTGCCTGGATCCTCTAAAGTGGGAATTCTGACCCTCCTGTGCCTGGGACAGCCATCCCAGCAGGTGTGACAGCAGAGAAAGGTGATTCTAGTGTTCTCACACTGCTTGGGGACCATGCAAGGGAGTTCTGCCCTGGAACTCGTGTGGGTCACCTGGAGCTTTTCAAGTAGTGTCATCATTTTTGTCCCCATCCAGTCTCCTCCACTGCATATTGATACATCTGCACATTTTACCATCTGCACATTTTATGTAGCAAAGAGAGTTTTTCCTCTGAAAAACGCTTCATTAGAGTCTGACTTGTATTCCAGTGACACTTTCAAACGTACTTTTGTGCCTCTTCTTTGGTTAAGAAAAAAAAAAGATACTTTTCCCTTTTTGACAGCTGAAGGTACTTCTCCCAGACCTGAATCAACCAGCAGAGCACAGAAGGAGTGGGCAGGCCCTGCAGCATCACCCAATCCAATGACGACCACAATAAAAGAGGAAAATCCATTCCATTTGAAACACTTTGGCAAATTTGTTCCGTTTGCCAACCCTGGAATTCGAAGCTCAATCCGTGTGCCTCAATCCATTCCAGCCTCCTCCCTAATCAAAAAAATCACGTGGAAAAAAAAAAAAACAAGCAATGGGCTGAAGAGAGAGTTTGTTTATCAGGTTGTGGAGAGCCGAGGTGTGATTGACGTTACAGCCGTACGGACACAGAGGGACGGGACTGGTGACACGGGCACGTGGCCGTGGCACAGATTAGGACTGCTGCCACCATACTGATTCAGCTTTACACTGGTCTGAGCAGATTGCAATGAACCTAGGATTGAGGTATAAATATACACAAATATGTACAGTACACATACAGGAAAAGAGTTTTGCATTTGTAACATCGGCAACCTTAGAAATACTGGAGAGTCGATACGTACGCCAATGACTCGCTGGCTGAGTTACTGGAATAATGAAGCCAACAACTTCCACTAGAGAGGGCTACAATGGGATCATAAAACTCTAAATTAAAAGCTCCTTCCTCTTGCTTCATCCTCCCCATGCCCAAGGCTGGACTGTTCCCAGGGGCAGCTTGAAAAGAAGGTTGGTCACAGCTCTGAAGGTGTCCTCCGAGCAACCCGAACCAAAGTGGAGCCCAAAGTGCTCCTTTGTGCCTGCTCCCAATTCCTGTCCATGTGTGTGTGTGTTTGTGTGTGCAGCTATGTAGAAAATACAGTTGCCATCAGTTCAGTATAAATACATCCACCCCACCAATCTGCCACTGGAACAGCTCTGCTGCAGCAATGTCTGTGCAAAGAGGTCATTAAAAATCATCTGATCTTCAGGCGGGACATCATCCACTCCAGTCCTTGGCACAGCCTGGGAACACAAGAGAGAACATTTAGGGAATGCTGGCACTTCTCAGGATAACTCCAAAGGTAACTCCACAGCATCAACTGAAATTCTTCCCAAAGAACTCTAAATCATTTCTGGAAACTCTTCACTCCCTGCATGGCACTTCCTACATCTTATGATGTCATCTATGGTGAGAGAGTTCAGATCCCAGCTCTTCAAGACATGAAGTTCTCTCTAATTAGGATTATTTTTAATGAACCAGATTTCAGTTTGCCCCCACCTCACCCCACCCTCATCAAGCCCAAATGGTATCAAGTCTTATCTCTTTGAGGTGACACCATGGGTTTGATGTAAAGTTGGTGTTCTGAGCCCAAAAATACTTTAGGTATCAAGATTATGAAGTGTTGAGGCCCTGGCACAGGGTGCCCAGAGAAGCTGCAGCTGTCCCTGGATCCCTGGAAGTGTCCAGGGCCAGCCTGGACAGGGCTTGGAGCAGCCTGGGACAGTGGAAGTTGTCCTTACCTGCAGGGGTGGGGTGGGATGATTTAAGGTCCCTTCCACCCCAAACCATTCTGGGATTCTGTCACTCTTATGGCCAGGGGAGGAATGTGTGTTAAACCCAAATACCGCAATAAAAGCCCCAGAGTAATTCCACATTCCCCTCCCGTGGACACCAATCCTTCTTACCCCTCTCCAGTGAGAGCACAGCAGGCCTGAATGTGCCACTGGTGATCCTTAATTGAAGTCAGCTTCAGGAACTGGGAGATCTCAGCTACTGTCATGCACTCCTTCACATCCTGCTTGTTAGCAAAGATCAGCAATCCTGCTTTCTTCAAGTCCTAGGGAGAAAGGAGAGGAGGTAAGGACCTTGGGGGCAAAAGAGGGGACACCAAAGCAGGGAACCCAGAGCCCAGCCAACAATCCAGAACAAAGTGCTGCACTGCAAAGTGCTGGAAACCCTCTGATCCTGCACACCAAACAGCCAATTCTTGCCATGGATGAGGAGTGAAACACTCAGGACAACGTTTTGCTGTGCTCCATGAGGATCAGAGCCCTGTGTACCCCTGTACCTGAGCAGCAGTGACAATCTGGGGACAGTGACTCCAGGGATAAGCTTATTTTACCTCAAATTGCTTGGAATTACATCAGGGCAGGGATGTATTATGGAAAATCTTTCCCTTGGAAAGCAAAAAGGTGTTCCCAGGAAGCCAGGCCAGCTCAGGCACTGAGCTACACACCAGGCTCACTCCTGTTGACAAGCAGCAAAATTAATTCCCAAATAATCAACTGCTCCACAAAATAGCTGGAACTGAGCTGGCACAACTCAATTCTGCCTTAACAGCAACTCCACGTTAGGAGAAAGGAAAGATTTTCAAGGAGCAAAGAAAAGGGATTTTAAATCAATATTTGACTTTCTTTGCTGCTCTCTCCCAACGTCACAGCCACGTCTGGGGAGGGAGCCTGGGAACATCCTGCCGGCAACAAAGGGCACATTCACTGCGAGGTGGCTCCCAAATCGCCTCCATTCTGCCTGGAATTCCAGCCCTTCCCTGCGGCTACATCAGCTCGTTCACAACTTCACCTTCCTTTAGGGATTAGGAAACAGAAGATGCAGGTTTTTGCAACAGCCTGAAGAGTCCAGCTCTGAAATCCTAATCCTGGACAGCAGCACCGAGCCCCTCCGTGCCACATTTAACACTGCACAGCCTGACCTGCTCTATTAGAATTTACTTTATTAAACATGATTTAAATTAAATATCAAAAGTTTTAAAAAAACCCACAAAAACAAACAAACAAAAACAAAACAAAAAAATATTAAAACTCAAAAGGTACTATGCAAAGCCCTTGGTTTTCCTCCAAGGAAATCCATAGGCAGGCTGTGCCCTTCCTGCAAGCTCCCAAACTCTGGCTATAGGTTAAATATAGATGCAATATTTTAGGCTCTCATGCCATCATTTTTATGCACTTTTTCTTTTTTTTTTTTTATTCTGACACTTAAATTTGGAAGCTGGGTGTCAGCTCACACACCCTGATCCAGTTTGCATTCAGGTCATGCCACAGGTGCTGCCTGGCTTTTACATCAGCCCAGCTCAGGTTTAGACCTGAGCCAGGGCTCAGGTTTAAGGAGGGTCCTGACAATTTAGCAATTTCCACTCTGGAATTCCACTCTGCATTCTGCTGCAGCCACGGGCTGAAGTTCCTTCAGTTTTAGAGCTGGGTGCTCTAACACACATTGTAAAGGTTGTAAAGCCTCAGGTAACCATGAAGATATCAAAAATAAATATTAAATTATTGCAGGAAACCATGGGGTTTTAAAGGCTCTAATTCAGATATTAAAATGGATTGAAGTATAAACCCCACAGATGTCTCTGACAGGTCCCAACTGCTCTTTCACTGGAGCACTCTGACAGGCTACTTCTGAAATTTAGTATTAATTAATACCAGCTTTATTGGGAATTTCACAGAAGACAGTTCAGGGTGTAAATGGGCTTCCCTTGGCATGCATCAGCCAGATAATTAAAATAAAGGTTAAAATACATATTAAAGACACAGGGTGCACTCACCTCATGTGCTAACATTTTATACAGCTCTTCTTTAGTCACAGAAATTCTCTCTCTGTCTGTGCTGTCCACCACAACTATCACAAACTGCAAAAAGGGAGAGTTATTAGGCAGAGAAACTCTTGCTGTTCCCACTCCCAGCCCATTATCCAGCTGGATTATCAGACACCATCCCTGTTCCCAAACCTTCCCTCCAGCCCCAGTAATCCCACAGGCCTGGGGTTATTGACAGCCTCTGCTGTGCTTTGGGTACAAAGGCAGCTCTCACACAACTTTTTGCTTTCTGTTCTCCATTTTTCAGTGAAAAAAAATCATATTGAAAGCAAGAAATTTCTTTGTAATCCCAGATCTGGTTTTGGTCTTTGCTTGGTGTAACTGAGGCACCACACAGATCCCTCAAATAATTTGTCGCAGCCTTTAAAACAAAGTGCATCAGTTTTCTTTGTCTAGGTCAAGAACTAAGATGAAAACAAATATTTGCATGGGATTACAAGAGTCCTGAAGCTCCAAACTCCAAGAACACACTCCCAGCTTCATTCAGGCTGGAAAAGAACTTTAAGGAATCACAGCACCTCATCGGGATGAACTGGAGAACAAAGGTAATTATTGTGACTATTGCATTCAACCTCACAAAACGCTATTTATAGAATATAAATCATTGCATTTAAATTGTATTTGATAACACATGGGAAACCTTGATTTAAAGCCTTTTTAGGAAGTTGTGGGCTTGGTAAAATTTATATACATATATATAATATACATATACATATAGATTTTTTATATATATATATTTATATGTATGTGTGTATGTACTGCAACTGCACCTCTAAAGAGTTCTGAAAACTCCTGGGGGTGTCTAAGCTGGTGCTGACAGGAGCTTGTGAGACAGAGCTGCCAATGTTTTGGAGGAAAACTTTAGGGCTGTCAGGCAGGTTCTGGAGGAGCCACTGCAGAGAGAGTGACCACAGAGACAGCAAGGAGGGACCTGCAAGTCCCAGATGGGTGAGAGCCCCCAGGGCCAGCCCCAGACCAGGAGCAGAACACCCCAGAGGTGTGGCAGGGCCCCTGACCTCGGTGTTGGTGTAGTAGGTGTTCCAGGAGGAGCGCAGGGACTCCTGGCCCCCGATGTCCCACATCAGGAAGCGCGTGTTGTTCACCACGATCTCCTCCACGTTGCTGCCGATGGTGGGAGAGGTGTGAACCACCTCGTTCATGGAGCTGCACGAGGAACAGGGACAGAGACAGGGCAGTCACACACAGGGAGCCGTGGAACTGCGCCTCAAGGGGGATTCCCACTGAGAGAACCTCAGCAAATGTCCCCGCGCAGCCAAGACAAGGTTTGATGGTGGGAAGTGCAGAAACGTAAATACAAACAGCAATAAAAAGGACTCAGTGAACTATGTAATAATCAAATTATAGAGCTGAGAGAGCACTCGTGGACAAAATGTGTTATAATTAATTAAATCACGGAGCTGAGAGAATTTTTGCTTCAGAAGCTTTTGGAAGCACTCAGCTCTTCTTTCTCCAGGCTCATTTTGGCTCACACGGGATGGAGCAGTTGTTTTGCTTCAAGAATGTGGTTAAGCCACAAGATTTCCAAGGTTTCAGAAAAACAACTCATCCTCCAGCTCCACCAGAAACACTTCACCCACTCCATGCCAGGGCAGGCCACTAAAACCAGATTTTCTTCACAGTGCGCTGTGTCCTAATCTCCTCCTCTTCTCCCCTCAGCACAGTCCAATACACAACTTTTTGGAGACAAATGCAGCCATTAAATATTTCAAATATATTGTTTAGAGATAACTGAGTGTGACTTTGCCACTAAGAACGTCACTTTCACATCAAACAACCAAATGTGTGCTCTGGATTCTCCTAAAGTTCAGCCGAGTTAAACTCTACTGTAACAGGCAAAAAAATTAACAGTAGCTCCAAGGCAAACCATCTGTGTTCAAAAGAACTTAATTATTTTTTCTTCTGATCGCCTTGATATAGCTTTTCATTTTGTATGAGCCTTTTTGAAGTTCCAGCAGAGCTTTTAGTTACAGTGACAGCAATTTGAGACTCATAATGGTGCTGGAATATTTCCTGAAGAGGATACAGAGAGCCAAGGAGATAAAGGCATGGTGCAGTGTGCTGAAAAGCAATCCCAGTTACCCTGGGCCAGTGCAAGGAGAGCTGAGTATGAGAAGGGGAGCAAAGGAAGTGTCTGGAAGAGGAAAGATGGGGTAGGGTTAAGGAGAAGTAAGGCAGGAGGAGAAGAGAACTGGGAAAGTCCTGGGGAGTGAAGTGGGTACAAAGAAAAAGGAGACATACAGAGATCTGCATGAGAGGGAAAAGAAAACACTTGAAACTGCAGAAATAAGGGGAAGAACCAGACATTTGTGGAGGAAGTGGATTACAAAGCACCAAAGAGGCCCTGGGCTGCAGCAGTTCCCAGTCTAAAGAAATACTCTTCATTCTGTTTGTGCTTTTAGACATCTCTCACTCCCTCCATAAATCACCATCACCTTCATCCTTCCTCTCTCCCTGCAGCATGGCAGGGCACGAGGAGCCAGAAATGTTTTGGAAAAGGCGAAGCAGGTTGGAATGTGACAAACCCCAACCACTTCCAGAAAGGCAGTTTTAACTGTGGGATTGGAGCAGCATGGCCACATGGTTTAACAGGAATTATTTCTGACTCAGGAACACTCCTCAGTGCCACAGCACTGCACGTGGGAAAGGGCCAATCTGTCCCCAGCACTAACAGACCTTGAGCTGCTTGTGCCACCCAGCAGCTTCCAAGCCTGTGGACAGATTGGTGTCCTCTTATCAAACTGCAGCTGAGGAACTGAGATATGGAGCTCATTCAAGCTCCATGTAAACCAGGAGCAAGGTTAAAGCAAGGCAAACACAAACCAATGCTGCTGTTGAAGGCAGAAAGTGCAGGACAGCACAGAGATGTTGTCCTGGGTTTGTGCTGGTATCAGCCTTCCCCCATCCCACAAACCACACCAAATTCATCTCAGCACTGGGGACACACGGCACAGCAGGGAGAGGTGCTCTGCCACTCACAGAATGATTTGTCTGCTCTTTTTATCTGTGGCGTGGATCAGTTTTGCAACAGCGTCCCGTGGCCAGCGCTCACCACAATCACATTTTATGGGGCTGGCAAAGAGGCAGGGCCGTGACACCAAGGGCGGCTGGGAGCACGTGCTAACAGCAGGTGATGAGATCCAAAACCCTTGAACAAAACCTCCTTCATGCAGCAGGCACAGCACAGCCCTTTCCAAACTCCAGCCACCCACTGCCACCTGGAGAGCTCCGAGGAAAACCACCCAGGGCCACGTAACACACCTGGAAATGCCCCCAGCGTCCCCTGCAGGTCCTACTTACAATTGGTACAGAATGGTCGTTTTCCCTGCATTGTCCAGGCCCACAATGATCACTTTGTGCTCTGCAATGGAAACAGCACTGGTAAGTCACAGCTGTGGGTCTGCAGCGAGGTTAGTGCCACGTCTGCCAGTGTTTTCCTGAGCCAACAGTGCCCAGGTGCCATGGCCAGGTGTGTTGGTGGGCCAGCCCAGCCCAGGAAGTTTGTGTGGGCAGGTGCTGCTCGGGGCAGGGAAGGGACTGGCAATTTCTCCCCATTCCTGAGAGATTTCAGAAGGAAGTTTTCCATCTCTGCCTGCCAATGTCACGCTGGGATCCTCTCCCAAGCTGCTGCAGGGTTTTGCAGCCTGAATCAAACTCCATCCCCCCCGCCACCACAGCTCTGAGCTCCACTTTCCCTTCATCCAGGCAGTACCCTGATGTCTTTGCAAAGAACGGGTAAAACCCCAACCGGGCTGCTCTGCAGTGTGATCCCTGTGCCCTCCTTTCCTCCTGGGGAACAGAGGTGCCCTGGAACATTCCACAGGACACATTCCCCCAGTTTGGTCTTGGACCAGTCACCAGGTGCTGCACAAGCCACCTCTGGCATTTTGGGGCTCTATGCCCCAATCAATTCTCGCTTCCCTTCAGCACCTCCTCCTCTCCTGTGCATCACAAAAGTCACTGGGAACTCTACAGCTGCTGGTGTCAAGCACAGCCAAATTTCTGATTTCCAGTTTGGGTGAGCACAGCCAGCTCTCAGCTCTGTTACTCAACTTTCCCTTGCACAACCAAGCAGGACCAGTCACGTAAAAGCTTGGTGAGAAGAGGGTTTTCCCCTCCTTCCTCGTCTTCCTCAAGGGCAACAAAAGCCATTAAAAAACATGCCCGAGCCTCAGACACTGAGATCAACCCCTGCCAACAAACTACACTCACACTGATTTATCCCAGAGGAGAGGGAGGGGACAGGGGTCAGGTAAGTGGGAGTTTCCTGGGTCTCGTTTTATCAATATTGTGTGGTTTTGCAGAGTTGTCTTTTACGCCATCCAATACAAATTCCAGCTTTAAAAACTTTGCACAACTGCACAATATTGTAAAAGTGTCTGCTTACCTGACCCCACATAACTAGGAACTTTTGTTTCAGGTGGGAAGCTGCCAGCATAGTGGATGTTAGGAAATCAGTTGGAACGGGAGGTCTGAGGTGGGGCTGGATGCTACAAAACAAAAATATTTTGTTGTGTTTGCACTACACGTTAACGGGGACACAACCGGGACATTCAACGAGCAGGTGGGAGAGTACCGAGGTTCACTTAAAATCGAATTCCACGGACTTCGGGAACATGGAAAGAGCATCAGCAGGTGCTCTGCAGTTAAAGTTACAACTCTCACCAACACCTTGCCGTAAGGAGACAGGGGTTAAAAATCCCAGAACGCCGCAACGGTTTGGGTTGGAAGAGAAATTAAGGATCATCCAGTGCCACCTCCCTGCCATGGGCAGGGACACCTTCCACTGTCCCAGGGTGCCGCAAGAACCACTGTCCAACCTGGCCTGGGACACTTCCAGGGATCCAGGGGCAGCCACAACTGCAGCTATAAATAACATTTACTCCCCGAACGAGCCAGATCTCCAGGTTTGCCTCTGAAACCCGCACTCTGCCGACAGCGAGACGAGCCCACCCGCCCCGCCGCGCCACGGCCGCGCTCCTCTGGCACACGTTAATAATTGAACAGGCGGCTGTCAGGGAACGAGCACTCCAGTAATTGAAAGAAGGGGAAGAAAAAAAAAAAATATCAAGCCCCGACTTGCAGGAGCCCGCGCGGCCGCCCCGGAGCGGCTGTGGGTCCCTCCCGGCTGGCCCCCGGGCCTCACCCTGGTGGTTGAAGAGCCTCCATATCCTGGTGAAGAGGATCCCCATCCTCGGCCGGGCGCTCCGGGCCTCGCCGGCCGCGGCTCTGCGGGGCCGCGGGCGCTCAGGGCCCGGCGCAGCGCCCCGAGAGCCGGCTGGGGCCGCGCCGAGGCCGCTGCCGCTGGGACATCGCCGCGGGGTCGGGCCGGGGCTCGGGATGGGGCTCGGGATGGGGCTCGGGAGCGGAGCGGCGGCGGGAGCGGAGCAGCGCCCGCGGCCGCCTCACGGACGGGCCGGGCCGGGCGCGCTGCGCTGACGCGCGGGGGCGGCACCGCGGCCGCCATTACACGGCACCGCCTCAGCGTGCCCTCAGCGCGGGCTGCCGGCCCTCAGGGCAGGGACACCGCGGGTGTGGGCATGGGGGAGCCCGGGACAGTGCGGGTGTGGGCATGGGGGAGCCCGGGACAGCGCGGGTGTGGGGATGAGAGAGCCCGGGACAGCGCGGGTGTGGGCATGGGGGAGCCCCGGGACAGCGCGGGTGTGGGCATGGGGGAGCCCCGGGACAGCGCGGGTGTGGGCATGGGGGAGCCCGGGACAGCGCGGGTGTGGGCATGGGGGAGCCCCGGGACACCGGGGGCTCTGGGGATGGGACAGCCCCGGACACCGCGGGTGTGGGGATGAGAGAGCCCCGGACACCGAGGGCTCTGGGCATGGGACAGCCCGGGACACCGAGGGCTCTGGGGATGAGGCCCCCGGAGACACCGGGGGCTCTGGGCATGGGACAGCCCGGGACACCGGGGGCTCTGGGCATGGGACAGCCCGGGACACCGAGGGCTCTGGGGATGAGGCTCCCGGAGACACCCAGGGCTCTGGGGATAAAGGAGCCCGGGCCCGGCCGGCCCACCGCGCTGCCACGGGCGCCTCTCGCTTCACAGCTGCTCCTGCCGGGGCCTCGCTGCCCTCACAGCCAGGGATTGCTCCCCAATACCGCATCGAAATGCTCCCCTCAGGTTTAAACCCTTCCTCCATGTGCTGCCCCTTGTCCCCAGTCCCTCTCCAGCTCTCCTGGAGCCCCTTCAGGCACTGGAAGGTGGTTTTCCCGGAGCCTTCTCTTCCCCAGGTGAACACTCCCAGCCTGGCTGCAGTTTATGGGGAAACTACGTTCACTTTGCCCTACTAAAACTTGGTGTTCTGAGGAAAACGTGGGAATAACGTGGGTGAAGTCGCTCCCCAGTAGCTGGGGGTGTTTGCACAAGGGCGCCTTTGGTAGTCCTAAGACCCGCCTATAGCCTTCTCTTCTCTGAGATAAATTTCTCTGTCCAAACCCTCCACTGAGTTTAGATCCTCAGGGCTTTGACAATCCCAGGCAATAATTGAGTTGTGCACAGCTGTGTTAATGCTTAAGACAAGACCTTGGGTTGTTTGCCCTCTCACTTGTCCTGTCCTGACACCAAATTCCTTCCCCGACACCTTCCACTGTCCCAGGCTGCTCCAAGCCCCGTCCAGCCTGGCCTGGGACACTCCCAGGGATGGGGCAAGAAATCTTTCTTACTCCGGAGGTTTCTTTCATTTTTCCTTCAAGGAGCTTTTATTCCCACGGCAGCTTCTTGCATTTCATTTTCCCTGCTGGTTCTGAACTAAAGCAGCAAGGCCGGAGTCATCTCCAGTTTTCTGTGTCCAGAGATTTTTGTGTTTCCTGTTGCTCTGGAGGGGAATTTATGGCCCTGAACAGTTGAAAAAGAGAAATATCCCGACAAATCCACTGTGCCAGCCCATCCCGGTGTCACAGCTGTGGGTGTAAAACATGCCTCAAGTTCAGCATCCAGCCTGCAATGGCATTAATGATTTATTAGCTGTCGATTATCCCCCTTTCTGCCGGTCCTCAGCTTGGAATTTCAGCAGCAGCCAGGGTTTTTTACTGTTCTCAGCTCTCCTGGGCTCGGGGCAGGGTTCACTGGCTGCACAGCTGTGGGAGAGCTACCAAAGTTCAATCAAACTATTTATTCTGATTATTTAAATAAAAACCTCTAAGGTTTTCCCCCCGTGTCATTTTTCTTTGGGGTTTTTTTTCCCTATGGCAGGCTGGTTAAACCTGGACGGTCGTGCTGGTTTTTACAGACTAAGCTGGGCTTCCCAGTGCTGCTGCTGGCAGCTTTCTAAGGAAGCGTTCCAGTGGGCAGGGCTGGGCACAGCCTCGCAATTCCCTCCTGGAAATCTGGGAGGGCTCTTTCAGGTCGCGTACGTTTTGTTCCAGGCAGCTGTAACACACACAGGGTCAGCGAGGCTGTGCTGGGGAAGTGCTTCGGATGCCGACGGAAGGATTTCACCATGGAAATGCTTCTGTGCAGGAAAAA
This sequence comes from Sylvia atricapilla, assembly GCF_009819655.1. Lineage (NCBI taxonomy): Eukaryota > Metazoa > Chordata > Aves > Passeriformes > Sylviidae > Sylvia > Sylvia atricapilla. Next base: position 37,368,846 of record NC_089146.1, read on the forward strand.
AAAAAAAAAAACAGAGAGGATATGGAACGGCTTAGGTTGGAAAAGGGCTCCAAGATATTTGAGTCCAGTCATTTCCCATGTCCACAAGTGCCACATGCACTTTGAAATCCCTGCAGGGATGGGGATTCCACCTGAGCCCCTTTTCCATGAAGGAATTGTCCCAATATCCCCCCTGAGCTCCCCTGGGCCAGCCTGAGGCCGTTCCCTCTCCTCCTGTCCCTGTCCCCTGATCCCAAATCCCCCCGGCTGTCCCCTCCTGGCAGGGAATTCCAGAGAGGGAAAAGATCCCTCTGGATCCTCCTTTTCTCCAGGCTGAGCCCCTTCCCAGCTCCCTCAGGAATTCTCCAGCCCCTTCCCAGCTCCCTCAGGAATTCTCCAACCCTTTTCCCAGCTCCCTCAGGAATTCTCCAGCCTTTCCCAGCTCCCTCAGGAATTCTCCAGCCTTTCCCAGCTCCCTCAGCCGCTCCTGGGGTTCCAGCCTCTTCTCCAGGACATAGACAACTAAAGCAGCTTTAGAAACTTTAACCCCTAGGATCATATGAAAACACACAAAAGGTTTTTTTTTTTTTTTTTTTTTTTTTTTTTTTTTTTTTTTTTTTTTTTTTTTTTGGTGGGTTTTTTTGCTCAGTTTTATTTATTTGAAAACCCTTCTCCTTTCCATTAACAGCTCAGATGAAAACTCTCGTGTTGAGGTCTGATTTTGAACACGCAGCCAAGACAATCCCACTGAGCAGAACTTTAAGAGCTGGAGAAGTGCCTGAGGGGTGTAAATGCAGCGTGCAGCTCACCTGGCCGAGGTGCTCCTGGCCCTCCAAGGCAGGGTTTGGGTGCTCACAGCATCTCTGGGAGCTTGCTGGTTCCTGTTACTCATTTTTGGGAAGAGGAGGCTGGAAATCTCTGCCAGAGGCAGCATCTTCCAATGCTTTCAGTTTTCCAAGATGCCATCAATGGCTGGAGGTGGCACTCAGGGCTCTGGGCTGGTGACAGGGTGGGGACTAGTCACAGTTGGACTCGATGGCTTTGGAGGTCTTTTCCAACCTTCACCCTTCTGTGATAAACTGATAATTACCTTTCAATTCTCCAATCCTTTACCTCTCCCATCATTCTGCCCCTTGTTCCTGCCTAGGAACCTATTCTGTGTGAGATCCCACCAAATCCCAAACTCCTGAACATGCCCCAGAATCCTTCAAAGGAGCAGTTGGCTGCAAGTCCCTCATTCCCTGCTGGATCAGCAGGAAATATCTGTATTTTTGTACTTCTGGGTCGCAGCTATTTAAGCTCATTACAAAAATAAACATAATTTATTTTGCAGAGCAGATGCATCTCCTTCTTCAGAAGCTCATTAATTTTTCCTAAAAATGTAACACGTGAGGCTGCTGCCAAAAACTATTGGCAAACAACAAAAATGCCACAGGGCTCCGGGTTTCTCCCGACTGTCTGGAGCATTTTCCCAAGCTTAGTGCAGGACACCAAGAGACTGGACAGACTTTTAAATGCTTGGTAGTTTTGTTCATTTATTGTAGAAAAGTTATTGTAATGCAGTTCATCTTTGTACATCTAAATTCCAGAAAACGAATCCATAGAAATGAGAATACTATGGGCATGCAGTCTGCATGATCCTGGTCACAAAAATAACACCACTTTTTTTTTTTTTTTCCTTTTTTTAAACTTTTTCTTTTTTTAAAATTTTTTGTAGTTTTTTTTGAAAGCCACTAAAAGCAGAGGGAGAGCAGAGCATGCACCACTGTACACATTGCATAGTATATGGTACCCACATGCCTGGTCGGGTGCTACACACACAGGGTCTAGAGGGCAAAACAAAGGGAAAATCAGCAGAAAACACAAATTTGGGGTGGCTCTGTCCCAGTAAAGGCAGTAATGTCTTCACCAGTGTGCCTCTGAACTGGCTCCCAGGCTCTCCCTGGGAACCAGCTGGGCTGAGAAACAGAGATTCTCTGGGATCTGAGAAGCCCAAGGTCTGGAGTCTGCGGTTGGAATGGCTGATCCCAACGTTCTCCCCGCTCTGGCTCTCCCTGTCTGCACCAGGAGGGAATCCAGCAGCTGTGTCCCAATCCCAAACACACATTCCTGAACCTCACCTCCCTTCAGCTTTGCAGTTCTTGGGAATTTGGGCTGCTGTGCCTCTTCCCTCTGCCACCTCCAAGCTCTGTATCCCCACAGCCATTTACTGGGAGCGTTTCATTCCCGACCTTGGGCTGCTGCTGGATTCACCAGTCACATCCCAGATCTACACATTGGCCAAAATTAAAGTTATCCATGTGATTTCAGCTTCCAGGAGGAAATCAGCAGAAATGAATGCAGTGGGCTTTGTGAGGGAAAAGGTTCTTTGTTGTCATTCATTAATTCATATGGAAGGGGTACAAGTTACTGAAAAATCAATCCCGTGTGCAAAATGCCAAAATCAACTGCTGAAGTATCAGGCAGCGAGTAAAAAGATCAAAAATGCAATAAATCCACTGATGCTGGGTCAGGAATCTCCCCCTTGGTTCCAAAAACACGATGCCAGATGCAGGGGTGGAATTACTGTAAATTTGTGCTATTACAAATGTGCTTCTTTTCCCTTGCTCCGTTTTCCCACCGTTGGCAGAAGAGTTTTGAGCTCTGTGGGTTGTGTGCTGCAGAGCAGACTGAACACGGGGCTGTCATTAGAATATTCATTAGAACATTCATTAGAATTTGCTTTTCAGGCAATATTGGTAAGGCAGGGGATGATCAGGAGGGGCCAGACCTTGCTCTGGGCCAAGACAGGAGTTGGTGTCACTGCCAAGGGCTTTGGTTTCCCAGATTCCTGAGGCAGGTCCATAAATCATCCTGAGAGCAAGGAAAGGCTCCTCCCAGCTTCAAGGGACTAAAGGAGTGACGCTCGTTAACATTTGGAATGATTTCCATCTCCTCAAAAATCCTCTGGATGGATTTAATCACAATATTTCTCCTGACTTCTTGAGTGGATTCCAATGCACAATGAAAGAAATCTGAACTTTCACTCCTGAGCAGCATTTTCACCTCTTATCTCTTGAGTTAATTCCTTACACATATTTTACACCTTTATTAAAATGTCCCTTTTTTTTTTTTTTCTTTTTCTTTAAAGACACACCTTTATTTTTTTACATAAAATAAACTGGGCTTGGTAACAACCTCACCAAGGTTATTCAAATGCCTCTTAAAAATGACACCACACTCTTTTAGGATCATTTGAACTCCTTTTCCCCAGAGTTAAGCTTGGCTGCACCACAGGGTCCTGCAGCCTTTGTAGGACTAATATTTGAGGGAATGAGAGGCAACTCCAACAAAATACAGGGCAGCAGAATCCCCTGGATCCAAACCTGGACTGGCACCAACAGGGGGAACAGAATTTTGGTTTAAAATGCACATTTTTAGGAGCAAACCCAGGTTTGCATAAATGGCGTTTTATAAAATATGATTTTTATTTTGTCACGTGTAGTCTCCAATTATTTCACCTTAAATAAAAAAAAAAAAATCAGGAACGTGGGGGTCAAGGACAAGTTTCAGAAGTACTGAACTTGTGGAAGAAAATACAGCAGAGGATACATTTAATGGATTATTAAAGAAAAAACGGGGTGTCAGAACCCCTGACTTACCCAAATCGTGCTGTGAACAACAGGAATAAGAACATTATTTTAGAATGGTGAAGTCAGTGAGGACAGCAGAGTCTGGATGCTCCAGGGGATTCTGTGGTGTTGAGACCAAACTGAATTCACAAGATTTGGCATCCAGCTGAAGTTACAAATGTCAGCAGCTGTGAGCTGCACATCCCATGGGAGAAAGGTTTGGCATCAGGAAAACAATCTGTACATGTTAAATACAACTCCAGGGAGAAAGTGTTTGAAATTCAAAGGTTAACAATTAAAGTAATTGATTCCCAAACAAAAGAATGTGCTGAATTTTCTCTTTAGAAATTATTGTTATCACCTTGATTGGTTAAATCCTTGTTAATTCCAAAGTGTCTCAAATGAGAAGCTTGGATAACGACAAAACCTAAAAAATAAATAAAAAATCCCTAATTTATTAACATTTCTGAAGCCTCTGTCTCTGCCAGAGCTCAGAACAGAGCTCTGGTCTTTAGTATTATTTTAATAATAACAAGAAATGATGTGAGCACTGGAGAATGAGGCTGGATTGCTTCAGTCAGGAACACAAGAACTCCACAATTTCAACTAAACCCCAAGAGAGCTGCTCAGCAGTGCTGGAATCCCAGCAGGAATTCCCAATCCTGATCCCCAGCACAGCTTTCACTCCTTACTGTGTCCTGAAGAGAAATCCCTTCTCCAAACAAAGACTGCCCATAGCATCTGCAATAAATGGAGAGTCTCCCAGCATGGGTGGTGTGTTTGTACTTCAGGAATCTCTCTTTTCAAAGAATTCAACACCCCAGCAAGGAGGGAGAGCTGCAGGGCCCCTGCTCCCTTTCATTACAACGGAATGGGCTCTGGGAGAAACTCAGGACACTCAGGAGTCAAGGCAGCTCAGACCCACGGAATGAAGGACCTCAGGCCCATCCCTGACTTCCCTCACAGGTTTGGTTTTTGTCAAACCCAAGTGGTTTTGGCACTCGAGATGTTCAGGTGTGGTGGCTGCGGATCCTTCCCTGGCCTGGGGTGACATGGAAGACTTCAAACGAGGCTCTAGGAAATCTATGTGCTTTGCAGCGACTGCAAGTATGCAAATCTCCTCAAGCAGTTAACGAGCTGATCCCTAATCTAGTGCAGAAGAAAGAGAAGCAGCTGCTGCCCAGGGTTCTACAGCTCCCCTGCCATCAGGACCTCAGTGCACCAACGAGGAAAAGCTCCGAGAAGAAGGGGTCGCCTAAGGCCACCTCTCTCATGCAGGTCTGGGTGCTGTACATGGAAAAAGGGCTGGAAAACTTCCTGGAGGGTGCTCCAGTGTGCTGCAGCACGGAATCCTGGAGGAGCTGCTGCTCCCAGGCCAGGTCCTGCCATGTCCCCTCAGCCCAGAGCTCCTCTGGCATCTGCAGCCAGAGGGAATCGGGCAGGATCAGGTCTGGCAGATCCATCCAGAACTCTGGGACTCCAGTGGATGCACAGATTTCCACGTTTTCCTTGGTAACTGGTCCATGGGGATCACCCCGTGGTGCTGCAGCTGCCTGTTAGGCAGTGGGGTCGTTAAGATGATTAATTAATCAGGTGTCTGCCACCTTTCAATGCTGCTGGAGGTGGGTGTGGTTTAGGTGTCCCACAAAGGACGTGGGTTGCTCTTCCCAGTAACTTCAAGAGGATCATCAGACTCCAGGATGATGGAAACACCAGTGGTCTTTGCCAGCTGGTGCAGGAAGTAGAAGAAGCTGGAATGTTCCAGAAATTCCTTTAGTGCTACATGCTTTCAAAGCCTGGGTTCAGCAGGCTTTGGGAGGCAAACAAGCAAATCAAAAAGTGAATGATCCTTATTTTGGGGAAAACAGTTGTGACATGAACGTACACAAACAAATGCATGTTCAGCATAACTGTGTCAATTCCAGGGAATGTACGGTGGGGAATTTCGGGAGGCTCTGCTGGAAGATGGCAGTGGTTGTACAAAATGGGCAACTGGGGTCAATTTTCAATCCCACGGGATCTAAGGCTTCACTGACGGTGTAAAACACAAGCTCCAACCACAGAAATTCATCCCTTGGAAGGAACTCAAGACTCAGCAGGTGAAGGAAATGATTGGTGGGAAGTAAGGCAGCAATATCTCCAAGGATTTATCACAGCTCTTGGAATCCACAGCTTGGAATCAGCTCTACGACTTCCCTGGGAGCAGCTTTTTTGTGCGATATTCCCTTTTTATTGCCATTCTGACCGAGATGTTGTTTGAAATGTTCTTCACTGATGACTGGCCAAGCCCACTCCCCTCCTCCCCTTGGACTTCATGGCTGGAATGGATCTTCTGGAGAGTTCTTGTGCGCCGCTGGAATCGTCAGACATTCAGAGGTGCCTCTGGGGAGATGGAACATGTGGGCAGCTGCTCGGGCACTGGGATGTAGGTACTCTACACACGGGGTCACAGGAGGAGGGGGAGTGCTTTCCATTTGAAAGGCAGGAGAAAAAATGGGAGAAAAGATCTGATGTCTCCATACTCCTGTTCCATTTTGGGACTTCTAGCTGTGTTCAGGTAAAAGAGTGGAGGGGGAAAAAAAAAAAAAAAAAAAAAAAAAAAAGACAATTCCCAACCTCCAAGCACACCAAGGATGGAGTTTGTTCCTTTTCCTGTCCCTATTTCCCGTCTCCTGTCGCAGTTCCTCCCTGCTGGTCCCGACAGAGCTGTCAGGACTGGCTGAACTCAAGAATCATTTGGCTGCAACATTCATGCCAGGTCTAAAAATAATTTCGAACTGGAAAGTGTTTTGTTAACTGCTGCAATAATTTGGGGTATTTGGCACTCTCGAGAGTTTACATTTGGTTTGTCTGAAAAAGCCATTCTGGAAAGAAATCTTTAGAATAAATCCTTTTATTCTAACCTGAAATGGAAACTGAGCTCCCAGCAAACAAATACTGGAGCTGACTTTCAGTGGTTTGTAATTCTCAGATTTTTCTTTGCATTTGTGTTTTTGTTTATTTTTTTTTTTTTCCCAACATGCTCACGTCGACTTTCCAGTCAATTCACCCAAATTCCAACAGGAATTGGTTTATAAATTGGTTCCAACTGGAACTGGTCATTTGGAATTTCCAGCACAGGAAATCATTTTATAAGTGCCTTGATAAGTACCCAAAATTACAAACGGATGTGTCTAACACCTAAGGACAAGAAAAAAAAAAATATGGCTATAAATGCAAATGCTGTATTAAACCCAAAAAACAAACAAACAAAAAAAATTTCCCAAAACAAACCTCTATGATCGGGCAGAAACGGAAGGGCCGGGCTGGGTTTTGCTGCCCCCTAATTAAACATCAATGACAGCAGAGTGCGACCGCAGCGTCACCGTCACACCTGCCAAATTAACATGATCTAATTGTTATTCCTAGCTACTGTTATGGCGAGGTACGAAGGGCTGGGGGCCGCTTCTCCCCAGTCCCCGGGCTCAGAGCCGGTGCCGTGAGTCGTGGCTGTATCCGCCGGGGGAGCCGCGGTTCCGGTGGGGTTTGTACAAGTCCTGGTAGGGGTCGGGGTATTCCTCCTCCACGAGGGGGTAGTGGTCTCGGCTGTGCTGGGAACTGGAAGACAAACGGTTCCTGCTCTTCCGAGCCCTCTCGTTGTGATAATTCTCGTCGGAGCTGATGAGGCCGCGCCGCTCGACGGGCGAGTTCTCCGCAGAGTGGGCGCCGTGCCTCCCGCGCTGGCTCTGCCGGGGCCAAACAAGGGCAGCGTTAATAACCCAAACCCGGGGGGCTGCCCCACCTCACTCCTGCCCAGCCCTTCCAGCAGCCTCGGGGCTCTCATCTCCCAGCCAAGGCCGGCTGCGGCAGGGCCGGTTCTCCTGGAGCTGGTTCTCCTGGAGCGCGAAGCTCGCCCTGCTGGATATTATTACATCGAGCATGAAAAGTGAGCTGATGTAGTCAGCATTTATCACTTTTCTCTGATCAGGAACGGAACATTCACGCTGCTACTCTGCTTAGGGAATGTCTAAGCGTCCATTTCTGTGGTTTTGGAAAACATCTGAAGATGTTTGGTTGGGTTGTTTTGTAAAGGTGCAGCTCGGAGCCTTATTTAAAACCCCTCCTATGCCCAAGCCAAGGATGGGCTGCTCAGCAGGCAGCCAAGGGGAGGCTAAATCATAAATTAGTAAGTTCTTTCAACTGAAACACAGTATTTAAATATGCTGACAGAAAATCCCTTCCTAAGATAATTTATCAATTAGAAGCCTTTGCTCTCCTCACATTCCATAATGACAATGCCCATCATTTGCCACATGAACAAAATGAGTTCGTATTTTTTGGCCAGTTAACGGCACAATGAAGAAATAGCCTAAAAGTATTTTGTTTGCTTTCTGCACACATTTAAACCTCTCAGGAGTATCAGCACCCATCTCTCAGGACAAACTCCGTGCTGAAACTCCAGCCCCTGCTCTCTGGGATATAAAACCTTCCTCCTGCTGCTGCAGCTTCTGCCCTGGCGACTCTTTTCCTGAATAATTTATATCCCAGGCTGGTGTGGCCGGGGCAGGGATGGAGCAGGGGGTGTGTGGTTACAGCTCCACGTTGGTGCTGCCAGGGAGACTCCTGGACAGGGGCCCTGAACGAGGGGCTTCTCTGCAACCTCACCCCCAGAAACTGGGGAGAACTCCAGCCAGAGGATCCCCAGATCTCAGAGCACCAGGTTTTAGTGGGGATTAGGGCAAAGTGCTTCAGAAATAAAAGGCAGGCTGGGAGAGCTGGGAATGTTCACCTGGAGAAGGCTCCAGGGAGAGCTCAGGGCCTAAAGGGGCTCCAGGAGAGCTGGAGAGGGACTGGGGACAAGGGACAGGACACAGGGAATGGATCCCACTGCCAGAGGGCAGGGCTGGATGGGAGATGGGGAATTCCTGCCTGGGAGGGTGGGCAGGGCTGGCACAGGGTGCCCAGAGGAGCTGTGGCAGCCCCTGGATCCCTGGAAGTGTCCAAGGCCATGTCTGACAGGGCTTGGAGCAGCCTGGGACAGTGGGAAGATGTCCCTGCCCCTGGATGGGCTTTAAGGTCCCTTTGAACCCAAACCATTCTGGGGTTCCATGACGAATGAATTATCCCTGTGTTTATCTGACACAAATGCAGTTTGGATGTATAATCCCCTCATCAGCTGCAGCTTTAACTCTGTGCTCAGCCCTCTGCCTTCCCTGGGTAATTCACCTCTCGAGCTGCATCCTGCTGCCTTCCTGAAGCCTTCCCCCTTCCCTGGGCTGGTCACACGAGGAGTAATGGCCCAGGTAACGTTTGAGTCCATTCCTGGAATGACTACCTGCAGGAATGGACTTGAAACGCAAATCCCCTGGAGCCCAAGGAACAATCTCCCCAAAACCTGAGCTTTGAATCCATGCACTGCAATCAGGCTACACTGTGTTTAGAGTTAACCAGCCACAAACGACTGGTCCTGGAGTTAGAGAATCCCAGGATGGTTTGGGTTGGAAGGGAAATTAAGGATCACCTAATTCCTTCCCCTGCCATGGGCAGGGACACCTCCCACTATCCCAGGTTGTTCCAAGCTATGTCCAACCTGGCCTGGGACACTTCCAGGGATCCAGGGGCAGCCAGAACTTCTCAGAGCAATAAATATTTTTCTAGGCAAAGGTGAAATTTACTCTTCCCCCTCAGCTCTTCCCTGAAGGAAGGCAATTCCCAAGAATCAGGTGTGGCAGGCCCAGCACTGCCACCTGTGCCCTCTGTGACTGCTCTGGATCTACGTCACAGAATGTGACCCTCAGGACCTCTGTGAGTCAGGAGTTCAGTCAGAGCTTTCAGTTCTCAGTAAACCAAAGTCCAGGCCACAGCCAGGTAAAAGTGGGAGTCTCCCAAATCTGGATTTGTGAAGCAGGGACAGCCTGTCCCAGGCTCACTGCTAGGTGAGCCTTTGGGCTTTTGTGTCCCCGAGGTACCAAGGGCATAAGGAATAGAAAATCTTCCTGTATCACAAGCACCTTTGCTAGTTTAATTAGCCTGAGTGCCTTTTAATCACCACACACATCATCACAGTGAAAGCTGATGCAAATCCTTCAAAGGTTTTGAATGGGTATAAAACCTCCTGGTGCTAACAGGGATGCTGGAAGTCCTTACTGTGAGACACCCACGGAAAACAGCAGGGCCTGAACCCTCCTGGCACGGAAAAGCTGCAGCCTGTGGTTGGGCATGGATCACTCCAGGAGAAATTTACCCCTCTGCAGAGCACCAGCACCATTGATCCCACCGAAACCCTTTGGAATTCGGGTGAAGTGGGGATTTAAGTGATGCATACCTTCAGCCAGCCCACTGCACAGGGGTGATTTTCATCTTCAGTGTGAGTTTTCCCTAAGTAAATGGAGCAACATTTCACAGTTATTGCTGGTGTCCATTGATCAGAGAGAAATAAATGCCTGAAAAAAATTCTGTGGATACACCCAGTTCTCAAAATGAAACTGAAGAGGTGAAAGTTCTGCAGATGGTATTTTATTGGCATGAAGGGATGGAAAACTGAAATTTTAAGGCAAGTGGAAAATGGAAACAACAGTTTACATGTGCATGTTATTATTAGTAACAGAACAGTGCTTGTGCATTCAGCCACTCAGGAGACAGTGACTTGCTGGTCCCAATAAAACCAAGCAGGGCTTTAGAAAGGTGAGTGCAGGAATTAAGCACCTTCAGGGAAGTGCAGCTCACTCAGAGCAAAACCAGCTGGATGTTAACTGCGAACACCAAACAACAGTCATTTCCTCCAAAACTGTTACCTGCTTCCAGACACTCCACAAGCAGAGCAGACGTTACATTTGTCAGGTGAATTATTCATTAAATGTCATTTGTTCAGTTCTATTTCTGACGTACATTAGCAAGTGACACTCCTGGAGTCCCCCACACACTGAAACTTGCAGGATTTAAAGCTCCCTGCAAATCCTGAGCCCTTCAAGCATTCCCAGTCATTAGCCCCAAACATTTCTGGTTTCAAACTTAATAAAGCACGTACTTCTCATTAAGGACTATTTACATGCCACGATTGAAGTGTCAAAGTTCAGCCGAGTCTGAGCTATCCCTGTGGAAAAAAAGGGTCACAATTTTTTTCAATGGGTAAAAAAAAATAAATAAAATAAAATAAATAACGTCTTTTATTCACACTCAAAGAACAAGCTTTTCCACCCAAAAGGCAACGTTAGGAGGGTAGAATAAAAGGGATCATAACAGAGCTGACTCCTGGATGGTTGTTCTCCTTCCCACTAAATCAAGGCACAGCATTCCCAGCTCTTCAGCACTGCGCTGAGGGGGTTGTCTCCTCCCTGCTCCCTGCCCTTGAGCCGCTGGCTGGCAGCGCCCAGCCGAGGAGCAGCCTCAGAAAGCAGGGCCGGGCGTGAGCACAGCCCCCGGCAGAGTGCCCCAGGGGCAGGGTCCTACCTGCAGGCCGGAGATGGCGGCGGGGTACGGGGACAGCGCCGAGGAGCCCAGGGTCCTGCCCAGCAGCGGCGTCATGGGCGTGGCGCTGGAGGTGTGCGTGGCTCGCCAATACGCCTCCAGGTACTCGGCCAGGTGCTCGCAGGCGTCCTCCAGCTGGTTCTCGTCCAGGATCACGTCAAACATGTCCTGGGTACAGGGACACAAGCGCGGTCACGGCCGGGTGACACGGGGGGACGCGCACGGCTGGAAAAACACTGCTCGGCACACTGAGCTTGGAGTCGGGCAGTAAACGGGAGTCTGAGCGGGAGGGAGATGGAAACGTGGAGTGAAACTTCTGACAACAGCATGGAGGGACACGGGGATGGACTCACACCCAAACACAGATGGGAGTTTGGGAAGGAATTCCTGGCTGGGAGGGACAGGCAAGAGCCTCTAAAAAATTGTTTTCTGGGAAGGTGATGAGGTTCTGGCACAGGGGTCCAGATTTGCTGGGGCTGTCCCTGGAGCCCTGAAGTGCCCAAGGCCAGGCTGGACAGGGCTTGGAGCAGCCCGGGACAGTGGGAGGGGTCCCTGCCATGGCAGGGCTGGCACTGGATGAGGTTTGAGGTCCCTTCCACCCCAAACCATTCCATGATTGTGTGGCTGGAAAAGAAAATGGTCCAGGTGTGTTTGGAAGGTGACCAAGAGCCAAAGCCCTCAGGAGTCACTGGACACTGTCCCTGGGTGTTGCATGAGCCCTGTTTTATTCCCAGGCACAAAAGTTCCATTTATTTATTTCTCTCCAGTGCTGGTGGCCCTAAAACCACTCCCACAGCAGTGAAGGCAGCCCTGGCAGCAGCAGCATTCCTGCCTCAGGGAATTCTCCAGACACCACCTCCATCCATCCCTGCCTGTCCTCCAACCTGCCAGAACCAGCAGAGCCCCTCGAGAGAAACACAACTCTATTTTCAGCAGTTCAACTTCCTATCTCACCTCTAATCTTAACTTTGCAAAATACTGTGAGAACAGCACAGGAAATGGAAAATAAGTGCAGGTGCTGTGGGCAACAAACACCAACCACAGGCTGCTCTCTTCCACTTGTTTTTACAGCACTCAGAATAAGGTTTAAAATAATAAAGCTTTTTTCTTTTTTTCTTTTTAAAATATATTCTCTCTTTTCAGCATGGCAGAGAAAAGTTTCCTCCTCTGCCAGCAAAGAGGAGTTTCCTTCCAATCAGAATATTCCTAATGCTGCATCCCTCAGTCCAGTGCAGTGTTTATTGCTCTTCTTTTGCTCCTCTCTTTATTTTCTGCCTTTACTCTTTTGCTGTTCACCCAGATGTTGATGCACCACACATTCCAGTCTAGCACTCACTTGTGGAAGTTATCAATTAAAACACAGTTAAATTAGAAAATAAAAGAATGTGGTTTGCTTACACACACTTTGCTGTGGAAAAGATTGAAATTAAACACTTGGGAGCGTAAGGTTTTCTTAAATAAAGAATGAAGCTGGATTTAGGACTCTTTAACAACTGTCACCCTGGGAATATTTCACTGCACAGTAACTCTGGGCTGGGGAGCCTCTCAGGCTGTGCCTGGAGCTGCAGCCCTGGCAGGGTGCTGACTCCAGTGTCTGACACCCAGAATAAAAGACAGAGAATAAAACGCTCAGGTTTTCTCTTGCACTGAACAGTTCTGCCCATCCCTCAGCTGGGTTTGTTCTGTTCCCACATATTTAGCAGGAAATCCTCTTTTAGGGAGATCCCTGTTTGAGGGATCAAATGGAGTAAAGCAGCTCCTCTGCAGGATTTTCTTAGGTGCACAGAAGTTAGCCCAGGAGCATTCCCAGCTCCTGGTGACTCTCCAGTGATACACGTGGCCTTTCCTGAGGAGCAGATCAGTGCCCACTGTCCTCTGCTGTTTATTTTGGTTTGCTGTAGAACCACTGTGTACCTGAGAGTAGGAAGAATTTCAGCTTGTGGATATATCCTAATTATATTTCAATTAACCAATGTACTTTAATTCTGCTGCAGTATAATTTTAAGTATCTTTTAGGTTGTGTCAAATAGACCAGAGGGGTTTGTAGCCTCTCTCAGCAGGAGCTAAGAATTCAGAAGTTTTAAAAAAATAACAACCATAATGAACTGTTTATGAGCAATTGGATTTAAGGATGTGCAGTTTGTGTTTCCTTGAGCTCTGTCACAGTTCTGCAGTGGAGTTCCTGGAGTCCTGCAGTGCCCAGCTCCAACTTGAGCAGCACCAGGGGCAAATTAGCAAGGAATTAATAATGAAAGCAGTTCCTGGGCTCAAATATGCCCAAAGAGACAGCTATTTTTACAATGTCTAGACATGCAGCACCAGCTCATTCCTTACGGCTGGCTCTCAGCAAAGGAACACAGTGAGGATTGCATCCTTTTGCAAGGACCTTCCCTTTAAACAAACACTCCAAGTTCTCCTCTTGCAGGAATCTGAGCTGCAGAAGGGATGAAGCAGGAGAGAGGGAGCAGTGCCTTTGCTCTTAGCAGTGTACTTTTACTCAATAAAATCATGGGCCAAGTTTAATTTCAAGCCAAGCCAGACTGTCACCTCGCTGGGTGAGCTCAAAGTCAGCAATCATTTCCTTCCCATCACCAGTGCAAAGTGCTGAGCTGGTTTGTGGGCAGCTCCTGGGCAGGGTAGGAACAGCCTCAGAGCAGGGCTGGGTTCAAGGCTGCAACCTGGGACTCTGACATTTGGAGAGGCTTTTCTGATCCAGGTGGGGCCTCCCCTGGTGGCCTTCAGCACTGGAATGCAATTCCAGGACTGGGTGTTGAGACAGAGTTTAGTAAATCTGGGGCTGGACAATCCAAGTGCCACAATGAACCCAAGGAGCTGCAGCAGCACACCATCATTTCATGGAATCTGGGAATCCCCAGGAGTTGGAAGGGACCTAAAAACCATCTCATCTCCCCCAGCCATGGGCAGGGACACCTTCCACTATCCCAGAGTGTTTCAAGCCCTGGGACACTTGCAGGGATGCAGGGGCAGCCACAGCTTCTCTGGTGACTGCTCTCATTTCAGCTGGTGTGAGCAAAGTGAAGCTGAGTAAATCACTGTATGAAGAGCAAAAAAGGCTGTGAAGCTGCCCAGGGTTCTGTGTGCAGGTGCCAGAGGAAACACCTTTCACACAGGGCAGTGTGCAGAGGCTGTTCTGTGTGTAAGCTCAGGGCAAATACCACAAACCATCTGGAGAGGGGCAGCTGCAGTGCCAGTCCCTCAGCTCACACCCATCAGGAGTTGGGAAGGGATGTGTTTTAGGGGGATCACTTTGTTCTCCAGGACAGTTACACTTCTGGTTGGATCACAGGAATAACCAGTCAGCATTTTAAGAGATCCCAGCTCAGTGAAAAATTCCATGTGGGAGATGTCACCCAGCTGAGCTCTCCAGAAGAACAGGCTGCCCAGAGAAGCTGTCAGTGGTACCCTGAGGGGTCTCTGCATTCCCATCCCAATATCCCACACAGATCCTACACAAAGCCACAGCCAGGTCCATTTCCACTGCCTCTGTCCCAAAAACCAGGTGTGGCTTTCAGAACCAAAGCAAATTTGAGCTGCCCTGTCCAAACCCCTCCCACAGCACTGCCCATGAGCCCTGCAGGCCTCTGCTCCATCAGCAGGAATTTGGGATGCCAGGAGAGGAGCAGGACCTTTGATCAGGAGGTGGGAGAGCAGTGGCTGTGCTGTGATGAGGTGGCTGATATGGCTGCAGGATCAGGGCTCACATGCCTGCACACACCCCTTTCCCTTTCAGGGCAGTGAGGGGAGGCCTCTGCAGCCTCCTCTCCAAACTCAGACTTTGTCCCTCTGCGACCTGGAGCTGCACAAATGATGTAATTCGCTCGTGAACTTATCTGTTGTCCCCTCCACGTCACTCCTGCCCTGTCACCCTGCCAAAGACCAAAACAACCCGGGGCCAGGAGATAACCAGGGTGAAAGTCTGCAGCCCTTTGTGTCTCACGAGTGCAGGGCTGTGTGAGCACCAGCAGGGAGTGACAATGGATGGACCCAGCTCTGCACAGGGATCAGCACAGCAGGAAGCATCACAATTCCACAAAGCAGGAGTTCTTCAGCCTCTCCTCTGTACTTACTGGTGGGCATTGTGCAAGTTTATCAGCTGCCACCAACTGGACATTCAAGTGTTTGCTTTGTGACTTCCCTCTGGACTTGATCAGTCGCTGCAAAACCTGACAGGAGGAAAGGGCAGGAGGTGAGTTTAAGGATCATTTATCTCCCTAAAGCTCAGCCTGACATCCCCCTGAGGGATTACCAAGGGCAGAAGCTCTCCATAAAATATTGCCCTTGAATATCCCAAACCTTTCTGAGAACTGGGTACGTTTCCTTTTGGATCATGTCTGAGCCCTTGAAAAATTTCAAATGCATTTTTGCTTTATCCTGCTCTAAGTCCTGAGCTATCTCTGAATATAGAGAAGCATGAATACTATATTTATACAGAATTATCTGGACTGCTGGATGGACTGTAGCACACCAGCAGTCCATTATTTATGTCACTTTTTTCCCTTTTCAGGTGCAGATTTTACACTTCCCATTCCCACCCTGCCCTCCAGGTGCCTCCTGGATTTTAAGGTGAGGAATTACCTTTGGAGAGGACACCTTGACATGGACAATAATTGGTGCTAGAGATGTCTTGATGAGCTGTGCAGGGTGGTTTATAGTGTCTGCATCCAGGACAACCAGCTGTAAGGACCTGGCCAGCTCAAAGATTCTTTCAATCTCACTCTGCACTTCAGCTGCAAAGGAAAACAAAGCAGGTGAAACCACTGAACCCCAGAGCACTGGGATAAAAATATCCTCACCCACTTACTGTCAGAGACTCCACATGTGAATTGATGGCATTGCCATCAAATAACCTGTTACCTCTACCTCTGGTGCAAGCAGTCTCTCAGGATGGCAGAGATTTGGAATTGGGGTTCTTTTCAGAACTCCTCTTAGAACTTTTTAGAACTCCTCTTAGCTCCTGGTTGGAATTCGTGTGATACACGCAAATTTCCACCCTTGTGCAAGAAAGAGTCACACAATCACAGAACCAGCAAGGTTGAAAAAGACCTCCAGGATCATGGAGTCCAAATAAAAATTCCTCAGGCCACTGTTCCCCAGCAGTGCTGATACTGAGGAGAGGGGCAGGACCCAAAGTCTCACAGCCAGACAGCAAAAGTCAGCTGTAACTGCTCAACAATAAACACAAAACTGGTCCCAGGGTCAGGAATGACATTTCCTTGGGCAGCACAAGTGAAAGCTCTTTGGCTCCTTGTGATGTGGAATTAAAAGCACAGGGCTGGGAAGGAGGAGGAAGCTGTGAGGCCAACTCAGGATTCTGCAGTAAAATGCTGTAGACACATTTAACTCTGCAGAACTGATGTGATCTTGGGAGTGGCTGGAGCTGGGCCAGGGCAGGTTTAGGTTGGATTTCAGGAAAAGGTTCTTCCCCCAGAGGGTGCTGGGAATGGGCACATCCCCAAGGCTGCCAGAGCTCCAGGAGCGTTTGGACAACATTCCCAGGGAGGGATTTTGGGCTGTCTGGAGCTGGATCCACGATCCTTGTGGGCCCCTTCCAGCTGAAATTCCGTGATGTGGAAGGCTGGACTGGTGTCCTTTGCCTGCTGTGTGTCAGCAGAGGCTGAACTGCAGCTGTGGCAGGGCCTTACCCAGGCTGGACCTGGTGTTGGAGCGCTCAATGATCGCCCTCTTGCTGGGGTTGTTGAGCACAGACCTCTTGGCCAGGGAGATGTCAGCTGTCACTCTGGTGATGGATATCCTGGGAGGAGAGCACAGCACACACAAACACAGCAGTGGGATTTCCAGCCACGGCCCATTCCAAAGGGCGAACACAATCAAACATGCTCAGACACGTTTCCAGAATGAGTTATGGCATCATTAAAGGACAACTGAAGAGAAGTGCTGGGTGACTGGGCAATATTTCCTGTTCCCTGAGCTCTGGGATGGAGTTCCTGCTATTCTCCTTAGTGCATTAATTAACTTCTCCTCCCAGCTCACTCATCTCCTGCATGAATTTACACAGTGCCAGAAATGTGAGGCTCGGGGCACTCTGAACGAGGAGCTGCCAGGTACCAGCACTTCCTCTTCCCTCAGAGTTACACCAGGAGTAAACCCAGCCCAGCTGTGTAAACCCAGGAGTAAACCCAGGGAGCTGTGCCAGGGGCTGGGATCAGCAGGAGAAAAGGAAGTGGAGCTCTCTGGGCTGCCTGAACTCAAGTTTAATTTCACTGCACCTCTTTAACTTAAGGCAGGTGATTTATTTACTTCACCTGTCAGTGAGTTAGAAAGGCACAAAACGTTACAAAGCAAAGACCACACAATCCCTTCGTGTAAAATCCATTTAGGAGGCCTGGGATGAGCCAAGGAGCCAGGAAAAATGGAAAGGAAGCAAGCTGGGAATGACCAGCAGCTTTTGCACAGAACCTGAGAATTACGCAGCTGTAAGTGAAATTTTCAACTGCAGGGTTAAAAAGAAGGGCAGTTATTTTTCCACATAATACACAAATAAATGCATTGCCAGAAAACACAGCAGAGGCCCAAAGTAAAAGTGAGTTTAAAATAGAAAGGAATGGATTGTGGGTCTTTGGCTCAGTGGCCAGCAGGGGAGGTTGCAGTTACAAAGGAAGGAGCTGGCAAAGCCAAAGGAACTCAGGCAGAGGAGTCAGGTCTCTGATGCCTTTGCAAAGGCTCTTCCTTGGACACTCAGCTCCTTTCTTGGTAACATGGATCTCTCCCAAAACTGCAAGAGAGATGGAAAGAAAGAGAGAAAAAAGAAAAGGGAGGGAGGAGAAAGACCACAGAGCCATAAAAGTTGGCAGAAGGACCAAGAAGCAGCTTTTCCCTGAGTCCCTCAGAGCTAAAATCAATGGTCTCAAGCTGCTGGTGGCACCGAGCTCTCCACTGCTGAAATTCCATACCCCCACCAGATCCAGCTGCCAATACTGCTGATGGAATTAGAGTTTCCAGAAAATCACTTCAGCTGAGCAGCTCAGAGCAGGGCAGGAGAGAAGATACTTTGCTCAGAAGTCGATCATTAAATGTTCTCTCTGAGCTGTTTAGGGATCAGTTCAGCACTGCCACCTCCTCACCCCTAAAATCCATAACTCCAGCTCTTCTACAGAACATCCTTTTCCCTGCCCTGGTGCCCATGGTTTGGGTATTTCAAACCTGCCTTAGTGTTATCTATTACCAGAAGAGCTGCTTTTCCCAGCTGGAGTATCCTGAACTAACAGGGGAGGGCAGAACATCCCAAAGATGCAGCAGACACCTCCAAGGACTGAGGTGATGCCATGGACCAAGCCAGTGCTCCTGGCAAGGAAATCCAAATTATCCTCCACAGCTCACCAGGAAATGCTCCAGCTGAAGATGAACCCTTTCATTTCTCAGCATTTCCTTCTTCCAACCACCCTTTTCAGTATTTTCGCCGACTTAAGGCCGTCAAAATAAAATCTTTTATATGGATTATTTTAGAGCTGATTTTTCTTAGGTGTTGGGAAGACACTGAGACACAATTCTTGTGTTAAACTAAGAAAATGCTAGCCCAGCCATGGCACAAATGCAAACATGTGCACCCCTAGTGACACATGAGCTGTGTCCCACTCTTCAGTGGTGACACAAAGCCAGAAAATCAGCTTGGATCATGCAGCAAACTCTCTGGCATTAAAAAAAAAAAAAAAAAAAAAAAAAAAAAAAAAAAAAAGTAAAACCAAAATAATTCACTGAAATGTTAGTAACACGTGGGCAAAGCAGCATGAGAAGGACAGAGTTTCTCACCTCCCATCAAACCTGTGCTTCAGGAAGTCAAAGAGAGCTTTCTGCATCATGTCTGTCACCTTGGCAGAGGGGAGAAGATTGAGCAGGGGGATGGACAGGGAGAGAAAGAAGCCAAAAGGAAGGAGAGAGGTGAGTAGAAGGCAGGGATACAGCCAAGAACCAACACCCTCGATGGGCAGAACCATCCCAGTGCCATGCTCCTTGCCACAGAGCTCAGTTATAAATCCACAGAAGGCTCCTGACTCAGTGCTCCCAGTGCAGAGCTGGCAGTCTGTGTGCTCCTGTCCTGACCTGCACTGAGCATTCCTCACCCCCTGCCACATCCAGCACCATTCCCAAAGCTTCCCAACACGGCACAACCACCTGGGCACTTGGGCTTTTCCTACACAGCACTGTGAGAGTGGGTTTCAAACCTCAGGCATGAGATCTGGCATGCTGGGGGCTGTTCTCAGAGAGGGATAACAGCAAAAAAAAAAGGGATGTTCCCACTGCTGGACATGGGAACACAGCTGAGATGCTCAGCCCCAAGAGCTGTCATCTCTGCCATCTGATTTATTGAGCAGCTCCTTGTCCTTTGCAGGACAACTCAGGCTGACAATTATTATCTGCCAGGCCAGGCAGGAGCTTCAGCAAAGCCCCCAGGCCTCTCTGCCAGTTTATTTCTCTCCTTCCAACTGATTCCTTCAGCTTTTAGCCAGGAAAAAAAATAGTCAAAATCATTTCCCCCAAGTAAGATGAAGCATTTTTGTTATTGAAATTAATATTCTGTGTTACCATTTGCACCCATTTGTATGTTCAAGGTGTTGTGTTTGGTGTTTTCTTTAAAAAAAAAAAAAAAAGAGAGAGACAGGGTGGCAGATTTGGAGAGGATTTTATGAACACACAGCCTCTCTCCCCTCCAGACTCGAGAGGTAAATTGATCTGTGGTGCAGCACAGAGGGAATTTACTCCTGTCAAAAAACTTCTCCATCAAATTAAAAGGCAGAGAGCAGAACATGAAGTACCTGCTCTGCTGAGCTGCACCCCCAGTCACTCTCACATAACACCAGAACACTGCATTATGCCAAGGCTGTCCCCCCTCCAACAAAAGAACCATTCCAATATGTTTAATAATATCCTATAAATTACTGACAACATTAATTAAGCTTAATGAAGTGTATCCTTGATTTTATGTTCATTCAGTTCCTGGCTGAGCACTTCCCAGAGGGCTGAACTCCCCAAACTGCCCTGCTTAGAAGTCTCTGCTTGTTTAGCACGTGGTAAATGCTCACTTGAAGCTGCAGCAACCTAAAAAAGGCTGTCCTGGTTATCTGGGCATGTTATCCTGCCCACTTCCACCTCCTTTAGGAGGGTTAAAGGTTTCTTTGCAAAATATTTGAATTTATTAATAAGCTGAAAAAAAGGGAGAACAACAAGGAAACTCCTTCAAATGTTTTACTAATTAAGTTCAAAGCCCAGGCTGGTTTGATGAATATTTTTCCTGTGTAGAGTCCAGCTCATTAATTTGACTGCTTGTAGCAGACACAAATTCTCTTTTAAACTTGATTTAATCAGGAATGAGTGCACTGAAAAGAATGGATTTGCACTGTGGTTAAAAGACAGTACAAGTTTAGAAGTAACTCTTAGCTCTTACAGAACATTTTGGTAATTATTTAAGCTAAATCACTTGAAATTATCATAAGCCAGTTGCACTGAGCCACACATGGAATTACTGAGGATGATCAGAGATAATAAAAGCTGAATTAACTGCAAACACCTCAGTCCATACCTCATAGCCTTTGAGTGATGGGCCCACCAACACCACAGGTCTCATGGATGGCACTACATCATAGGGGGGAATATGTTCTGTCTAGAGGGAAAAAAACAACCCTTCAGGTCATCAGTCAAACAACACCCACAGGGAAATCCTGGGAATTTGGAATCAGAAGGAAATAAAATGGAATCAAAAGCATTACTTACCACTTTTTGTTTCTGTTTTGCTAGAAGACCAAATGAGAACTTGGTTAAAACACACCCAGGCAACCAGAAATCCCTTGG
This sequence comes from Sylvia atricapilla, assembly GCF_009819655.1. Taxonomy (NCBI): domain Eukaryota; kingdom Metazoa; phylum Chordata; class Aves; order Passeriformes; family Sylviidae; genus Sylvia; species Sylvia atricapilla. The sequence continues at coordinate 37,389,707 of NC_089146.1, forward strand.
CCAAAGCACTTTGGTTTCTCTTTGTGCACCTCCCTCTGCTCAGGCCTGACTAAACTGGGCAACCTGTGCATTAAACTGGGCATTTTATACATTAAACTGGGCATTCTGTGCATTAAACTGGGCACTGTGTATGTAAACTGGGCAACCTGTGCATTAAACTGGGCACTGTGTATTAAACTGGGCATTCTCTACATTAAACTGGGCAATCTGTGCATTAAACTGGGCATTCTATACATTAAACTGGGCAACCTGTGCATTAAACTGGGCATTTTATACATTAAACTGGGCATTCTGTGCATTAAACTGGGCATTTTATACATTAAACTGGGCAACCTGTGCATTAAACTGGGCAATCTGTGCATTAAACTGGGCACTGTGTATTAAACTGGGCATTCTGTGCATTAAACTGGGCATTTTATACATTAAACTGGGCAACCTGTGCATTAAACTGGGCAATCTGTGCCTTAAACTGGGCATTCTATACATTAAACTGGGCATTCTGTGCATTAAACTGGGCAATCTCTGCATTAAACTGGGCATTCTGGGGCAGCTACCACTGTTCCCAAGGTTTTTTCCCAGCTCTTAGCAACTCCTGCAAGGCTGGAAATTGCTGTTCTCCTTCCCTGTGAATGCAAACACTGCTGGAAACCATTTCAGGAGCTCAGCAAAGGGGAAAACCTGCATTTCTCATGTAGGGTTTTTAAACTATTATTAGTAAGGGTTTCCTTAAATCAATCCTGTCTTACCTGCGGCTGTAGGCGTGGCTCGAAATGTGCCAGAAACCATCTCCCCAAGGCTTGAAGAAGAATTCCCACTGGATTTCCTACAGCAGCAGAAAGAGCCCCATTAATGGCAGGCACCCCAAAATGTGGGAGGTTTTTTGGGGAGGAATTGTCCCATGAGGAATCACAAGGTCATAAACGAACATAAATTACATAAAAACATAAATTACTCGAACAAAGCTAAAAATTAACTGTTTTATCATTATAATGTGGGATTTTGTCATCCAAATCCAGGAGCATCTCACTGAACTCAGCAATTTCTCTGTATGTTGAGGCCCACTGGCTGCCTCTGAAGTTGTGCCAAAGATTTTTAGGAGAAATTTGGATGCTGTTCAACCATTCTGAAAGCATTTCCCAGGTTTATCTCCCAGACCTTTTCCCAGGGATTTGCAATCTCCAGGACTGGCAGGGTGGAGACTCAAAAACCTCACGCTGGAAGACGAAGAATAAAGGATGACAAAACTATTGTTATGAAGTTGGACAAGTTTGGTTTGGGCCAAAATGGAGAGAAAAGAAAAAAAAAAGGAAGGAAAAAACCCCACAACATAAGGAAAGGTGGGAAAAATCTGGGAGACTTTGAGCATCAAGTTGACTTTAAAGCCACGGGCTCACAAAACTCTCAGAAATTCTTGCCATTATCCCTCACTGCTCTTTCCTGAAGTCAAACCCATCATTTGTTTCTCATCGCCCGCATCTCCCACGCCCGCTCTCCGCAAATCCACCCTTCCCCTGGGGAATCCCAAACCCAACACTGCAAATGCCCTGCAATAAAGCTGCAGCAGCAGGTGACCTTTGGAGATATTGCCCGATGCGAGGAAGGATTTGAAGCTGGTTTGTAAAGGTCAGGGCTGCCTCACCCTCCGTGGAAGCGGCCCCTCTTCTGCTCCTGCTGGATGCGGATGTTCTCCAGGCGCAGCGGGCTCGGGATGAAGCCGATCTCGCAGCCCTCCTTCACCAGCCTCCCTATCCACCAGTCGTTGTTGTATTTCTGCAACACAGAGCGGAGCTTCCTGTCTACTCCAGCTCCCAAATCCCCCTCCTTTTGTTATCCACGCTCCCTAACTCCTGTTGGGGGTTAGGTTTGTCCCTTTTTCACTCTAAAGGATTATTTCCCCGTAAGTCACCAAGGAGACCAAGTGCTGGATACTTGAGAGTACTTAACTGAAACAAAGAGGTGGCCAAAACCTGGTTGGGGAGGTTTTTTCTTTATCAGCTAGGGAGGGGTTAACTGCCTTCTCTGATAAGAAACCAGCTGTTAAAAACTGGGTGGAGCAGTGCTGCTTATCAGATGGGGCAGATTCCTGATCTCTGTTCATTGTTTTACTACCCCCATGGGGATATCTTCTGTTAACAGACCATTAAAGCTCACACATGACATCACACATGACATCATCCCAGTGTTCTTTATCTCCTGTTAATAGGGATATCTCCTGTTAATGGGCCACTAAAGCTCACCAACGACAGGACACATTAAATCATCCCAGTGTTCCTTATCTTTGGTTAATGGGGATATCTCCTGTTAATGGGCCACTAAAGCTCACCAACGACCTCACACATTAAATCATCCCAGTGTTCCTTATCTTTGGTTAATGGGGATATCTCCTGTTGATGGGCCATTAAAGCTCACCAATGACATCACACATGACATCATCCCAGTGTTCCTTATCTCCTGTTAATGGGGATATCTGCTGTTAATGGGCCATTAAAGCTCACCAGTGACATCACACACTACATCATACTATTCTAAGATGCTCTGCCCAGGGAGGAGAAGCCAAACCATCTTTGGCCAGATAAAAAGGAGTGAAAAGTGTCACCACACATCCAGTGTTCCCACAGGACTCCCAAAGGAAGACAGGACCCTTGGCTCCACAGGACCATCTCTGCTTCCAACAGGACCACATCTCCCACTCCAGGAGGGCTGACTTTGGACTGTTCCCAACACCCTGACCAACAGGGCTTCAGGTTGTATTTCTGACTCTGTCAGAGTTTTTTAGGATTTCTTGTTTGTTTGTTTGCTTGCTTATTCTTCTGCACTACAACATTTGTATTTTTAATATCCCTAGTAAAGAACTGCTACCCCCATCCCCAAAATCTTTGCCTGACAGCCTTTTAATTGCAAATTTATAATAATCTGGAAAAGGGAAGGAGGGGGCTTACAATCCAAGGGAAATTCCAATCTTCCCTGGCAGACACCTGTGTATCTAAACTGAGAAAATTCCACACTGGATACTCACTCCCACATGTGAGACCAGAGCACTAAGGCCATTTCCCCTGTCCCTTGCTGATTTAATTTCAAGGCTGATTTAATGAGCAGAACTCATTTCTTTGAGCTGAGGCCACCAAACAACCTCCCAGCAGCAAACATAAAAATAACACCTTCAGCTTCTCCATCAAATATTGCCTGTCAGATTTAATGGTCTAGACAAAATATCACCACTTTCCCTTCCTCTTTTCTGGATATTTGTAGGGATGTTATTAACAGGTTATGACAGATTAAGAAAAATTCACCTTTAGGAAGAAACTTTAATATATACCTAAAGTATCATTGACCTTTAGTAACATATATTTTTCTGCTTTATTCAAAGTCTGCTCTGTCCCTAATGATGGCAAGATGAAAAACAGATTCCTGGTGGATATTGGAGTGGAAAAGGATTTGTTGTAGCTGCTGCCAGCAGAGCTTTTGAAGAAAAGTATCTGAAAAGCCTCTCCTCTGTTCTGCTTCATTAGGCAGCTCAGTGTTCAAAAGAAACATTGCTTTTCACAACTGACTCTGGAGTCATTAAGAGCAGCACGAGTGAATGGGTTTTGTTTGCCTGCCTCGAGGAAAAAGCCATCACAGAGATCTCATCTTCAGGACCATCCCTGCTCCTGGCTCCACATTTGCAAGCACTTCAGTTCCTGCAGGAACACAGAAACACTGAGCCCCTGCTGTTAGAGGTGCAGCAGTGCCTGGTGATGACTCTGAGACACTGAGCCCCACCACTGAAAAATAAATGGGTTTTTATCAGCCCAGATATCTGAACATTAACCCCATCATAAATATTAACATATAATAAAAACTAAGGGAATACAATCCTCATGGCCTGAAAAACCTCTTTATCCTCTCTCATATATTTAGGCAAGAGGTTTCATTCTTTTATCATTCCAACTAAGTATTTATTCCTCCTGCTGTTCTGACCTTGATTCAGACAATGGCAGTGAGCAGAGCTTTATTTGAAGTGTGTTAAATTACAGAACTACTTCCAGTCTGTGAACCAGACAAATCTTTTAGGATTCAGCATCCTGCTGCTGGAAATCAGTGAACTGAGAGGTTGTGGGGTCCCCAGCCCTGGCAGTGCCCAAGGCCAGGTTGGACAGGGCTTGGAGCAGCCTGGGACAGTGGGAGGTGTCCCTGTCCAGGGCAGAGGGTGGCACTGGATGAGTTTTAAGGTCCCTTCCAACCCAAACCAGTCTGACTCTACAAAACCAATCCTTGCAAAACCTGAGTTCCAAGGGCACTGCCTGTTCCATTTTGGCTCTCAAAGTACAGCCTGACTATGGGAATGTTTCTTCATGGAGCTCTAAGTGATGCCTCTAGACATGGGATGAGAGTCAGCCCCTCTGGAAAGGGACTTGGGACAGGGGCTGGAGGGACAGGACACAGGGAATGGCTTCCCACTGCCAGAGGGCAGGGCTGCCTGGGAGACTGGGGAGGAATTCGTGGCCGGGAGAGCGGGCAGGCCCTGGCAGAGGTGCCCAGGAAAGCTGTGGCTGCCCCTGGATCCCTGGAAGCGCCCAAGGCCAGGCTGGACAAGGCTTGGAGCACCTGGGACAGTGGCAATGTCTCTGCCCATTTAAGGTCCCTTCCATCCCAAACCAGTCTGGGCTATGATGGGAGCCTCTGAACACACAAATGCCAAGGCTGCAGTGAGGAACACAGATTTATCTGCATTAGGTCATTCCCTCCCCTGTGTTACTCTGTGTGTGGGAGGAGCACACTCCCTCCCCTGGTTGCCATGCCCATGATTCCTTCTGCTCTGTCAGGAATCGTTGCCATTTCATCCTTGAAGCAAGCACACAATGTATAGTTTGGAGGAGACAGATGAGACATACAGGACAAATCCTCAAAATAGCAGCTCCTCCCTCACTGCCTCTGCTCCATCCTCGCCAGAGGGTGACCTGACTTTGTACCCAGCTTAGCAACATTCCAAAATCTGGAACCATTGATCTGGTCCAGATCACTGAAAACTAAATCCTGCAAAGCCTGTTTGCAGCATGGGGAACCATTCCCCAAATCCTAGTGAGTTCCAGCTCCAGGCAGGCTGAGCTGACAAACCCCAGTAAGCCAGATGCTTTACAGCTTAGTGGCAGTGTGATCCTGGGTTTTTAGACCTTGGAAGACAACTCATGGGATGCCAAGACATGGATTTGGGACACTTGTCTAGAAAAACATGTCCAGGGCAGCATGACAAGAGCTTAGAGTGTGCAACTCAATCAGTGCCCTGACAATAAAGGTGGCCACGTCCAGGAAAACCAAGATTAAAAACTGGAAAAAGGGAATTTACTGCTTTTCCCTCTCAGGGAGAGGAGATGTAAAGCAATTCCCTGTTCCAGCACCAGAGGAGGGGCAGCAGCAGGTGTTTTTCCTCCTGAATGTGCTCTGTCTAAGGGAGATCAGTGCTCTCGAGTGATGATGAACACGTGTTCAAAGAAAGACACAGATGAGCACTGAACACCCCAAAATAAACCCAAAATGCAGAGATGAAAAAGTGCTTTTGCAAGCTGCAAGCCTCTGTACCAATCCACAGCACAACAGGGGGTTATGCAAATGTGGAGGGCTCACTTCAGATAAAAAATTGCAGAAAATATGCTCAGCATGCAATAAAATGCAATTTTCTCTACCAAAGCCATACTCAGGGCTCATTTATTCCCATTTTTCCCCTTATTTTGCATCTGTCCTCTTCAGGATTTTCTTTGCTTACTCTATTATCTGAAATGTTACTTCCTCTCTGGAAGGGAGCCTATCTGGTGGTTTTTGAAGACCTGGTGTGACCTGCTGCTGCTCCATGGAATCCCTTTCTCCTGCACCATCTCTGATCCCACACGAACTTGTTCTGATGAAAGGAATCTGATCCCACCATTTTAAAGGGTATTCTTTCCTTCCTGTGTGATGAAATTCCAACATGTTGGTAACACCAAGTGTTCCAAAAAGGGCAGGATAAGCACCCCAGGGTGGAGGAGCTCCATGAGGGAAGAAGAACCACCTCATCCTCACTGTGCCCTCTCAGCACTCCTGGATATGGTTCAGCTTTTCAAATCAAAGCCCCTGACCTGTACAAAGATTCCCATTTCCTTGGTTTTACCTCTTTAATGTGGAGGAAGTCCTTGGCATCAAAGGAGATGGCAGTGCTTGGGACAGGAACATCTTCATCCAGAGCCCCACAGTAACTCACGTTGGTCTTGACAGCAAATGCTACTGGCTTGGACTACAAACAGAAAACCACATCAAAAACACTGAGAACTTTTCATCCATAAAAATTCAGCCCTAATAATTTCACCCAGGCCAGCAGAGTTCAGCTCCCTGGGGAATATCCCCATTTAGAGGGGATTCCCTCTAAATTCCCCCAACATCTTCTCTGCAGATACTCTGACTCAGCTGCCAAAGTGCTTCAAAAGCAAGTGTGAATTTTAGCAGCAGGCAGAAGGTAACTGGCACAGGACTCAGCGAAAAGAACACACCTTGGCCCTCTCAAGCTGGATGGCTGCTTGCTGCTCCCTTTCCTGGCGGATTGCTTCCCTGTCCTCTTCCAAAGAGACATCAGAGTCTGAGGGTCTGCTCGTATACGAATCTGCTGAGCCCTGAAAGGAAATCCAGGTCACTAAGAAAACACAGGTAAGGAACAGAAATCCCCGCCCCAGTCAAATTTAACTTTTAAAATCACTTCTTTCTTAGGTTTTTTTTGAGTGGGTTTTCCAAAGACAAAAATCTCCTTCACTTTCTTACTGACACAGTGAAATCCAGCTCAGCTGTGGCACTGTCCAAAAGTCTTTATAATACTCATATCCTGTTTGACAACCTCAGACTCAGGATTGTCAAGGGTTAGGTCACACCAAATATAATTAAGGAATTACAAAGCTTGGTTTGAATCATCCCTCCCCACAAATACACTCCATTGTGTAAGGGCTTTGTTCTCATTCACACAGAGCTTTGTTCTGGGCTTCCGGGGGGAAAAAGTGATTAAAAATGACATTATTAAAGCTGCTCAACAGCTCTGTATCGATATGACACAAACCCAGCACGTACAGGCAGCAGCAGAGAGCATCAGTGTGTGAGGGAGGAAAGAAAGTGCTGCCACAGTTGGATTTTTTTGGCGTTTTTTGGCCATTTTTCAGGATACCTGGCAACCTCTGAAGCATGCAGTAGCTCCTCTCTTTGTAGAGACCAGCCTGACCGCAGCATCCCACACACCTGATCTTCATGTGTGTGGCACCAGCGGAAAAAAGGGCTTTAACCTTACAAAACAGAGAATATTTACTCCTGATCACTCTGTGCCTCTGTGTGTTCCAACAGAGCCACTCTACAGCATTATATCCTTATTAATATTTCTGCTTTCCTGACATTGATTTATACCCTGCAGCACAGGCACTGTACAAGTCAATATTCTCGCTGTCCACGTAAAGTCACTTATTTTTAAATACTGCTGTGAATACATGGCCACTGCTGTGGATCTCTGTCCACCCCTGCAAATCCATGTCCACCCCTGTGAATCCATACCCATCAGAAGACTTCTAGCACAGAACCACTGATGAGCCTGTGCTCTTTCCTTGTTCCATACTTGTATCTTGGCCTGTCACTGGGAAAAGCAGATTTCCTCCAGGCCAAGAACAGATTTGCAAACAGGAGCTTCATCACTGCTGTGATTTTAAACACACCAGAAAATTCCTTCCAGGACATTCTGCACTCAGGGAAAGCTGGCAAGGACTGGGAAGAGCTGGGAAGATACAGGAGTTCAGGGTCCTGAGCTGGAAGAAGTGGAGCATCCCCAGGCTGAACACTGGCATTAGAGGTTGGCAGCAGCTCAGCTTCTCCCAGCTGGGAAGCTGCACATCCTGCTCTTCCTTCTGCTTCCTTTGGGATGGAGCAGAGACCAGGGAGCTCAGCAGCCACAGTGCCAAGCCAGGCCTCACCACAGACACCTCTCAATGTCTGAGCTCCCTTTCCATGGGAAAATTCCTGCTGCTGTCCAAGCTGAGCTTTCCCTGGGCCAGCCGGAGGCTGTTCCCTCTCCTCCTGACCCTGTTCCCTGATCCCAAATCCCCCCGGCTGTCCCCTCCTGGCAGGGAATTCCAGAGAGGGAAAAGATCCCTCTGGATCCTCCTTTTCTCCAGGCTGAGCCCCTTCCCAGCTCCCTCAGGAATTCTCCAGCCCCTTCCCAGCTCCCTCAGGAATTCTCCAGCCCCTCAGTGTCCCCCATGTCCCCGAGCTGTCCCCAGCCCTGGAGGTGCCCCAGCAGTGCCAGCACAGGGACGGGCACTGCCCTGGGGCTGTGTCACACCGGGGCTGGCACAGCCCAGGGGCCTCTTGCCCACTTGGGCACACCTGGGGCACTGCTGGTTGTTTATCCCTTCAGTTCTGACGTGATCCAGCGTATCTCAGTGAGGGAATTTACCAGCAGCAGACCCCAGTGCCGGACACGCAGTGCCCATACTGGTTTTTTTACTGGTGTGTGTTTGGACAGTGACTTATTCACTGCTGTCAGAACAAAGCAGCCTCAGCCAGAGCAGCTGATGGTGCCAGGCCACCCCCGGCTGCCGTGGCCGAGCAGTGCCCGTGTGCCAAGTGCCGGGGATTGGTACAATCACAGCCGCATGATCCCGGCTCTGCCGAGCTCTTCCAAACACACAGCGCCTTATCTGGAAGATGCAGCCCCAGGACTGTGACTCACACGGTGCTGAGCTGCAGCATCACGCTGAAAACCAGGCACCCACTCCGCAAATAGCAGCGAGAGGGGCAGAAAAGGAGCCAGACTTGTATTGGATGTCGGGTTCTGTTTGAAATGTTTGAGTGAAGATCAGAATTATCGCCAGAAATATTGTGGAATATTGACAGGATATTGCCCAACAATCCAACACAAACACTGCTGTCTGCTCAGCACCAAGTGCAGTGAGTTCTGCTCTGACAGCTCCTACTTGCTGAAACTGCAATAGGGAATGAGAGGAAAAGAAAGAGGAAAGCCATTTCCCACCTTTTTTTGTACACCAAGACGTTCCTAAAGGAAGGATTTCTTAATGGGAAAGGTGGTCAGACACTGGAAGGGGCTGCCCAGGGAATAGTGTCCAGGGAAGAACTGGATGTGGCACTCAGTGCTCTGGGCTGGGGACAAGGGGAGGGTTTGGGCACAGGTTGGACTCAATCTTGGAGGGATTTTCCAACCTTGGTGATTCTGTGAAAACACCCTTCTTTATTTTCACACTGCTTAGAGCAGCAGCCTGGTCATTTGGGGATATCACCTGCGCCCACAGTTTCACACATAATATTTGAGGACCAATTATCAATTCCACCATTACCTACCCCAAATCCCACGACCCTCTGGGAGACAGAGGAACTTTATCAAGTGGGGCTTCAGTGAGTTCAAGTGACACCAGATTTGGCAATGTGAAAGAAATAGGCTTTTTTAGATAATTACATTATTCAAGGCAATAAAAGAATCATTGCTTTATACTTTGGACTCCCGTGAATTAATTTTTTGTGCAATTTATTAGTTATTTTCTCCCTCTCTGATCAACGAATGCAGTTCAGCTTAGCTAAAAAATGTGGAGGTCTGAGGCAATCCCAAAAATGCCAGGAAGAAGGGTAAAGCAGAAAGAACAGTGGGTCTGTTTATTTTTATTCTCCTGCTCCCTGACTGATCTTACATGTGAGGTTGCTGGAGGACGTGTGCTGAGGTGAAAAAGCTGACACAATATTCCTGGTGAACAGGGATGCCCCAGCTAAATTTTAGGGAGGAAGAGGTGACATGAATCCTCCTCTTGGACACTACAACATCCAGCCTTTGTGTTCACTGAAGGGATAATCAACCTTTAGCTGTTACAGCTAAAAAATGAAGACTTACTGAGCTTGCAAATCATTTTTCCCCAAGTGCCATAAATCCCCAGCTCCGGATTGCTCTCCCTCCATCCCTAAGGAATGCTCTGTCACTCTGCTTGTGCAATTAAAGCAGCAATCCATTAGCAGCTCCAATCAGCCAGATGACAGGCAGCCTCTCCTGAAAAGATTTAGGGTGCTGTGGGGTCCATCCCAACCCAGAGACGCTTTGGGAAAACATCCCTGCTCACCCAAGAGCTCCTGCCTGCTGCATTAGAGCAGCCAGTGCAATCCTGCAGGATTGCAGCATCCCTGTCCCCAGGCAGCCCACTGGGATGCATTCCTGTACCCTGGAATGTGCTGAGGAGGAGGCTGAGGGCTCTGTGCTCAGCTGAGGACAGCAGAGATGAGACAGGGCAGGAGCACAGAGGTCACTCTGCACCCCCAGAGCTCAGGGTCACAGAGGATGGGAAGTGGCAGAGCTCCTCCAGGCAGCCAATTATTGGGAATGGTGGAGTTGGGGTAATATCCGAACTGGGGACAGCATGGAATGCTTCATGGCTAAAAAAAGCCCTTCTGTCCCATCCTCTCCTCCTGTGCTCCTCCTACTTCCTCTCCCCAACACCAATCCCACCTGGCACCTCCCAGCCTCACAGGTTTTTGGATACCCAAGGCAGTCTCATCCTTCAAGACACAGGAAGCCAAATTCCCAAAGATCCCAAAGGTCCTGAACTCAGAGATTACCCAGGAAACTCAACAGCTGAACCACAGGTAGCTCTAATGCTTTTAAACTGGTCAGGAGATCAACTGAACATATTTGAGCAGACCTGGCATCATGGAACCCCAGGAGAGTTTGGGATGGAGGGAACCTTACAGCTCAGCTCGTTCCAGGCCAGGGACACTTCCACTGTCCCAGGGTGCTCCAAGTCCCATCCAGCCTGGCCTTGGGCACTGCCAGGGATCCAGGGGCAGCCACAGCTGCTCTGGGAATTCCAGCCCAGGCAGGAATTCCCAATCCCCAATGTCCCAGGCAGCCCTGCCCTCTGGCAGTGGGATCCATTCCCTGTGTCCTGTCCCTCCAGCCCTTGTCCCCAGTCCCTCTGCAGCTCTCCTGGAGCCCCTTCAGGCCCTGCCAGGGGCTCTGAGCTCTGCCTGGAGCCTTCCCTTCTCCAGGGGAACATTCCCAGCTCTGCCTGGAGCCTTCCCTTCTCCAGGGGAACATTCCCAGCTCTGCCTGGAGCCTTCCCTTCTCCAGGGGAACATTCCCAGCTCTGCCTGGAGCCTTCCCTTCTCCAGGGGAACATTCCCAGCTCTGCCTGGAGCCTTCCCTTCTCCAGGGGAACACCCCCAGCTCTCCCTGCCCTTTCACTGGCTGATGAAGCTTCCATCAGCCCATCCTCCCTTTCCCCCAAGACAAATTCATCACAAACTGGAGCCTCAACTCGAAAAAAAGCCCAAGTGTCCTCAGCCTTCTGCAAGTCCCTGGGAGAATCGAGGCCAGATCCTTCCCTGACGAGTTCCCAGAGCCCTGACAGAGCTCCTGACACAGCACAAGGAGAACAAACAGGCACAGAGATGGCTGCAGGGCCATATGCTGCCATATGCCATGGGTGTTCCAGAAATCACCTCAAAACCCCACAAAACCCACAGGAGAGTTATTCCTTGGGCAAGCAGCTCACTGCAAGCCCCAACACAAAGATCTCCCTGCTCCAGGTGCACAAGAGCAGGTCTAACTCACAGGTTACTACTAGAAGTATGTCATGGAGATGGAGGATCACATAAAGTAAGTATTAACTCATTTTTACATGAAAACAAGAGCCAGAAGCTGAGGATTTAAGAACCCCCCACATTTTAAATACCACAGTTGGTGCTCACCTCATCCCAGCACTCAGGGTGGGCAGCTAAATTTAATTACTGGGCAGGTGATGTAATTAATTAAAAGGCAAACACAAAACAGTGGGGATCTCTTCCTTTGGCGTGAGAAGCTCGCTGTGCTGCAATGGAAAGCAGGGCCAGGAAAATCTGTGTGTGCCCAGTAAAATACTGCAGAGTCCTACCCCAGGCTGGAGGGAGCATTCCATGGGAGCTGCAGGGAAAGCAAAGCAGTTATTCCCCTGTGGAAAAGGATGCAGAGATCACCTTGGCAGCACAGCCCCTACTTTGTTTTAATATCCTCTGGAATTATTAACATCCCCCCTCAAAATTACAAAATCCATTCCAGCGGCTGCAATGTTAAATAGAGAGGTCCAGGAGCAAAGAGGTTCAGTGGGACTTTTGCACAAATTCCCATGTGGATGTGGCACTGCAAGTCCAACCAGGACAAGGTTCAGTTCCCAAGCAAATGATTTTCTTGCTGAATCCCCAACACACACGAGGCAGCTGCACAACAGCCTGGCATTGAGTTGTGATTTCAGAATCAAATGCTCAGCAATTATTTCCTTCTATACGTTTGGTAAATTTATTTAAGACAACTCATTAGGTGTCTCAGCAATTTGGAAATTACTAGGTAGTTAGAACATGGTTTTTTTTTTTTCCTTTGGGAATACTAATTGTTAGAAAATAGGGCATTTCTTCCAACATTTCCTGATCTCTTTTTATTTTACCCTGGATTTCAAATCTTGCAGTCTATCTCCTTTCTCCAGCTGCCTTCAGTTCAGCACAGATTGTGTTGCTACATTTAAGAAACAGAGTTTAAAAAAAATACTGGTAATATATATCTCTATTTACTGCCAAAATACTCCCATCTCTTTTGGTAATGTTCAAATGAACATGCAAGGCACAAGATTTTGCTTAGCAGGCACTGCAGGTTCACACAGAGCCTGAGGTAATGGTTGCAGACTACATGAGCCGCTCTGAACTTTTCCTTTTCACAGGTTAAAAAATTCAGATCTTCCTCCACAAAAATAACACCCAAAGCACTTTTCCTGCAGTCTCAGAGCCAAGGGGAAGGTGAGGATCACAGCCAGAGGGACGGCTACAGGCTCAGGTGCTTTTCACCCAGCAAAGTGTTCGAAATTTCAACACCCAAACCTTTCAAATTCCCTGGTTTTGCTCAGCCATAAAGCAGCAAAGATCTGCCTGGGAATGCTCTGATCTGTGCTTTATTCCAAATACAGGTTGTGAGACCTGGGACTGAACCAGCACCTGAACACCTCCAGCCTGAATTTTGCTTCACCCTCTGCAGCTGGTTCCTGTTTTTCAGGAAAGCTATTCAGCAGTCCCAGGAGAGGAAAAAAGGTGCTGTTTTTCCATGATAAAAAGCACCGAACTAAAGCTGCAATGGCACAGAGACACTGCTTTATTCTTTTTTCTAATTACTTCAGCTCTTGAAAGCATTGAATGATCTTCCCAAGGCTCTGGGGAAGCTGCTGCTGTTGGGTTTGATGAAACCTGATAATAAAAGTGCACCTGGTCTCCTAAATGAGCTCTCCTGTGAGGAGGATGCTCCGTGTCTGTCCCACATAACACATTCTGAAGTCAAGAACGTTCCATGAGTCTCCAGGAAAAAAAAAATAATAAAATTACAAATACTGCCCCCAAACTAAACTTAATCATCCTCCCAACTACACAGGCATCTGTGGCTGCCATATGTGGTCTGCCACAGCATTCCCTCAGACAGGCAGGCTTCAGCCAGGGAGTACTGGAATAATGTGGTGTATTCCTAAAGCAGCCTCCAGCCACCCTCCTGTGGGGTGGAGAACTTTTTTTTTTTTAAATAATCACACCTCTATCTAGCTCCTTGTTACTGCAACAGGGATATTTAACTTGGGATCTGCAAGAAGATGAGCTCCCATTTCTCCTCTTATTTCACTCTGTTCCAGTTTGTCTTTATTTCCCTTTTGGTTCCATGTAGCTTAGCTTGGTATGCTCTCCCTGGGTCACTTTGGGGAGAACCAGGTTGTGCCAAGCTGAGCCTGCTCCTGTCCTTTCCTGGGGCTGCTCTCAGACACCACAGAATCCCAGAATCCCAAAATCCCAGCATGGGTTGGGCTGGGAGGGACCTTAAATCCCATCCATTGCCTCCCTGCCATGGGCAGAGACACTTTGCACTGTCCTGGGTTGCTTTAAATCCCATCCAACCTGGCCTAGGACATTCCAGGGATCCAGGGGCAGCCACAGCTGCTCTGGGAATCCCAGCCCAGGCAGGAATTCCCAATCCCCAATGTCCCAGGCAGCCCTGCCCTCTGGCAGTGGGATCCATTCCCTGTGTCCTGTCCCTCCAGCCCTTGTCCCCAGTCCCTCTCCCTCCTCACTTTTACAATCCCCTTTAGGGTACTGGAAGGCCACAGAGATGTGCCCCCAAAGCTTTTTCTTCTCCAGGTCTAACAAAGGAAAAAAAATCAATTTATTTTCCTGGAGAACTGTTCAGCAGCATCCATTCATTGATTTTTTTCAACTTCCCAACAAATAAAACCAGTCCATCTCTTTCAAACACACAGAGAATACTTCAGTGTGTATTATTCAGTATATCCAAAGCAGGGATGTGCAGTACAATGATCTTCAGGGTATTCTACATGTGAGGAATGAAGTAGAATTTTCCTCAGTGTGGAGAAGATCCTTGCCACCTGTCTGCTTTCACTGCATCCTCTTCCTAATCCCAACAGCTAATTTAAAGAATATACATCTTTTTTTTTAAGATGATTACAGTGTCCTGATTTTCTTCTAGAGTGGTGTCACCACTTCCCACATCATCAGGCTTTACACAACCAAAATAACCCTGAATATTTATTTTACTTTTTTTTATTTTTTTCCCCCCAACAGAAGTGGTTTAGAATGTCACAAAATCACAGAACCAGACTCCCATCTTCCACAGAATTAGAGGAAAAAATGACTTTGTTTAAAATGCTCACGCTGGGTAGTGAATGGGAAGGAATTGTGACATGCTGGGAGGGCATTGTTGAAATGAATTTCACGCTGCTTAATTTAAGCCAAGCAACCGATGGAGTTTGGGCCTAGGCTGGTTATGTTGTGTTATGTTATGGTTTTAATTAGCTCCTGCCTTCCAAAAGCTTCCAAACCAGGAGGTTTAGAAGCTGCTTTAAACATTGATAAATGAGGCTTAACAAACATTTTTCATTTTTTTACATTTTCTCCTCTTTTTTGGTACTTTTTTTATTTTTGTTCTCTCCAAGAAGCTGCCATGATCTCTGATGACTTTTCTTGCAGCAAATCCTGAAATCACCCCACTGCTGCACCTACAAGAAGCTCTTCTGGACTGCCAGGGAATATCTTAGGAAGAAAAAGCCCTAATTTTCCAAGTGCTGTGCAGGCTGTAAATAGCAACTCCTTCCCCCCAGCCCTTGCAATCGAAAAACCTGACGTGCTGAGAGCAAAATACAAGAGAAAGGAGATTTTGCTGGCACCTGCTGAGGTAATATTTGAGCAACACTTTCTGGTCCTTTAATAGCTGTAATCAACCAGGGAGCCCAAGGACTTTCTAGGACTTTGCTGCCCACTGGGAATTCACAGGGATAGATGGGGCTGGGAATTCAGTGGGCCCAATTCCAGCAGCTCTGCCTTAATCCTGCAGCTCTCTGAGAGCACTCTGAGCTCACCTACTCCCCCCAAAACTGGTTGGTTTTGATCATCACTGCATAAAATGGGGGGAAATGACAATTCTGTTGTTTCCATACCTGCTCCTGCTCGGATATTGCTCCACACACTGAAAACAAAACGCTGTTGTGAGAGGGACTTGTCAGGGATTCCCAGGTGGTTTGTGAGCACCAAACAAAAACAACCAACCAACACGTTATTTTGGGAAATGAGAAGCAGGAACAAATAAATACCCCAAGATTTAAAAAAAAACCCACATCTGGGGATGCCACTGGCAAAATAAGTCTCTCCATGTATTCCCTGTTGGGATAAACGGGGAGGTAGAAATGCAAAATCCAGGGGGAGGGAACAGCCAGAACTTTGTGCTACATCTCAACTCCAGCCACCATAATTTATTATTTTTTTACATGGTGTGAAGATATTTTCCCAAATTCTTATGACTATCTGGTCATCAGGGCCTTCAAACCCAACCCATTCTGGGATTTAATGACTGACAGTAATTTAGAGAGTCAAACATTAAAAATTCGAAGACAGTGGTTTTTTATTTTTTTAATAACTGCCTCCAGTTTTATCTCAAAATGGATTCTTAATGAAATATCTTAGGAGAAAAGATAGTTTAATATTCCTTCTTGCTAGCAACCAACAAGCATGCCAGTCAAGAAAAAAAATCCCTTAGGAATCACTATCTTACAACCCTTTTGATTTGGCACAAGCAATAACTGAGAAAGACCCTGATGGTCTCACTCTGTGCAGAAACTCCTTCTCCAAAGTTCTCATATGCACCAGTAAACACAAATCTGCAGGAGCAATCAGGACAACTTTCCACACATGGATATTGTTTCTTTTGCTGAAAGAAGGTAAAAAAAAAAAAAAAAAAAAAAAAAAAAAGCCTTGTCAAGAGCAGAATCTGCTGATCTTGACAAGATTTAAAACCTTTACAGAAGCTTTGCCATTGTTTTGGGATGCTGTAGCAGAGGTATATGGGCTCCAAAAGAAAATGCCAAAGGTTTTGCTGGTGCCCTATAAATCTACACTAAAATGCAATCAAAAAGGCAGGGAATGGGGCTGATGAGTGAAGTCAGAGTCTGGTCAATGGTACAGAAACACATCCAGCAGGAAGAAGGAAAACATTCCAAGATGAACAGGCAGAGTACAAAGTCCCGAGTCAGGAACTCATCCCTAAGCTGGAAGGTGGTGGCTGACACGGGATGCAAAGCCATTCCTTGCATTTCCAAAGAAAGAGAAAGATGAGAGGGAAGGATGTCAATGAAAAACCAGGCTGAACTTCAGGAAGTTCCCCAATTGCCCCTCTGCCCTGGGCTGAACAAAGCAAAGCCCCCAGTACCAGCAGAGCCCTTCCCTTGCACGGCAGCTGCTGGAGCAGAGATGCCCAGTGTGACAGTGTGACACCGAGCCAGGCACACAAACACCCCACACAGCCCATCACAGGGATGGACACAGGCACAGCGTGTGTGACAGTGCACCCCTGGCACTTCAGCAGGACACAAAATCACCAGGAGAGCTGCAGAATACTTCCCTGAGCTGCCGGCAGGAAGGAAAGGCTTCTGTTCAACTCCCGTTTCTCTGGTGCATTTTCGCATCAGCTGTTTGTTATCTCCTCCCTTCGGTGTGTTTCCCGTGCCGGGAGCTGTGCCCTGGAAGCTGCAGCGTTGACGGCTCCTGAGGGATCAGGGCTGTGTTCAGCCGCTGTGCACATCGCACAGCACAGCCCTGCAGGATGATCCAATTCCTACAGCTCCCGCTCTGAGCCGCTCCAGGGCACAGCTCCGTGTGCTCCCGGCCGTGCCCAGCATCCATCCATTCCAAAGGGAATGCTGCGGACACCGCAGGCAGCGAAGGGGAGGAGTGCAGGGCAGGAGGAGGTGCCACAGCGGCTCCAGCAGCGCCTTCCATCCCGCAGGGATCATCATCCCCCGGAGCTCCCACCGCTTCTCCCTTGGGAACAGCCAAACCTTCCTAAAGGGAAGGGAGGGGACAGTGCACCCTGCTCTGTCCCCAGCACGGGCTGTACTTCCATGGATGGAAGGACAAGGTGAGGTTTGGACAACCCAGACTCACCTTCCAGCCCCAAAGGAGGGTTTTCTCCCTGCCTCACCAATGACACAGAGCAGAGTGAAAGTACAGAACCCCGGGCTCCCCTCCATGTCCCTCCTCTGCAGGGAGACTGTCCGGAGGAGCTGTGGCTGCCCCATCCCTGGAAGAGGGCAAGGTTCCATAGAGCCTGGAGTGGAGGGTGACCCTGCCCATGGCAGGGGCTGGAAGGAGAAGAGCTTCGAGGTCCCTTCCAACCGAAGCCATTCTGTGATTCCTCCATTCCTATAAAGTTCCTGCCCCCTGCACATCTTTTCCAGCATGGAAGTGCAGAGTGAGCACAGAGCACCACAGGCAGGATTGGAGCTGCTGACACTGGTGTCTGCATCGTGCTGCTGCCCTGACACAGCCCCTTCCCCACCTCCATCCCAAAACGTGCAAAGAGCCGTGCAAGGCACACTCCAAATTAGTTAAGGGACACGAATAAATGAGAGGAAAAGGAGGAGCTGCTCCTCCTCCCAGCCCGTGCAGCCTTGGCCAGCTCCCTTGGATGTGCCGGCAGGACAACGGGAGAGGAGCAGGACGTGCCTCATTCCTCCCCTCTGGCAGCACCATCACAATTCCGGGCACAGAGGGACTTGCTCTAAGAGAAAGGAGCGAGAAAAAATGAACAGAAATCCCCCCCAAGCCCCTCAGCTCTCCAGAGACTGCAGCAGGACCCAGGCAGGCAGCAGCCACTTGGGAAACCACTTTGCTGACTGCGATGGGAGAAAGCTGCTTCAGCTCCCAGCTGCTGGGAAGTGGCTTTTTCTCCTTTTTTTTTTTTTTTTTTTTTTTTAATTTTTGCAACTAATGCAGCAACTTGGGTGAAAAGGCAAAAGGGAGGAATTATTTAACAGCTGAAAGAAACGTGCAGCCATCAGGAGTTTTGGGCTGCACTTCATTGAAATACATCAGTGCAGCTCCTCTGAAAACCTACGTTTGGTTTTATCCCTCTGTTCAGTTCTGGCCCCAGGTTTCAGATTTAAAGGCACATGTTTTTTCTGTTTGAGATTGCTTTGAAAATGCTCAGCAAAAGCAGCCTGAAAAGCTGTGATGCCTTTGGAGAGATCTCTTCTTCACTGATCAGTTCTCAGCAAAACGACACTGCGGTGTTTGTATTTCTTTGCACTGCTGTGGTTGTTACTCTGAGGATACAACCGGGATTTCTTTACCTGGATGAGATCAGACCATCCAGAAGAAAGGCAGACAAGCTTTATGAATAATTACATGTTGTTGTGGAATGTAAAACATTCCATTCTGATACCAAAGAGCTCTCATACATCTTTTATAAATTAAATCCTCGCCTGTGAAGGAAGACACAAAATATCTGTGCAAAAGCTACATCCCTTTGAAGGCATGTCCCCCCTCAGCAGGTACAACCTGCAGGCAGAGAACCTGAGTAAGAAATCACAGACAGAAGTTTCCTCCTGCAGACAACACAGAGTCTGTGCAATCTGATGGCTCTGTGTGTTACAGCCAAGCACCAGAGGCTGCTGAGGGAAAGTGTGGCTGTCCTGTCTCTGGAAGGGTCCAAGGCTTGGATGGGGCTCTGGGATGGTGGAAGGTGTCCCTGCCCATGGAACTGGCTGCCCTTTAAGGTCCCTTTCAGCCCAAACCACTCTGGGGTTCTAAGAAAGCCACCAAAAAGGAAAGATTCCTGTGTGATATATTCAGTGCAGAGCAGCGAAGCTAAACATTTCACAAGGTTCCACAATATTCTAACAGGCAAAACATCTTCAGCATCAGCACCAAAAGGACATCCAATGGCAAGTCTGAAGGCCTCAGCCAACTTCTCAAAACAACTTCTATGTACCCACCACCAGTGCATGAATTTTGAATGTGTGTAATGGGAAATATTCCAGTGCATGGCTCCTTTCCTCCCAGACTCCCACTCAGGCTCTCTGTTTACACTGATCTATTAAAGGGAAATATCACTTAATGCATTCCTGAAATGAATCCATTCCAGGCAGAACAGGAGCTACTCAGCAATGTACTCCTGCACTTACTACCACTCTACTCCTTGGGGCAGCAAGTAAAAATCAACAGACAGCTGTAATTAGCATGGAAAAATGGAGGGAAGCAAAGTATAACTCATTTGGCTCTTTTTCCATCTGTCAATACCCCGTCCATTTTCCAATAAGAGATCAAGAGCAAGTGCACAGCTCCAACATTCCTGGTTCATGGCGTGCAAAAACATCTTGAGAACATTTTAACCAGAACAAGCACCGCAGTGGGGATAAAGCTACTTCTCTTACTTGTCAGAAACTTTGGAAATAAATATACTTGGAAGTAGTTTTGCCCAACTCCTCTTGTTCCAACAGACACTTCAGTGGCACATTTTAGTAATGCTGCTTACAGAACATGAGCTGGCAGCTTGGTGGTGTCCCACACTGGAGAACCCTTCCCCGAATCCAGCTGGAGCCTCGTGGGCAGGTGAGTAGAGCCACAGGCTGCAGAATCCCACAGCCAGCTCTTCTCCCAGCGTGGTGTCCCTTGGACCCTGATTTCTGTGGGATCTGTCACCCCTGGAGAGTGGCAGATTTGCTCCTGAGCTTTATCACACGGTTCAGGATGGAGCCTTCAGTGCCAGGAGCTGCCCTGAGGTCTCTCAGAGCTGCCAGAGGCAGGGCCAAGCTGCCACTGGCTTTTCTCCCTTGATGGGATTTTCCAGTTATTGGTCATAATTGAAACATCCCTGCCGAAGTGTTACACTGGGGCTTGTTTTGTCAGGACCTGATGAGCTCACCACTAATTGTGCTGGAACATAAAATTTTATCATGGTATCTCATGACCTATATCTCACAGATTAACTGATGGTTTGTCAGAACACTTCACTTTCCCAAGCAAGAGAGAGACATTCTTCAGGGAATCCACCAACCACACTGGGAATGCGGGTTAAAACATTGCCAAGGAATCGAGCATGCAAAGGAGACGTTTATAAAGCAGCAGCACAGGGGAATAACCACTAGAAACATGATTTTATTCTTATTCTAAGAGATTAAAGGCTGGGATAAAGGTTGAGCTGTTAGGCATGGGGTGTTCAGGTCTGGAAATTCCTTCAAGGGAACAAGGAACTCCACAGTACTTGGCTCAGTGATCAGGAAAAGGGACAGGGAGGATGCCTTGGCCACTCACCCTAGAGCCTGTCCCACGAGGGCTGAGGGGCCATGAAGGACATTGTTATTGAAAACTAAATCCTCCAGTCTCCTCCACACTGAGAGCACAGCACCTACCCCAAGCAAACAGCAATTTCTGCCAGTGCCATCCCTGACTCTGATGCCACTCTAGCAAGGACACCCCGGGAGGAAGGAGAAAGCACAAATGACCTGAGCAGAGTCCATTTGCAGGGAAATGTCCCAGCACGGGGGAAAAAACCAAGGGGGGACTCACAGGGAAAATATATTTGGTATAAGCAGAATTCTCTCAAAATAGAAAGGCTTGTGAAGTTTTATGTGAAGCGTTAGCAGCTCGTTCAAACACACTTCACCACTCCAGTACTCAGCACGGTGATAGGGAGTGTTTTTTCCTCACGATTTCTCCCTCGTTGCTGTAATAAATCAAATCCCTGCCAGGCTGCATTCCCCATGCACAACCAAACAGCTCCATTTCCGTAACTTATGGAGCCTTTGTCCCGCGTGACTTTTTAGGGAAAGAAAACCCAAACGAACCAAATCAGAAGAGCAGCCCCTTGTCCTCCTCTCCCGGGGTTTTCTGCCCTTGTGAAAATCAAAATGCTCCTGAGGAGCAGAGCAGAGCCTGGAGCCACCACTGCCCTTTCTGAGTCCTTTCCTCAGGACATTTCAAACCCCTTCTGACAAGGCTTTAGAGAGAAAGAGAGAAAAGCAGATTTACATCCTGTGGCGTGCATTTACAAATTCAGGCACTGCTGCCTTCCTCCAGCTCTCTGTGCTGGTGGAGAAGCTTGGCTGGCTCTGGACATTGGAATATTCTGCAAATCAAAATGCCAGTTTACTTGATCAGCACCGTGGGGCAGGCAAACAAAGCTGCTCACTCTGCTCCACATATTGCACCTGAATGGATATTTATGCTGAGATGTGAAAAGAGGGAAAGGGCATGGCAAAAGAAGACACTCCAGAACTGAAACCAGTTCACTGCTGGCATGAAAACCAGTGACAAAGCACTGTGGAAAAACACAGAGCAGGAGCTGAGGAGAGGCTGCAAGCAAATCCTGACACCACCTGTGATCCCTACGGAACTCAGCACTCCGCCAGCTAAATGACATTTTGGAATTAATTACGGGATTCCAAATGACCACGGACAGTTGTCCTGTTAGTAAAGCAATCTGCATTTGGGTGAAGTGCTGATTGGGAAGATCAGGCTCTCCTATCTCCACAAATGCATGCTCCAAGGGGCAACATCCAACAGCTCGGGGTCTCCCAAGCAGAGCATGTTTTTGGGAGATAGGGAAGCGAGCCATGGCATCAACAAATCCTAGGTTAAGCTTCTCCCCTTGTTATTTATTATTTCTGTGATGTGCTCCTTCAGCACCAAGAGCCATACTCCTCCCTCCAATGCCCTTGAGCCCAGGCAGAGCTGCTTGCACTTCCCAGCAGCAGCATTTCCTTAAGCACGGGGCAATTTGGAGAGCAATCTGCAATCCAGGAGCAGCACAGCGCTGAGAGGGCCCGTGGTTTTGGCTGCACTCCACAGCCAGCCGGGAGGTCAGCAGAAGGGATCCAAAAGCAGGATAAAGGCACAGTTAATCACACACCTCAGTGCTCCAGATGAACTCACAGTTTTAACAACCACACCCTGTCCCATCAGCTGAGCTCTGACCTGTAGCTGGAACTGAAAACACAAAATCGTCTATTTCTGTTACCTATTGCTCATCATGTCTCTCGTTTAGATGACTTGAAGCTTCTCTCTCTTTTTTTTTTTTTCTTTCCATTTCAATGTATTTCTGGTATTCTGGTATAAAAAAAGCACCTCTATGGAAACAGCAAGCAGCAATTTATAAAAATGACTTATGATTCTTACTGAGTGTTTTATTTGACTACTATACTATCAAATCACAATGTGGCATTTAACGAACAGAAGATCTGAGTCAGACAGAAAACCATCCTCACAAGAGCACAAAACAAGGCAAGCATAGCTAATGCTGTAGTAGTAGAACTTTGGATATTTTAGGAAGAAAATCTAAGCAAAACCACCCCAGCAATGCCCCAAACAAACCACCTTCCAGCCCTCTCAGGCAGCCCCTTTCCACACCAGATAAATACCAGCTGATGATTCATTAGTCAAGGCAGTCTGTTAAGGGCTAATAGAAATGAAAAGAGATTTGAAACTGTCAAAAACACACCGAAGCTTTGACCATGTAAAAGCCAAATTACAGCGAGAATTCAGGAGATGTAACGGGCAGAGGATAATCTCTTTTCGTCAGAAAATATTGATTATTGTCCCAATCAAGGCAGAGTTTAGCAAGCATTTGAGGCTAAAAATCCGACATAAACAAGCAGCAAGGAGATAATTGATCAGGCAAAAGATGCTGCATGCCTAGGTCCTGACATCACTCAGCCTTTTTGGATGAAACATCAGAAAGTGCACTAATTGAAACGAGGAAATTAAGAACAGTTCAGCTCAAAGAGAAGCTGGGTGTCTCCAGCAAACACTTCTCCCAGTTCACATTCCCAGCCATGGCAGAAATCCTTCCTTGGGAGAGAGGCTGCAGCTGCTCCATCCCTGGAAATGTTCAAAGCCAGGTTGGACAGGGCTTGGAGCAACCTGGGCTACAGGAAGGTGTTCCTGCCTGCAAAAATCCATCCAGACATGTCAAAAGACCATCAGATCTCAACCATCAACCTTCAGCTCGATAGTCTCAGAAATGCCCCGTGGACATTGATACACCAAATAACCACTGGAAGCTTTCTAACCAACCCCACTGGAAGTCTCAGGTTTTACCTGGCAGCTGGATAAAGCTTCTGCTTGGTCTTGGGCTGCTTGTTGTACAGAATTGCTCTACAGAATGAACTGGGTGTTGCAAAACCCAGTACATGATCACTGAGGGGACAGCATGGAAACCACTCTAAATACACATTTTGATTGTCACTCAGCCCACAACAACTGAGAGGTACAGAGCAAGAAAAGCCCACCTTTAGCCGTCAGAGAGACACCAGTCACAAGTCCAATCAATATCTTGAAGAGAGAAGTGTATGCTGGCAGCAGAAGGAAGGGCAGCTTTGAGGAATAATGGCACTGGAAAAGCAGGGGAGTGCAGTGTCCTCCAAACACCGGGCTGACCATTCACATGGTGAAAGGAATGTGTTTTCCCACTATTCCCATCACCTTTCTCCTAAAAATTCTCACCCCTGCTCTCAAGAATTGTATGGAGTAACTGGAGACAAACCCTACAATAATGCAGCACCACACACAGTCCTGCTCAGGGCCCATTTTTACACCACACTGGGACCATTAATTACCAGGGTTGATCCCGCTGGTGCTTAGCCCCTATAAACACCAAAGGACTTTCAGAATCTAAAATAATCAATCCCACCACAAGTGTTTGTGTAACTCTTGGTGACAGAGTCTGAAGTTGCACAGAAGTTGGCTTACTTCTGGCTCACAGAGCAGTGCAGGAAATTCCTGCCTCCCTGGCGAACTGAGAGGCTGCTCTGCTACCAGCACTAGGAGGGAGGCTGTGGATGCAGGGATGGGAATTGCCAAGGGAAGCCAGGCAGGGTTAGGGGCAGGTCAAACAGCTAAAAGAGCTCTAGGAAAGAAGGCTCAGGAGAGGAGGATATGCTGGGGAAAGAGCAAATAAGTAAAAGAAGTTACTAAAAAAATCTACTACAGCGAGGATACACAAAGCAAAGCCACCTTCTTTTTAGGGGTCAGAGGCACCACATGGAAATCCAGTCAATACCTCAATAGGAACTTCCCTACCAAAATTTCCCAGGTTGAAGATGAAGGCGTGAGAGAAATGCCTTTTCCAATGGCTGGGACAGGAGGAGACAGAGCTGCCAAGCCCGGGAAGCGCTGGATGACCGAGGGAAAAGACACGGGGTGTGTCTGTGCCTCCCGGGGCTGTCACCGGGGCTGTCACCGGGGCTGTCACCGGCTCCGAGCAGCGCTGGCACCGCGCCCTCCCTCAATTCCCGACCCCTCCCAGCGCTTCCCAGCCCTGCCCGTGCCAGCCCCTCAGTTATCCTGCACCTCAGTGACCCCACACCGCAGTGACCCCACACCGCAGTGACCCCACACCGCAGTGACCCCACACTGCAGTGACCCCACACCGCAGTGACCCCACACCAGCCCTTCACTGACCCCACACCGCAGTGACCCCACATCTCACTGACCCCACAGCAGCCCCTCACTGACCCCACAGCTCAGTGACCCCACACCAGTCCCTCAGTGACCCCACAGCTCAGTGACCCCACACCAGCCCCTCACTGACCCCACAGCAGCCCCTCAGTGACCCCACACCTCAGTGACCCCACAGCAGCCCCTCACTGACCCCACACCTCGCTGACCCCACACCTGTGACCCAACAGCAGCCCTTCACTGACCCCAAGCAGCCCCTCAGTGACCCCACACTCAGCCCCTCAGTGACCCCAAGCAGCCCCCATACCCCACACTCAGCCCCTCAGTGACCCCAGGCAGCCCCACACTGACCCCAAGCAGCCCCACACTGACCCCAAGCAGCCCCCATACCCCACACCAGCCCCTCAGTGACCCCACACCTCACTGACCCCACACCAGCCCCTCAGTGACCCCAAGCAGCCCCTCAGTGACCCCACACTCAGCCCCTCAGTGACCCCACACCAGCCCCTCAGTGACCCCAAGCAGCCCCCATACCCCACACTCAGCCCCTCAGTGACCCCAGGCAGCCCCTCAGTGACCCCACACTCAGCCCCTCAGTGACCCCACACTCAGCCCCTCAGTGACCCCACACCAGCCCCCATACCCCACAGCAGCCCCTCAGTGACCCCAAGCAGCCCCTCAGTGACCCCAAGCAGCCCCTCAGTGACCCCACACTCAGCCCCTCAGTGACCCCAGGCAGCCCCTCAGTGACCCCACACTCAGCCCCTCAGTGACCCCACACTCAGCCCCTCAGTGACCCCACACCAGCCCCCATACCCCACAGCAGCCCCTCAGTGACCCCAGGCAGCCCCTCAGTGACCCCACACCAGCCCCTCAGTGACCCCAAGCAGCCCCCATACCCCACACCAGCCCCTCAGTGACCCCAAGCAGCCCCCATACCCCACACCAGCCCCTCAGTGACCCCAAGCAGCCCCTCAGTGACCCCAAGCAGCCCCCATACCCCACACCAGCCCCTCAGTGACCCCAAGCAGCCCCCATACCCCACACCAGCCCCTCAGTGACCCCAAGCAGCCCCCATACCCCACAGCAGCCCCCGCTCGCCCCGTGCCTGACGCAGAGCCCAGCTGAAGTTCCCTATCCCGGGCGGCTCCTCCCGATAAGACACTGAAGTACCCAGATAAAGCCTCTCCCGCGCTGACAAAGCCTTCATCTGACACCCCAGAGGTGTGGAAAGCTGCTCCACGTGCTCAGGTGGTGTTCTGAAGGGATAAATATAATAATTAACAACCCAAAGGGGGCTGTTCTGACAGTTCTGCAGGTATAAAACACTGACCTGGGCTCTGTACCGTGGGGTAGCTGTTGCTAACTCCTGTAGATAATTTTTTAAAGACACGCTGCTTTAATGGAAATGTAATTCTACAAAAGGACAAAGTGACTTCTTATGGGAGGGTTTCATTGAAGTTTGTTTCTGAAAAAGGTGGAGTCTTTCCCAAAATGAAAGAGAAACTCTGGTCAGGTCTATGGAGCAGCATTCCAATCTCTCCCCACCACACACACACCACAGCGAGTTCCCAGCTGTGAGAGGTGAAACAAAATTTATTATTTGCTTACCCAGGGGATCTCACTGCCTTAAGCCCCTGTGCTAATGGGCTTTTAAAACCTCTCGTGATCAAGAATGTGAAATACTTCCCTACAAGGCAACAAGCTTTAATTCCCAAAAGGGTGACCCTGTTTAGAACCACCCAAAGAGTTTTTAAAAAGGCCTAAAAATCAAGAAAATCACAAGGCAGGACAAAAAGCAAGGCAAAAATCTTCAGGGGGAAGAGGTTTCTTCCTACAGTGATGCTCCCTCCATCTTTCTGTGCTCCTGACAAGACACTTGTCCCTGCAGAACTTGTTCACTTCCACATATCCCTGCACCTCTTTTCCTAAATGTGGAAAGGACTTCTTATCTACAATCACTGGGAGTTTTTCTCAGCTTCAGCAGTGTAATTTTCCTCCTCCAAAAAAGCCTCACACCAGCTACTGCATCATCACGTTAATCATCACAGCTGGTAATGGACTGTAATACCCTGCACACACTCATTTCCTTATAGAACCATCAATAAAAACGGCTTTTTTGCATGTTTCATATATATGTACACACACAAACACATTACAGTAAGAGCTGCTGTTACAAAAATCATGGAAATATCCGTTCACTGTTAAAAAAACACGTCTGTCGCTGGTTTTAACAGGAAAATTTCACCTGCACGCTTCTCCTGGTGTTCTCTGCACAGTGGATCAGGAGAAATCAGGTATAAATTTTACAGTGCATTCCCAAAAGCGAGTGCAAGTGGAGATAAGTGGCACTCAGCGCCCATTCACTTCAGCCCTTGATGCAGATTCAGGCTGCATTCTGCAGGCAGGGCTGCACGGGTTTTCGAGGGCAAATGCCCACTTTAGGCAGACATTCCCGTGCTAGTGACTCATGTGGCTGTGGTTTATTCCGCGCTGGAAGCGCTGCAATCAGCAGCAGCCCTCCCTCCCAGCTCCAGGGGAGGATCCAAGCCCGGGGCTGCTCCAAGCTCTGGGATGAGCCTTCCAGGTCCTGAACCAGAACAATGCCGAGGCCCTGCTTTCAGCTCTGCACGCTCATAGTTATTTGCTCTTCACAGCAGGGAAGCGGAATTCCACCGCGGTTTGTTTTCCACTGTCTCAATTCTCTCTCCCTGGCTTCTCTCTGGCCAGAAAAGTGGCACTCATGTGACCCGTGGTCCCTACCTGTCTGCCAGGATATTGTCTCAGCAGGCATTCCCAATCCCTGAGTCAGGAGCTAAAATAATAAGGTTTAATGTTTTAAGCAAGTGCTTCGGGAGCATAAAGCAAATAGACACTCGGGGGGAATTTTAACTGCTTTGTGACTGAGCCTTTGGGGTTTATGGCCTCCAGTTTTTCCATGGTGGATTCCAGCAATCCAGATTGCTTTTAGGTTTGGGGTGGTTTGGTTAAGGAGAGGGAGGTTCTCACATATTCCTGGGATTCTGGAAATTAGGTCTGTCAAAAGCATCCTCAATTAGAGAGGCTGTAAAATTTAAAAAGCTGTAAAACTGCTTTATCATAAACTGCTTAAGAGAGTATTAAGGAATCTGGAAATGACTTCTCCATCCCAGTTCTTCAAAGTGGACATCTAAAGACCAAATACCCCTCATCTACAAACACAATTCTTCCAGCACAAATCCTAACCCAGCTGTTTGTGCAACAGGTAGGTCTCTGCTGCCATTAAAGCTGCTTTTCCCAAATAACGTTTTTGGAAGAGATCACTGGGGTTTACTAAAATAAGAACTAAAGCACAAGAATTTCCACCTCAACATGAGAAAGAGCTTCTCTCCGTGGAGGGTGGCCAAGCTTGGAACTCTGTCCAGGAAGGGTGTGGGCTCTCCTTCTCCAGGGACAGTCCAGAGCCACCTGGATGCATTCCTGTCACCAGCTCCAGCTGACCCAGCCTGACTCTGGGATTCTGGGAATGCACAGAGTTGAGCACCTCAGAAGCACCTTTAAATCCACCACACATTCACCTGCGTTCTCTGATGAACTTTTGTAAATAACACTTTTCTTCTACACCAACCACACTGTCCAGCAACTCGGTTTTCTCAGCCCTAAAACTGCACTTTGAAGTTGTCCTCTGAAGAGCATCCTTAGACTTTGCTGAAAGACATTAAACCAGCACAAGACAGACTGGGGATGGAGGACAGCTCCCAAGGAGTCAGGTTTTGCCTGGTTTACAGAAACATCCAGCTGGATCCCAGAACACACCCCTGAAGGAACCAACACACTCATCTGCACTTGGCCCGGCAGCTTGTGAGCAGCAGCACGAGAAAGAACCCAAAGGAAAAGTTAACACAGGCATACCAAAAGGGCAGGGATTTCTAAATTGATCCAAAAGCGTTTCCTCATCCCTGGAAGTGTTCAAGGCCAGGCTGGACAGGGCTTGGAGCAACCTGGGATAGTGGAAAGTGTCCCTGGCTGTGAGATGAGCTTTAAACCCTTCCAAACCAAACCATTCTAGTCTTCTGAGCAGCAGAGCTTTGAAATAATTCAAGCACCCAGTTCAGAAGGATTCCAACGTACAGTATTTCCTCTCAACATGGTGCACTGCATTAATGTCAATTTTGCACAGTTGTTGCTCCTATCTCCCTGAAATAAAGCGATGCTAAAACAAGTGAGGCAACACTTCGGAGGGATTCCACTTCCACACCAACACTGACACAGGCACGAAAAATCCCTCATCCGAAGCCCTACAGGACCCATCCGCTCTCCTGAGGGCACCACATCATACCATACATACGTCTGCATTGACGTACACTCTATTTTATGTTGTTATCCGTGTATTTTACGAGCTGTCCACAAGGCCTTATGTAACGGATGCCTGTTTAATATGGCACGGCGTGTCCAGGGCCGCGGCGAGCCCGGCCATTCTCCCGGGTGGCGAAAAACACCCACGGCCACACGGCTCCTACACCCAGGCGTCTGACCACGGCACCGGGGGCTCCGTGCCGCCGCAGAACCATTTTGCGAGGCATGCCGAGGAGGGATAATTCCCTAGGGAAGCACAGCAGCACGTCCCGGCATCTTTGGGGCAGCACAGGGTCACCCCCCGATGCCTCGCCCGCAGCACAGACACCCAGCCCGCCCGTGCGGCTCTGCGAGCCCCCCGCTCCGCTCCCGCGGCACTCACCGCCTCCGAGTCTTCAAACCCATGCAGGTACAAGTTGTCGTACATGGAGAGCCGGTGCGGGGGCCGGTGCGGGGCCGGAGGGCCGGGGCAGCGCGGCGGCGGAGCGCGGTGAGGCGGCGGGGCCGAGCTCCCTGAGCGCTGCGGCGGCGGCGCCGCCTCCCCCCCCGCCCGCCCCGCTGCTTCCCGCCCGCCGCGCCGCCGCCTCCCATTGGCTGAGCCGCGCCGCCGCCGCCGCGCTATTGGCTGGGACGCGCCGCCGCTGCCACGCGATTGGTTGAGACGCGCCGGCCGCGAGCAGCGCTGCGCGCTGGCGCCGCCTCACGGGCTGATGGCGGCGGCCAACGCGGCGGCGGTCACTCGCTTATTTATAATAAAACCAGTTTACAATAAAATAACACCGTATAATGCAGAGGAATCGGAGGTGACATCTCATTAATGCATATAAATAGCTCCAAAATATGTTGGCGCCTGGCTCCGTTCAGTTGTGTCAGTGACAGCTTGAGGAGCAATGGCCATAAAATAAAACCACAAGTTCCAGGTCAAGATGAGGGAAAAGATTTTTCCATGAGGGTGAAAGAGCATTGAACTGCTGCCCAGAGCCCTTCCAAACGCCTGGACACACTCCTGTGTCACCTGCTCCAGGTGACCCTGGCTGGAATGGATGGTCCCCAGAATTCCAACCCAATTCCGTGATTTATTTCCAATAAAATACAGCTTTCCTTCAAGATTCCAGAGAACAGTGAGTGGTTTCCAAGGAAAACCATCCGTCCATTCTCCCCGACAATATTTGGAAACAATTAAACCCTTCACTGAGAATTAACAGAAAACACGCACACACGATATCTGGAAACAAGAAAACCAAGTCCTAAACGCCAAGAATTAAGAGAACAGAAGTTTGAACCTGATTTACAACTAAATTAAGAAACAAAACCTCTAAACAGGTGCCTCCTGGAGCTCTACAAATTAAACTTCTGGTGTAACACTACGTGATTAAAAAGTCAATAAATAATTAAGCACTAACGACAGAACTAATTTACAATTTACTTCCTATCCTTATTAAAACAATTACTTAAAATCTCATCTTCAGCTCCACTGCAGTTTCACAAACACTTCCTATTTGTGTTTTCCATTTGCTTCATCCACTTTTCCTTCCAAAAGCTTCCTTCGGCTTTGCAAAATTACCACTAATCCCATGGGAATTGTCCAACAGATGCCTGGAGCAAAGCCAAAGGTGTTACTCTTGTGAATATTCCCATAATCACAGTTTCTTACAAATTCAACTGATGATTCCCCCGAAGTTATGTTAAGTCTTATTCCAAATTTACTGATTCTCACGGAGGAGGAGCTCAGCTTCCAAGAGGATCTTTAAAATGTTCATACAACTCCCAATCCAGGAGTTAATTTTTGCAGCCTGTTCTACAGGCTTCTTGAAGACCTGTGGTGTTCCAAACTGAAAGAATCAACTACAAGAATCATTGGTCTGTTCAAAATTAAAAAAAAAAAAAAAGAAAAAAAAAAAAAAAAAAGGCTGTGAAATCACAAGATGAAGGGGAAAAAAGTGAACTTCACATAGGTTGGTAATAAAACAACTTAATTCAGGAGTCAGGGGAATCATCATTTGTTTTCCAGCCCTTACGTTTCACACTGTCCTTTTAAGAGACAGAGGTTATTAAAAATATATATTTAATGACTCAACTCAAAAGGCTCCTAAAAGATGCTATAAAAATACAAATCCCTGTAATAGAGAGGAATTCTAAATCAAAGGCTGTTTTGAATATTATGAGGTAATTTATCCAAGAAACACACACCGAGGTGAGGGAGGAAGACACTCAGCTGTTTTAAGTTGACTGGGAAGTAATATATAAATACATAAAGTAATATATAAAATAGAAATATAATAAATATGCTGAGAGAACGGGAGGCTGAATGGAGCTGATATTATCCAGCAAGGAATTCCACTGTTCAGGCCACTCCAGGAACGATCTGCTGCAAACATGGAATGGCCAAAGAGCTGAAATGAACCTTTAGAAAAATGGCATTTTTTGAATGGCTTCTGTTGCTGCATTATTCTTTTTTTTTTTTTAACAGCATTCATTGATGATGTTAATCAGAGCCCACAGCTCCACGTTTCCAAGGGCACGGGAGATTTTGAAGGAGATGTAAACAGAGACCACGAGTCATCCAAAAGTTTTAATGCCCAACAAGTCACTGAGGATAGAAGCCAGACTAAAATATTTTCAGGTTGGAGGTGGTGGGAAGAGAAGGGCTCAGAAGTCAGAACGTTTTGAATATCCACAGTCCTCCAAAACACTTGGCTTCCTCCAAATACTCTGCTGCCATTAGAGATTATTCACATCCTCTTTATTTTTAATTAGACTACAAAGGAAATCTCTCGGAGACGTGTATCCATCTATCCCAAAATATCCATTATTTAGTCAGTCCTGAGCTACCCAAATGTGGGAACACTGAGGTTTGTTGTTTTTTTTTTTTTTCCGAGGGCGTGAATACAGAACCAGAGAAAAAAAAATATTTTTTTTTCCAGCCCGATCTAATGATTCCTCAATCAAATGACAGCACTTGTGTGGTTCTTTCAGGAGCTGGAGCAATGAACTATTTGCATAAACACACTGAAGTGCTGCCGGAATAAATAAATGTGCAGGATCCAGATTGCCAAGGCAAGGGAACGCCTCGGCACCGCACTGCGCCAAGCCGGGATGGGAGTCAGCAACTTCTCCCTTCTCCCCACTTCAACAAATTCCACTTCCACCTGGGATTTCGATGAGTGGAGCAGCAGCACTGCCTCTTTTCCTGCTGCTCGTTAACCCTGAAGCAGCAAAACCCCAACGCCAACACAGCCAAGTCCTTTATGGCCTCTCCCTGCTCTCACATCACGTCCTGAATTCCTGACGTTACTTAGGGATAATGATCCCCCCCAGAAGGCAAAGGCACATTAACAAGGAGCATTAGTGGTTGCATTAAAAGCAGCCTTGGAGTTGGATCCACTCCTTCCAGCACACAGAGGGCTCCAAAACCTGCAGTCTCCATCAGCATCCTCCCCATGAAACACAAACTTCGGGTTTCATCTTCCCCCGCCTGGATTCTGGGGCCTGCTGAAGGAAATTGCTCTCCTCCCCTACGGAAAGCTGCTCGTGTTGACCTCAGCAGAAGAGCCCAGGGATGGATTTCATTAATAGAAAGGGAAAGGACCATCTCCAGCAATCCACCTTGCTTCCATCCATGGGAAGGAGGCCAGTTCCTCACTCCCCTAAATTACTTGGCACAGCCCCACTCCTTGCCCCTTCTCCCTCTAAAGCAATTTCTCTGCCTCTCTCCCTCCTCCTCTGTTTTATAATAGAGATTAGGTAAGAATCTGGTGCAGTGACAGCAGCTTCTGCCTGGGGTGGAGGCACAGCCACGAGAACCTCCTGAGATCCCCTCTAACCCTGTTTTCCATCAGAATGGGATGGCGTTTGGGGGCTTGGAAGTTCTTGAAGCCACCAGAGGAACAGGGATGTCTTTCTGTTCGAAAAGAGAGGAGGACTGTGCTGTTTGAGATATATCCTGGCACAGAGGATTCGGTGAATTTTCAGGTTTTATTCCAACAGACTGGGTGGACGGCGTGCTTGAATCCTTGGAATTTCAAGTAATAAATTAGTCTGGTCTAATTTGACAGTTCTTCTGGAGGAAGCGAGGTGCCACCTATCCTAAAACACATTTATCTGACACTGTTATGTAAAGGCTGCTATAATTAAAGAGTGTGAAGGCTCGGTTGTCACTTCCTCTTGGTTGGAAGCACCTCCAGTGAGAGGTAACTGGGCTACATTTGTAGGTACCCTCTATATTTAACGAGCAGTGAAGTGCCTCTATCCCACGGGCACAGTGGAGATCTGCAGGAAGCCGAGCTGCAGGGAAGCCAAGGGCCTTCCAAGAGGGTTTTTCATCGGGAAAAGTGGATGGTGCCCAGCTCCTGAGGCAGGCAGGGATGTGCTCCAGGGGTTTAATAACTCCAGCCAGCTCCAACCGTGGCTTCTACTGGTGCATGGGATTGAGCAGAGCAAATCCCAAACCGCCTCAGGAACTGTGCAGGAACAGCCCTGTGTGAGCACAGGGATCCCTCTGGAAGAGCTGGAGCTTGGAATGAAGGATCTCCACGGATCCACGGGCAAACACAGGGAGATCCCTGGACACTGAGCACAGAGCTCTGCCTCCAGCAGCTCCCAGTGTCCACCAGGCTGCTGAGAAGGTCCAAAATATCCAGTCTCACCCCAGGCACCACCCCAAAAAGCCAGAGTGCATTTGTGGCTGGAATTGTGTCAGATTTCCTTGCTGGAAGGAAGATGGGGGGGTTCTGTTTTTAGGGAAGATCCACATTTTTATCTGCCCTGCCAAAACCCATCTGGGCCAAAGGATTCAGCACTTGTTTTATTCCTTATTTGAAGCTCCTGTGCTTTCCTTATGAATGTTAATCAATCTCCTTAGCTGCCATAAGTGCTGATGCCGAGTTTCTGTGCAACACTTTAGCCTGCAACAGTTGGAATGATGGGAAACGCTCTCTAAAAGCCAATTACAAACTTTATGGGAAGCTGCTGCTGTTTTTCCCAAGCAGGGAAAGGCACCAGTGCATCCTGGAAACCCCATCAATACTGGAACATCCCAACCAGGGCTGGGACTGGGAACAGCAAAGCTGCAGGGGGAAGGAACACTGGAAGTGTGCTGGGAATGCCAGGACATCCCATTACTGAAGATCCAACCTCTACAGAGCAATGAACTGAAAGATTTTCCAGTCTCAGAATAGACAAAGAGCCCAGAAAGCTCCTGGTCGGTGTTAGTTTCCCAGGTGCATTTAAATATTTGCAGTTTTATCAGTGAACACTCATGAAAACGTTGCTTGAAATGTATTTATTGATAAATTACGACTATCATGTAATAGTTCTTTAGAGAAAACAAAGCCTTGAGTGAGCAAAAAGACAACTTTGCAAGCTAAAATGAAATTCCAGCTTCTGCAAAACACAGAATCTCATGGAATTTTTTTTTCTTTAGCTAAACTAGTAAAACCACACATTTTATTTTGATTTTAAGTTCAAGGAGCAGTGCAAAGGGCGTCTTTAGAAGAGTTTTTAAATCTCAGTGCTAAGAAGGATTTGCTGTTCTTGTTAAGAGGTTAAAAGAGTAAATAAATAAATAGATAAATAAATAAATAAAAACTAGGCAGACACAGCTCAACTTCATCTCCACTTTTCTGCTTCCCCTTGGGATTTGACAGGGATGCTTTGATGAGGCTGCTGATTTTATTGCCTTTCCCTCTGCTTTATAATCCAATTACCATAGGCTGCAACACAGCACTTGGAATTTCATGGCAAGGGGACGACAGGAAACTCCTCAGTTCCCTGCAGTAGATTTCCATGACTCCTGGCCAAGTGGAGAAACTGATCCAGAAACAACAGATCAATGAAGGAGGAACCATTTGTCCAACCTGATTTCTTGAAATATTTAGCCAGAGTACTTGGGGAGCTGAGCCGAGAAGAACAATTATTCATGGCTTTAGCTCTGCATATTTAAGTGAGTTGTGTTCCTTCCTGTAAAGTCTCTGGGAGACCTCTCCTTATGTACCTGAGGAAACGATGACTCTGTGATGTTCTCACCATCCAGGAGCAGAACACACAATCTGTGGAAAAATCCTGAAAATGATGACTCCTCATCTTCCTGATGGGTCTGCCCTGGAACACGTTAAAAAACCCATTTCTGTATTTCTAATGTGTCTCCACTGGAGAGGTTCATTCCCTTCCAGTGGCAATTCTCGAAGGAAGCATTTCCAGAAGGGCTCAGGGTCTTTGCCAGCGAGGTGGGATGGCTCAAAACAGACACCCAGATGCCAAAACATCCCCTCTGTTCCTCCCTCTGCTCTCCCTGCAGGGCCACCTGGAGCCAGGTCTGCTCCAGGGACAGCAGTGACTCGGGACAGGACAAGGATTCAGGAGTTCCCAGGCACTGCCACAGAGCCAGGAGGGAATCTGGGCTGGAGGAGCCATCCCCGTTCTGTTCAGGGTGAGAAACACCTGCAGTTCTCATTCCTTTCTAATACTGCATCATCTCTGTTCTGCTTAGGGTGAGAAACCTCTGCAATTCTCATTCCTTTCAAATACTGCACCATCCCTGTTCTGCTCAGGGTGAGAAACCTCTGCAATTCTCATTCCTTTCAAATACTGCACCATCCCTGTTCTGCTCAGGGTGAGAAACCTCTGCAATTCTCACTCCTTTCAAATACTGCACCATCCCTGTTCTCAGGGTGAGAAACACTTGCAGTTCTCACTCCTTTCTAATACTCCATCATCTCTGTTCTTTTCAGGGTGAGAAACACCTGCAATTCTCATTCCTTTCAAATACTCCACCATCCCTGTTCTCAGGGTGAGAAACACCTGCAATTCTCATTCCTTTCAAATACTCCACCATCCCTGTTCTCAGGGTGAGAAACACCTGCAATTCTCACTCCTTTCAAATACTGCACCATCCCTGTTCTGCTCAGGGTGAGAAACACCTGCAGTTCTGACTTCATCCCAATACTCTACGTGCCAGCAGCTCTGTGTGAGTCCTTTTACAAACCCGAGGAAGGACTGAAAATACCTTCTCCCTTTGCCTTAGGAAGGAAGAGAAGATATCATTCCCAAACTCCCTGCAGCAGCAGGGCCCATCCTACAGATCTGAAAAGCCACGTGTAGTTCATAGAGTCCCCAAATCCCAGAATCCCAGAATGGTTTGGTTGGAAGGGACCATAAAGCTCATCTCGTTCCACCCCTGCCACGGCCATGGACACCTTCCACAGACCAGGTTGCTCCAAGCCTCAGAAACTTGATTAAATCAGGTAATTTCTGATGCTCTGAACCCTTATAAAATGTTAATGTTTTCCCCTCTGACTCTTCCGTGCAGGTTCAGACCTGCATTTTCCTTAATCTCTCAAACCCTGCATTAAAAAAAGAACAGAATCATTAGTTTATTCCAGTCTTTTACAACATCTCTATAGAGATTACTTTAAAAACCCCAAACTCTAAATAAACTGCTGAAAGTTCTGTCCTAGATCTAAAACTGCCTATGAGACAGGAAGCAAAAATGAGGAATAAATAGGAAAGCATTAATACTCTGTGTCTAATTATTTCCTGTAGCCACCAAAAAGTTGGAGGACTTTTATTTCCATTATATTTCAAGTGAGAATTTGAGTTCACTTGAGAGCAAAAACTGGAAAAATTCAGCCTGAGCAGCTCAGCCTGACAGAGTTACAAGCAGAAAACAGAATATTCTAATTGGGAGTGTGGAGAATAATAACTAATGGCAGCTCTGCCATCCCTGCCTATAATCATGATGAGCAATAGAGGAGCAGATCAGAACCTCATGTTCTCAGCATTTAATTCAGTGTCCAGATGAGGGAGCACGGAATTAAAAGGTGATAGAACTCAAAATTCATAAAAGGACATATTTATCCCAAATGGAGAAAAAGGCACTGGTAGAATGATGAACTTGGAAGCTTATCCTTAAAAAAAGACTGGACATGAATTGTAATATTACACCCGCTGTAGGTCTCCATGTTGTGCTTAGCAAAATTTAGGGATAAAGGTAAAGCTTTGACTTTCAGCCTTGATCCCTTGGCAGGAACAGGTTTAGGAAGGGACCTAAAGTTGATTTTTTTTTTCTATATGTGTTTTCCACTGCATTTTATTCTGCTGTGATGGGCAGAATAACAGCTTCAACACACAATACTTCACTGCATTCTGGTAGTTACTACTTTGTCCAACACCAGCCAAAGGAAACCCAAACTTTTTGGGCTAGGCCAGAAACTTAGAAGCAGAATTTTCAGGTACATTGATGCAGTGATGAAAAATTGGGTTTGTTCCAGTTCAGGCTAGAAATAAAATGGCTCATTGTTGCAATTAAACACTATATTAATGTAAAAGACATAAAATGTCTTAGTGGGGAATACTGCTGCCACCTCTTGGTTCAGCAGGATGAAAATAGGGTAAGATGAACCAGAGAGCTGCAGGTGGAGCTTTCCTGGATGTTTTCTCCAGGTTTGGAGCCAAATTTGGCTCTTGGGAAGCCGTGGGTTTAGGACACAGCTTTCCAAACACGGCTGGGAACAGGATACTCTGAAATCACTTCTGTTGACCTTGAGAGAAGGAAAATCACCTGGACATCGAGGGAATTCTGAGGGGAAAAAATGCCATAATTTGATTTTACTGTTCAAGTTCTCCTTGGAGCTGCATCAATGGACACAACCAAAGATACTGAAAGTCAAATTCCCAAGGAATGAAAATCCACCCAGGCACCAGCAGCGTCCCTTTTTCCCCCTCCCTGTCCCTCTGTGACTGTTTTTACCTGGCCATCAGGGACCAGGAACAGGCTGAAGGCTCCTTGTGCCCTGGCAAAGTCAGGAATGCCCCACCCCAAACCTTCCCTGTCCTGCACCCAGCAAACCCCTCTGGCCTTTCCCACTCACTGCAGGCTGAGTTTCTTGGAAAACTGCTCCAGTGGAAGATTTGGAGCCTTTGGTTCTGCTCCTCTCCACCTGCTGCTGTCAGACTTTGTGTATCACAGCTGAGGGATATATGGACCCCCATTGGGAATGATGGACCCCCATCCCACCCCAATCCCCTTCTGAGGATCCAGAACATCTCCCCAGCACCAGCTGAGCTCCTTTGGCTTCCCTGGGTCCCATCCCAGCAGTCCCTAAAACCTCCCCTGAAAATTCCCTTTTGGGGAATTTCTTCCCCAAATGAAATTCCACGGCCACACCTGGAATGTGCTACAACAAAAGGAAGTGGGGAACAGCCCACTGTGAAAAATCCACGAGGATGCCTGATCCTGCCTGATGGGAGGGTGTGGAAGGGCCAAATGCTCTTACTCAGAGGTGGGAGTGACCCCTCCAAAAGGCTGGATGGTCCTTCAAGCTGGACTCACACAACTCCCAGAGCCAGAGGATTTAACCCCAGTTCAGCACAGCAGCTCTACAGACTTAGTCACAGGGGGAGAAACAAAAATAAAAAGAGTTTCTATTAAACATCTTCCATACTTTTCCTAGTTGCAGGAAGCAGGCATTAAGGATTTCACAGGTTCTTTTGTCCCTGGACTCATTCCTGCCCACACACTTGCCTGCCCGCTCTCCCCACGGAACTGGAGAGCCCTGAGTTCCTCCTCACAAAGATAATTTGGGTTTATTCATCTTCTGCAGGGCCCACCTAAACCCTGGGGGTGGCGAGTGGGTGGGGAGGGCAGAGGTGACAAAGGCACGTTGCTGAATTATGCTCAGAACTGGGAATATCCAGCTCCAAAGGTGAAGCTTGACAGGGCTGATACATCCAGGAAAACATTTTCTTAAAATACCCAATGTCTCTAATCGAAACCAGACTCTTAAATGCCTTTATCTTAAACGAGCAGGTATGAAGAGCTAATGAGAATATTCCTTCAACTGCAGACAATTCCTCCTCTCCCTGCTGGGCACTGACAGACAATTGCTCCAAAATTCCTTCCCAACATCCATAATGCAGATTAAACTTCAGCTTTAGGAATTAGAGGAGCCATTTCCAGACAAAGCTGTTGTGTTGCAAGGCTCTCAGGCATAGTTTGCCCACCACAAAAAAAACCCAACAAACCAGCAAATAACCCAAAAGCAATATCTGATTCCAGAATCCTCCTCACAGGTAATTCACAGTAATTTCCAATGCATCCAATCAATTCATAAATCCCCAAAATACGTTTAATGAATGGGATAAGCATGTAATGGCCATTTGTGGCACGGGAATGCTTCACAACAGTGTCATTTTCTTATTTCAAATGAGCTGGTTGAAATCCCGACACCTGAAAGAAGTGCCAATTAATGGAGATGCATTAATTAGCAGCTCTGGAGACCTGGACTCTGATTTCCAGCACTCCTGAATAGACACGTGGGCAAGACAAACAGGCTGGTGAGCCCAGGCTGGATTTGGGCCAGTAACCCAAAAAATGAACCCAAAAAATGACAAGCTGTGGTCTGGGTGAGACCATGAAACTGCCAACTCGCCTCTGCTCTTACAAAGCACCACAAATCCCACCAAAGGAACTCCCAGAAGGAGGAAATGGCACCACACAAAGTGGGAAAACCAGTCCTGTGTCCTGCACTGAGCCAATCCAAGGGAGGAAAGGCTTCCAGGAATCTCTTCAAACAGGAGCACCCCATGGGTGGGGTTAAGTAGAGGCAAAGCAGCTTCCACATCAGTGTTTTGGGCAGAGGGACATCCCCCCCTGAACCCCAGTTCCAGCTCTGCATCGAGTCTTGGAGTGATGAAAAAGGAGATACCAAATACAGGAGGTATTTTTACAGCTGCATTTTAACCTCACTGAGCATTCCCAGAAAACTTGGGCACTCCTCATCCTCGGAAGTTTCTCAGGCCAGGTTGGACACTGGGGCTTGGAGCAGCCTGGGATAGTGGGAAATGGCCCTGTCCATGGCAGGGTGGGATGGGATCCATGGGATGGGATGGGATGGGATCAATGGGATGGGATGGGATCAGTGGGATGGGATCCATGGGATGGGATGGGATCAATGGGATGGGATCAGTGGATGGGATCCATGGGATGGGATCAGTGGGATGGGATCCATGGGATGGGATCAGTAGGATGGGATCCATGGGATGGGATCAGTGGGATGGAATCCATGGGATGGGATGGGATCAGTGGGATGGGATGGGCTTTAAGGTCCTTTCCAACCCAAACTGTTCCGGGGTTTTGGGATTCTCAGGCCTTCTCAGGATTGTTGGGGTGCAGAGAGGCAGATCAGTGATCCTGTGGAGCCCTTCCCACTCTGGATATTGTGTGATTCCCTGCCTGCCTCTCCTCCAGCAGCTCTCCTGCATCATTCCCTGCTGGCTCAGGATCTCAATCAGAAACGGTGGGACAGTCGGACTGGACAATCCCAGAGCTCTTTTCCCAACTTCTGTGGTTGCATGGAACAGTCAGTGAGGCATTATCAGGACTCCCTTCCTCTGCAGCTCCCCCTGGAATGACTCAGAGCACAAAGCTCGTATTTATCCACCAGTGATGTGCAAAATCTGCACAGGATGAGAAAGTCTTTCAGCTTTAGCACGAGGGTAACACTGAATGCTTTCCTCAACACTTCCATTTCTGGAGACAGAGGAACAGCAGAAATCCGTCAATCCCAGCTTTAATTCGGAAGTTTCTCCAGCACAACTGGGAAAAACAAAATTCTCTTTGATTTCAATAAAATCACAGCTACAGAAAACTTCAAAATAAATATACAGAGAGAGAAAGTGGCTCTAAACCAGCTGGTTTGGGAACAACTGAAGTCAGCTTTTACTCCTGAGAGTTGGAACATGTCCAGGGAAGGGAACAGAGCTGGGAAGGGGCTGGAGAATTCCTGAGGGAGCTGGGAAGGGGCTCAGCCTGGAGAAAAGGAGGATCCAGAGGGATCTTT
This sequence comes from Sylvia atricapilla, assembly GCF_009819655.1. Taxonomy (NCBI): domain Eukaryota; kingdom Metazoa; phylum Chordata; class Aves; order Passeriformes; family Sylviidae; genus Sylvia; species Sylvia atricapilla. The sequence goes on from NC_089146.1 coordinate 37,430,650, forward strand.
TCCCTCTCTGGAATTCCCTGCCAGGAGGGGACAGTCGGGGGGATTTGGGATCAGGGAACAGGGACAGGAGGAGAGGGAACAGCCTCAGGCTGGCCCAGGGGAGCTCAGGGGGGATATTTGGGACAATTCCTTCATGGAAAAGGGGCTCAGCTGGAATCCCCATCCCTGCAGGGATTTAAAGCCCTGTGGATGTGGCACTTGGGGACATGGATCAGCGCTGGCCTTGGCACTGCTGGGAATGGTTGGACTTGGTGCTCTCAGAGAATTTTTCCACCCTAATGAATCCACAATAACTCAAGTCCTGAATCCCTGGAGTGATCACACCCTCCCAGATCACACCTGCACCAGATCCTTACATCCCAGTGGCTCCCACAGCCCGAGTGAGTCCAGAGCCCCAAACTGGAGCTCCAGCACAGCACTGATGGCTCTGCCCTCATGAAACACCAAAAATATCCTGCCTTTCCCACCTGGGAATTCTGCCTGGCACAGCCACTCGTCCTCTCTCACTAATTGCTGCTAGAAAAGTCAAAATTCTGTAGCACAGCTCTGCAAAGCAGAAGGTTGGATATCCCAGGAGAGCCAGAGCATCTTTCCTGTGAGGATTCCCACTGCTCCACCAGAGCTGGATTAACCAGGGAAATGTCTCCATTTGCAGGATTCCTCTCCCAAAATCTAGAGCATGAATCAGTTCATCAGGGCTGAACCCCTGGATTCCTCATGCTAAGTGGCCTTGGACTGCTATTTTCCATGTGGGTTTCCATGGCAATCGGCAGAACCCGGAATAAATTTGTTTTGTCGTAATTGCTGCACAATTCTGGGTAAAGGGAATAAATAAATATTCTCTTACTATTTCTCCCAGCTCGACTCAGGAGCTGGAGCTCTCCTGATTTAGTGATCAAACCCCAAAAAATCACCAAATATGATGAATTTCAGCGATTACGATTATTTAGGATAACCAAACCTGAGCCCTGCCAGCGTGTGGGAGTGTTTATTAGTGTCTCCATGAGTCAGAATTATTCCATCTTTAGAGCTTTTCCCAGATTTTCCCCGTGCTCCACGATGTGGGGGTAGAGAGCAGAGATTTGACATCAGCAGAACGTTTTTAGGGCTCTGAGAAGACAAACCAAAGGCTGAGCCAGCTCTGAGATTCCTCCCAGTATTCCCAGTTCTACCAGTCCAGGATGAGGAGAACAGACAGCCCAGGAGGTTTAGGCTGCTCAGAAATCATAAATGAATTGTTTGTGTTTAATTATTCATCTATAAAGTCATCACAGAGAAGACCTTGGGAGACTTTTTCCTCTGCTGGTTTCCATGTGCAAGTTTCCAAGCAAACTTAGATTTTTTAAAAATGGAATATGGAAAGATAAATAATATGAATAGAATAGAATAGAATAGAATAGAATAGAATAGAATAGAATAGAATAGAATAGAATAGAATAGAATAGAAAAATTACAAAAATCCAATCTGTTCCTGATATTGATATATTACAATTATTGATAAATTACAAGTTATCAATAAGTTCCAAGTCACTGATAAGTTCTGGAGAGCCCTGTGTTGTGCAGCCAGAGCCTGGTGTGGCAAAGGCTGAAGTGTTTCCCACATGGAAATGAAAAATTCTTCCCCATGGCTCTATAGGAGCAGTCCTGGAGGCTGGCACAGGGATTTTAAATTTATTTTGTGGTTTTTGCAGCTCAGCTGACACAAAGTGCTGCCAAACCCTGCCCGGAAATGAGGACTGACATCCCCCTGTGGTGGGAAATATTTCATTTGGGAAGCTGATAAATGCTGGGGAAATGAGTGTTCCCTTTACCTCGCGCATCCTGCAAGGTCAGCACCTGCAGTGGAAGTGGCTCCAACATCCAAAGGGACCTGGAGCTGCTGGAGAGAGTCCAGAGGAGGCCATGGAGCCCCTCTGGAGCCAGGCTGGGAGAGCTGGGGGTGTTCCCCTGGAGAAGGGAAGGCTCCAGGCAGAGCTGGGAATGTTCCCCTGGAGAAGGGAAGGCTCCAGGCAGAGCTGGGAATGTTCCCCTGGAGAAGGGAAGGCTCCAGGCAGAGCTCAGAGCCCCTGGCAGGGCCTGAAGGGGCTCCAGGAGAGCTGCAGAGGGACTGGGGACAAGGGCTGGAGGGACAGGACACAGGGAATGGATCCCACTGCCAGAGGGCAGGGCTGCCTGGGGGATTGGGGATTGGGAATTCCTGCCTGGGCTGGGATTCCCAGAGCAGCTGTGGCTGCCCCTGGATCCCTGGCAGTGTCCCAGGTCAGGCTGGAGCACTGGGATGGTGGGATCTGTCCCTGCCTATGGAATGGGTGGATTGGGATGACCTTTAAGGTCCCTTTTAACTCAACCCATTCTGGGATTCTACAAATTTACATTTAAGGCAAGAGAGAGCATCATGCTTTTTCTTACCTGGGCAAAATATTTTGGAATTCCTGAAAGCAGCATTCCTTGTGCCTCCAACTCATCTCTCCTGGGATAAGCCAGGTTTCTTACAGACAGCCAGCACTGCAAATTATTCCCCAAAAAAATCAGCAGGAGCAACGCTGGCCATCAGTCACATTGTGTTTGTGGCATTTGTACCTGAGCCGAGCTCTGTGCTCAGGACTTTGAAAAATATAAAAATATTAAATATATCTATATAATTATTTAAAAATCCCAATATTTTTAATTAAAAAACACAAAACTCACATATAAATTATAAAGAGGAGTTAAAGTCGTGAGGAGTCGATGCTGAACGCGGTTGTTCCAGCGAGCCTCAATCCAACATCCCCATCCTGTGGCTTGGACCAGAACTGCAGAGTTTCATCCCAGAACCTCGGCTCCGGCTGCCACACAACTCTGTATGCACACTGGGCATGGAATTTCCCTTTTTGATGACTTTCCTGCCTGTGGTTCTCTTGGAAAAAAGGTTTTCCTGTGGATCTGAGTTTGTAAAGAAATAGGAATTGTGTGTTTGACAGCCATGAAATGCCTTTTAGTAAATCAAGAGATCTTCATCCTAACACTCCCACAAATACCTCTCAAAAACTGGGCTCACCACATGGGCCAGGATTTGCCAGGTTCGTCCTGCCTGAAGGAAAATTAAGGAATAATCTCGTGAAAAGGGGCTTTCAGAATGTAATTAGTGATGTCTTGTGTAAGTGAACACACGTCCCAGTGGTCTGAAAATCTTATAAACACTGCTCCTGTTTTCTTCTAGGATCAAGTATTTCATTCCCATGAAATTCAGTGTTGTCTCTTCTTACAAAATGCCTCAGTTGATGGCACGAGGGTGGAAGGACTCACAAAAATAAAACAGGACAGCACCAACACAAACAAACTGCAGCAATCTGCTGTTGGTAGCACCTGGTCCAACCTCTGGGGCCCCACAGGAGGAAAAGCAGCAAGAACAAGCACCAAACCCAACATAAACAAGAATCTGATGGTTTAGACAACAGCTCAAGTGTTTGTACTTGAACCCTGCCTTAAATCTGAGGGGCTGAGGGAGCGAAAACACCAAAGGGCCAGGGGCAGGATCCAAACAAGGGGCAGGATCCAAACCTGGGGCAGGATCCAAACCAGGACCAGGATTTAATGCAGGACTAGGATCCAAACCTGGGGTAGGATCCAAATCAGGACCAGGATCCAAATCAGGAGCTGATCCAAACCAAGAGCAGGATCCAAACCAGGAGCATCCCCCCATGGTTGTGCTCCCACAGCCCAAATGCTCCCAGCCCCCATTCCAGGGAAGACACAGGATTGATTTTTCTCCAAACTTTACATTTTGGAAGATTATTATTACTTCTGGATACCTGCTGGAAACGGAGGGACATTTGTGTCTGCTCTCCTGGATGTGGGGAGGATTGCTGGAGATGGGCAAGGGCTGGAGGGACAGGACACAGGGAATGGATCCCACTGCCAGAGGGCAGGAATGGATTGGGAATTGGGAATTCCTGCCTGGGCTGGGATTCCCAGAGCAGCTGGGGCTGCCCCTGGATCCCTGGCAGTGCCCAAGGCCAGGCTGGAGCACTGGGATGGTGGGAGGTGTGGATTGGGATGGGCTTTAACCTTCCCAGCCCAACCCATTCCGGGGTTTTGGGATGAGCCCAGGAAACTGGAGATGTGCCAGATGCTCAGGACACCCTCCAAGCCCAGCTCAACCCCCTCAAGCTCAAACCAAGTCACAGCTGCCACGGCCACCGTGGAAGTCAGGGAGGCAGATCCCTCAGGATCCCTTGGGATCTGCTGTGGCAGGAGTGGTGACATCTGTGAGGAACACACGGACACCTCCCTGCAGGCTTCTCCCTCCAGATGGCCCCGGATTTCCAAAAATGCTCCGAAATTTGGGGGGTTTCTCTCTGCATGGTATTTTGTTTCCATAGGAATAGGGCAAGCTCATCCCACCCTGAAATGTTGCCTTTTAAATACAACCCAAAAAGGGTTTTTGTGGGAACAAAGGACTCGACCCACTCCAAACCAGTAACACGTGGGTGGACGCAGCAGGACCAGTTCAGAGGCACAGTCCTGACTGGGGATACTGGGGAGCCAGAAACCATCAGCACTTTGATTTGGGGTTGTATTAAAATACACCCTACCACGAAATAATGTTCTAAGAATAGAACTGAATAGGAAAAAAAAAAAAAAAAAAAAAGAAAAAAAACCCCAGGGATTTTATTAAAAGACATTGTACCAAGGAAGGGTTCTAATAATAGACCTGAATGGGAGAAAGGCACAGCCTGGAACTGCTGTGGAGAGAGCAAAGTTTCCCCTCTCCAAGCCAGACTTAGCTGAAATTCCCCAAACCGCAGGGAAGCGATGCTGTAAATTCAGGCAGAGCATCCTCCCCGCTCGTTAGCTGCTCATTAGCATATTTTACATTAGCATATGGCCAGGGCCTGAACTGAAGTCCTCTGATATTTGCCAAACGCGGAGCTGCGTGTGGCACTGAGTCACAAAACCAGACTGGTTGGGATTGCAAAGGACCTTGAGGCTCATCCTGTTCCACCCCCTGCCACGGGCAGCGTCACCTTCCACTGGAACATAAATAATTGTGCTGGAAAAAAATGACATCAAACGGGGGAAACTGCACAGATTCCTCATGAAAGCACACATGAGATCAGTTTAAATATAGCCCAGGCAGGCTCCTCGCACAAGACAATAAAATATCCCTCTCTTTAGCATCTTTGAAATCCTGCCTGCTTGCATCCAGGGCAAAATCCAAGTGGTTCTCCAGGAGTGGGGGTTGATTTCCATGATTCCACCTCCTCGCTCAGCCCTGAGCTCCTCTCCCTGCTCCATCTCCTCATTCCACCCCTCTCCCGGGGTGCCCACGCCGCTCCGCCCGCTCCTTTATTATCATCAAAATCACACTTCCAGCCCTCTTCCCATAACGTTCTGTATCCTTGGAGCAGGCTGATTTTAGGTGCAAAGCTGTTCCATCTTCTTCTCCTGTTCCAAACAATCCCCTTTTTCATCATTCCACATCCTGCCCAAAGCCCTGCCCAAGCGGCTCCTGCCTGGTGGATGTTCCCTGTGCTGCAGTGGAAGGAGCTCAGATCCCAGCCCAGCTGCTCCTGGGATATTCCTCATGGATAATTCCTGGGGCATTCCTCTAAATCCCCCCCTCAGCTTGCAGAAATATCAATATTTTATCTATATCTTAGATAGAGATATCTTAAATATCTCTGTCTGAGATATCTGTGTCTTATGGATGTACCTCCTTGGAAATAGCTACAGAGGGGGTTCAGGTTGGGTTTTTTTGGGGTTTTTTATTTTGCTAATGAATCATGCCTGAATTTCTACAGTACCCACATTGACTCAAATGTCTCCTTTTGGCCCCACCTTTCTTTTTACATCATTTTTTTACATCATTTATGTCATCTCAGATATCTGTATCTTAGATGGAGATATCCCAAATACACAGTGGGCAGCAGCAGCCTTCACTTCCTTCAGGAATATCTTCCAATTCCTTTATTTCCCTACTCAATTCCAAAGGTTTTGTGCTGCCCAGAGCCTTGGCTTGAAGGCCACAGCTCCAAAGGTTCTAAACCCATGGATGTGTGCACACAAGAGCAGAGTGCACCTTCCTAAACACTCATTTATTCCCATGGATCCTCCAAAAGCAGCTGAGGGATCTCTTCAGAGATCTCCAAAGCACAAGACAGAAACTCTCCTGTTGGGGAAGGCTTTGGGGGTAAATTCTGGAGCCTCTTTTCCAAACAGGGTCTTCAAGGAATGGGTCTGTTGTGAGGAAGAGAAGGAAACATCCGGAGCTGCGAGTTCAGCCAAAGTTTAGAGATGATGTCAAAAGAAAGGTGGGGCCAAAAGGAGACATTTGAGTCAATGTAGGTACTGTAGAAATTCAGGCATGATTCATTAGCCCAAAAAAAAAAAAAAAAAAAAACCAACCCCAAAAAAAACCAAACCAAAAAACCTGAACCCCCTCTGTAGCTATTTCCAAGGAGGTACATCCATAATTTATGTGGAACAGGAGTGGGCTGCAATTTCCCCCACACTGCTCCTGCATAAATTACACCGGCTTGTGATTCCCCAGCTCCTGCCTGGGAGTGGTAACCTCTCATTTACCCCTGCCAGAAACCACAGAGGCAGCTGTGAAAAATGGGAGGGGAAGGGTTTGCAGGTGAAAGAGGTGCGAGTTGGATTTGGGGTGCCAGGATCTGGGGAAGGTGAGAGGTTGTGGGGGATCCTCAGTTATTTATCAGGTTACAGAAACCCACAAAAGCCTCCTCAGCCAGCAGCACTGAGCACGGAGAGGACCCGGAGCACACACGACCATGGAGAAGTTTTAAATACCAAGAGATTCGTCACGGAGGGATGTGAGCTGCTCCTCCACTTGTGGATGGTTTGGAGCGGAAGAATCCCTGAAATAAACCCATAAAACATTTCCCAGCCCTGGGAGAGTCCAAGGCCAGGCTGGATGGGGCCAAGAAGATTTCCTTTGTGAAGGTTTGGCCCCTGAGAAAACAGGAATCACGTGGTGAAATCGAGACAATCTCAGTGCCTTACAGAAACCCTATAAACTACATCCCTGGAAAAATCCCTGGGGAAAAGGAGAGGGGCAGAGGAGACACACAGAGTGTCCATGGAGAGGGCATCATGGGGCAGGAGGCACTCCTGATGGCTTTGCTGCTGCTTTTTGTACCAATCCTCACCCAAACTCTGCAGGGACAAAGGGAAAGGAACAAACCAGAAAGAAAAGAGAAAGGCAAAAAAAAAAAAAAAAGGATGAAAACAGAGGAAGCTGCTCCAGGACCAGGAGTGTGGCTAGGACACATCCAACTGCTTCCTAAAGGGAAAATTTCCCTTCCAGAACACCTCAGGATGGGGGAATGAAGTGACAGAAGATGAGTTATAAAAGAGTCACCCACTCTTTAGGGCCACTACCCACATTTTGTGCTCAACAGAGACAGATTCCACTTCTCCTTTCTTGGTCTTTTTTTCCCCCCACTCCTCTTCTCCTTTCTCTGTCCCTTTTTTCCCTGGCCCTGGTTTTTTGTCAGGTTTTGGGGAGCTCTTTTTTTTTCCCTCAGTCTGTTCCCATCACTTGGCTGATGTGACACCCTGTCCATGGGTCCTCAGATGGGGAGGGAGTGTCCCCACACTGTCACTTCTAAGGGACAAACACAAGCTGTGACACACGGAATTGGGGAATAAAAAGAAAGTAACAACATTCCCAGGAAAAACAGAAACAAACAACAAGGAAAAAAAAATCCCACACGCCGTCCTTATCCGAATTTAACCAGTTACTATAGTAAAAATTTGGGATTTCCCCTCTTCCCACTCTTTTTGTCTGGTACAAAAGTGGGTAATGAGGCAGCTGCTGGAATTCAGTGCAGAGGAATGAGAGGCACTGGTGGAAAGGAGACAGCCAAGGCAAGGCCAGAGGGAGCTTTTGGAGAAGGGAAATGGAGATGGAGATGGAAGAGGAAAGGGAAGAGGAGCAGGGCCACGAGCTGCAGGAGAGGAGAGAGCCTCAAGTTGTGCTGGGGGAGGTTTAGGTTCAATCTTAGGATCAGTTCTTTCAGGAAAGGGTTGGAAAGCACTGGAAGGGGCTGCCCAGGGCAGGGTGGGGTCCCCATCCCTGGAGGGGCTCAGAAAACATGTGCAGGTGGCACTTGGGGACAGGGGTGACCACGGTGGTGATGTCGGACTTGATGATCTCAAAGGTCTTTTCCAACTTTAACCACAATTCCGTGACTCATTCCACGAGGATCCTTCCCACTCAGCTCTCACCGTGGCTCTGTGTCCAATCTCCTTTTCCTGAAGTGTTTTAACCCCAGCTCATCCTTCCCTCCTCTGCATCTCCCACATGACCTTCTCCTCCAATCCCATGTGGAATTCCTGGATTCCCTCTCCTCCCACCACAGCCCCCAGAGATGTGGAGATACTGTCCCACAGAGCACCAGCAGCTGTCCCCTCTGTCACCCCCAGCTCACACATCTCCTTTACCCACAGCAGAGCAGAGTTACTGTCCCATGGGATGGAGCTTTCCTCTCCCTTGGGATGGAGCTTTCCTCTCCCATGGGATGGAGCTTTCCTCTCCCATGGAATGGAGCTGTTCTCTCCCACGGGATGGAGCTTTCCTCTCCCTTGGGATGGAGCTTTCCTCTCCCACGGGATGGAGCTTTCCTCTCCCTTGGGATGGAGCTTTCCTCTCCCTTGGGATGGAGCTTTTCTCTCCCATGGGATGGAGCTTTCCTCTCCCATGTGATGGAGCTTTTCTCTCCCATGGGATGGAGCTTTCCTCTCCCATGGGATGGAGCTTTTCTCTCTCGTGGGATGGAGCTTTTCTCTCCCATGGGATGGAGCTTTCCTCTCCCATGGGATGGAGCTTTCCTCTCCCTTGGGATGGAGCTTTCCTCTCCCTTGGGATGGAGCTTTCCTCCCCCATGGGATGGAGCTTTCCTCTCCCGTGGGATGGAGCTTTCCTCTCCCTTGGGATGGAGCTTTCCTCTCCCATGGGATGGAGCTTTTCTCTCCCATGGGATGGAGCTTTTCTCCCCCATGGGATGGAGCTTTTCTCTCCCTTGGGATGGAGCTTTCCTCTCCCATGGGATGGAGCTTTCCTCTCCCATGGGATGGAGCTTTTCTCTCCCATGGGATGGAGCTTTTCTCCCCCATGGGATGGAGCTTTCCTCTCCCATGGGATGGAGCTTTCCTCTCCCTTGGGATGGAGCTTTTCTCCCCCATGGGATGGAGCTTTCCTCTCCCTTGGGATGGAGCTTTCCTCTCCCATGGGATGGAGCTTTCCTCTCGCGTGGGATGGAGCTTTCCTCTCCCATGGGATGGAGCTTTTCTCTCCCATGGGATGGAGCTTTCCTCTCCCGTGGGATGGAGCTTTCCTCTCCCATGGGATGGAGCTTTTCTCTCCCATGGGATGGAGCTTTTCTCCCCCATGGGATGGAGCTTTCCTCTCCCATGGGATGGAGCTTTCCTCTCCCTTGGGATGGAGCTTTTCTCCCCCATGGGATGGAGCTTTCCTCTCCCTTGGGATGGAGCTTTCCTCTCCCATGGGATGGAGCTTTCCTCTCGCGTGGGATGGAGCTTTCCTCTCCCATGGGATGGAGCTTTTCTCTCCCATGGGATGGAGCTTTCCTCTCCCGTGGGATGGAGCTTTCCTCTCCCATGGGATGGAGCTTTCCTCTCCCTTGGGATGGAGCTTTTCTCCCCCATGGGATGGAGCTTTCCTCTCCCTTGGGATGGAGCTTTCCTCTCCCATGGAATGGAGCTTTTCTCCCCCATGGGATGGAGCTTTTCTCTCCCAATCCTGGCGTGTGGGGAGCAGGGACAGTGAGGAGAAGCTGCTGCTGCTGGCCCCAGATGCTCCAAGGCAAAGCAGCAGGAGAATATTTCAGCCCTAATTGCCAGCAGGAAGATGAATGCCTGGCTGGAGGTTTCATCATCTCGGGCCATTAACATCGACTGGTCATTAAGGCCTAAGAAATGCCAAGTGCTGAGGGCATTTTTATCACTCTCTGATGAATAAGAGAGGAGGAAAAAAAAAAAAACCCAACCAAAAAAACCACCAGGTTATGAAGTGTCTCCTAATGGGAAAATCAGTTCCCATTGCCCAGAAGAGATCACCCAAGGAATGGACGCCCCAACTAACTCCTGGTACAAAAATTCCACCCCTGACCTTGGAAGTACGGAGGGAATTTGGCATAAAAGGCTCCAAAAACACTTCACAAAACCGGGAGTGAACATGTACATGTCAAGTGTTGTCCAAGAAGGTCTCATCCAGGAGAAAGTTCCCTTGAGGCAGAAGTGGAGAATGTAACTGTCCACAAAACGCAAATCCAAACCAACAGTGGAATTGGGTTGGAAAATTCCCACATAATCCACCTTTTTCTTTGGAAATGGACACGTAACTGTGTTTGTCAAGGTTTACTGGAGTCACAAGTGAGGAGAATAACTGGGATTTTCCTCCAGGACATGGTTTGGGGTTCTTCTGCTTGATTTTAGGCATCTGATGCTGCAAATCCCAATAATTATCCCTCAAAAAAAAGATCATCTTGATTTCTAAAGGAACATTTTCAAAAGGTTGTTTTGTTTTTTTTTTTTTTGTAAATTCCAGCCTGGAATGATTTTACTGCCTTGCCTGGCTGGGGATCTGTGATTTTTGCAGGGCTATCAAACTGCATGAAGTGCAGTAACCTGTGGAGATGTGCAGACACGGGGGCAGCTCCCGCTGTCTGCACGGATAAATGGGAAAATGCTGAGTTCTGTAAGCTGGGAAAAGAGTGCCTGGGTAAGCTCTGACACCAGCAGCACGGGGAATGACCACCACAAAGCACAAAGCACAGGAAAAACAGGGATCCAAGGAAAAACAAGCAGAGGTTATGGATTATTCCTGCTAGGAAAAGGCGTCACGGCCCAGACCCAAGCAAATTCTCAGGATTCAACAAACTTTTACCTAAAGATGTTAAATCTCTTATTTGGGATGAGAAAACATTTTCCCTGAAGTGTCAGGGAAAAGGGAATGCTGAGAGTTTATTATTCAGTGGGAATGTGATGGGTGGAACTACCAAGGGTGTGTTTTCCCTCCCCTGAACCTTTCAGTGATCTCACCAAACAACCCACGGGGCTTGGAGTGGGGACACTCAGGGACACTCAGGGACACGCAGGGAATGCTGGCACCAAAATTCCCAACAGCCCTGAGGAGGGAGCAGCACCTCCCACAGAAGGGCTGAGCTGTGAAAGGTCCCCAAAACCCCCGGGGTTTGTACCAGGGCAGAGAATGGGGCCAGGAGGGATCTCCAACCTCCCTCCCTGTGCTTTAGGGAAAGTTTCCCATTTTTATGAGAGGGGAAGGGCAAGGCCTTGCTCTTCCCAAGCCCATTTTATCTGGAGACCTTGTCACCAGCAGCCAAAAATTAAAACAACAGAGGAAAGGCATGTTCTTATTCCCACTCTTTAAATTGTCTCAGTTGTCCAATCAGTCATTATCAAAATGTTTAGCTGGGTTATTGGGAAGGAATATCCTGGCTGGGAAGGTGGGGAGGAACTGAAATAGAATTCCCAGAGAAGCTGTGGCTGCCCCTGGATCCCTGGAAGTGTCCAAGGCCAGGCTGGATGGGGTTTGGAGCAGCCTGGAATAGTGGGAGATGTCCCTGATGGAACTGGATGAGCTTTAAAGTCCCTTCCATCCCAAACCAGTCTGGGATTTTGGGATTCTTTTTATTCCACTTGGCTATCAGCCAAAACCTCTTTGAACAGCAGATCTTTTTAACGCGGCGAGTGGCTCAAGAATTTTAGATTTTATTTTCTTGGCTCTCCGCTTGATTAATTTTTAAAGCCAATTTGGAAGATTATTCACATCAGGCTTCCCCCCCTTTCCATGACCCTGAAACAAACAGAGAGGAATTCAGGAGCTCTTTTCTCCAGCTCCGTGGGTCTCCCAAAACCTAAAGGGTTCAGGATAAAAAAGCTGTTTGTGTCTCTGCCACGTTCCTTTCGGAGCAGCGGAACACATGTGAGCGTGGAGGCCCAAGTCACCATCATCCCAGCTTCCTGCACGCTCCATGGGATGTGTGCTGGTGTCCATAGAAACGTCGGCACAGCCCCGCATCCTCTCCAGGGCTCCCCTGGGATGGCTCCAGGCACAAATCCGGGAGCCCAAACTGGGGCCACTGGGAGGAGGAGGAGGTGGCCATGGGCATGGGGCTGCCCGGGGAGGTTCAGGCCTGGATTGAACTCAGCGTGGGTCAGGTCATGTAGGATTCCTGAATTCCTGGCTCCTCATTGCAGGAATGGGGGCAGCAAGAGCGTCGTGCATTCATACCCTAGATAGCTATTTAAATATAAATATATATATATATCTCCTTTTTTAAATATCTATGTACGTGTTTGTAAAGGTATTTTTAAATTCTTTCTTATTAAATATTGAAGGGGGACAGCAAGAACATCGGGCATTCATACTCTATATATCCATTTAAATATATATATATATAAAATATATATAAAATATATATATAAAATATATATATAAATATATATATATCTCCTTTTTTATATACCTATGTACGTGTTTGTAAAGGTATTTTTAAATTCTTTCTTATTAAATATTGAAGGGGGACAGCAAGAACATCGGGCATTCATACTCTATATATCCATTTAAATATATATATAAAAATATATATATATAAATATATATATATCTATCTCCTTTTTTATATACCTATGTACATGTTTGTAAAGGTATTTTTAAATTCTTTCTTATTAAATACTGAAGGGGGACAGCAAGAGCATCGTGAATTCATACCCTAGATATCTATTTAAGTATATATATAAATATATTTATTTATATCCTTTTTTAATATATCTATGTACGTGTTTGTAAAGGTGTTTTTAAATTCTTTCTTATTAAATACTGAAGGGGGACAGCAAGAGCATCGTGAATTCATACCTTATATATCTATTTAAATATATATATAAATATATATATAGATATATATCCTTTTCTATATATCTATTGATGTGTTTGTAAAGGTGTTTTAAAATTCTTTCTTATTAAATATTGCAGGGAGACAGCAAGAGCATTGTGCATTCATACCCTGTATATACCCTATATATCTATTTAAATATATATATCTCATTTATTTATTTATATATATGTGTATATACATATGTATATGCATATATATATTTATACCCTTTTTAATATATCTATTTACCTGTTTGTAAAGGTATTTTTACATTCTCTTCTATTAAATATTGAAGGGGGACAGCAAGAGCATTGTGCATCCATACCCTATATATATATATATATTTATACCTATATATATATTTACATGTTTGTAAAGGTATTTTTGAATTCTTTCCTATTAAATATTGAAGAGGGACAGCAAGAGCTATCAACCCTACACACACATATATATATTTAGGGTGCACTCAACTATATATATACACACACATATATTTATACCTATATATATATATTTATGTGCTTGTAAAGGTATTTTTTCATTCTTAGGTATTAAATACTGAAAGGTGAGAGCATGAGCATTCTGTATTCATACCTCATATATTTTTAAAATATATTTATATGCTTTTGCAGGTATATATTTACATGTTTGTAAAGGTATTTTTTCATTCTTATGTATTAAATATTGAAGGGGGACAGGAAGAGCTGTCAACCTGATGTTTATATATATGTTTAGAGTGCACTCAACCCTATATATATATAAATATACACCCACATATATATTTATACCTATATATATTTGTATTTATATGTTTGTAAAGACATTTTTTCATTCTTATTTATTAAATATTGAAGGCTGAAAGCGTGAGCATTCTGTATTCATATCCCATATATTTTTAAAAATATATCTATATGTATATATATGTATATATTTACATGTTTGTAAAGGTATTTTTTGTAAAGGTATTTTTTATAAAGGTATTTTTTTAAAGGTATTTTTTTCGTAAAGGTATTTTTTGTAGAGGTATTTTTTATAAAGGTATTTTTTTGTAAAGGTATTTTTTGTTAAGGTATTTATTTGTAAAGGTGTTTTTTTAGATCTTGCCCATTAAACCTTGAAGGGGGAAGAGCATTGTGCATTCATATTCTTACAATATTTCCATTCTCATTTATAATTCTGCCCTTTTTAATCCCGGTATTTCCATGCCTGTGGAGGTATTTTTTTTCATTCCCACCTCTCCAACATCCCCCATTCCCACGATGCTGCTCCAAGCAGGGAAATGCCTCACTGCAATAACACTGCTCGACTAAAGAGAATAAATTTATAGGTCACGCTGCACAAAGACACGTAAATAAACACCCACGGCCGGTGCAGACACACGGATGGCTCCCAAATCCCCCAAATTTGGGACGAGGAGATGCCAAAGCCTATTTTTGATCCATCCCGACGTCGCTCTCTATTAATATCCGACTTTTCTTGGGTGACTTTCGGCTATTTCCGAAGCCAAACCTTGTTACCATGGAGACAATCAGCTGGTCAGCACATCTGCTGGAGAACAGCACATGGAGCTTTGGGAAGGGACAATTCCAGAGGCACATCTGCTGGGGAACATGGAGCTTTGGGAAGGGACAATTCCAAAGGCACATCTGCTGGGGAACAGCACATGGAGCTTTGGGAAGGGACAATTCCAAAGGCAGATCTGCTGGAGAACAGCACATGGAGCTTTGGGAAGGGACAATTCCAAAGGCACATCTGCTGGGGAACATGGAGCTTTGGGAAGGGACAATTCCAAAGGCACATCTGCTGGGGAACAGCACATGGAGCTTTGGGAAGGGACAATTCCAAAGGAACATCTGCTGGAGAACATGGAGCTTTGGGAAGGGACAATTCCAAAGGCACATCTGCTGGAGAACAGCACATGGAGCTTTGGGAAGGGACAATTCCAAAGGCACATCTGCTGGAGAACATGGAGCTTTGGGAAGGGACAATTCCAAAGGCACATCTGCTGGGGAACATGGAGCTTTGGGAAGGGACAATTCCAAAGGCACATCTGCTGGAGAACAGCACATGGAGCTTTGGGAAGGGACAATTCCAAAGGCACATCTGCTGGAGAACAGGACACGGAGCTTTGGGAAGGGACAATTCCAAAGGCACATCTGCTGGAGAACAGCACATGGAGCTTTGGGAAGGGACAATTCCAAAGGCACATCTGCTGGAGAACATGGAGCTTTGGGAAGGGACAATTCCAAAGGCACATCTGCTGGAGAACAGCACATGGAGCTTTGGGAAGGGACAATTCCAAAGGCACATCTGCTGGAGAACAGGACACGGAGCTTTGGGAAGGGACAATTCCAAAGGCACATCTGCTGGAGAACAGCACATGGAGCTTTGGGAAGGGACAATTCCAAAGGCACATCTGCTGGGGAACAGCACATGGAGCTTTGGGAAGGCACAAATCCGACTTTTCTGCATCCATGGAACAGATCTGTTCATTCCAGGCTGCCTCCCACATTTCTGACCATTCCAGGAACCCACCCCACCGTGCTGGGGCCGTGGATGGTGCCCCAATTCCATGGGAATTGCTCCAATGTGGAGCCCTCAGCATGGACACCACCCCTGGAACTGCTCTGAGGCTGTGGAGGCTCCAAACCCAGCCCAAAAAACCATCAACAGCTGTGGAATTTTTCCTTGGAAAAACACAGCCCCGATGGAGATTTGCTTGCAAACACAAAATCACTTCCTAACAGAGCACCAAGTGAGAACTTAATTGGGGATTCAATTAGAACATTAAGAAACATTCAATTAAGCCTCCTGGTGCCACAGAGATTCCCAGGCACGCAGCTTTCCAGAGGAAAAACGGGAATGTGCAGAAGGCTGCCGGCTTCAGCGTGGCCGTGGGGATGACAGAACAATTTTCCTACTCCTTGTTTTATAATAGAAAGGAAAAGGAAATGAAATGGATGTTTTTTATTGGTGTTTCAACCTTGTGAAGGTTCATGGAGTCCCAGAATATCCTAAGTGGGAAGCGAGCCATGGGATCATGGATCTGGATCCTGGCCCTGCACAGACATCCCAAATTCTCACCCTGGGAGTGCTGTCCAAACTCTCCTGGAGCTCTTGGGAGTGTGCCCATTCCCTGGGGGAAGAAGCTTTCCCTGAAATCCATCCTGGCTCAGCTCCATGAAGGACACGCTCCAAGCCCATCACTTTCCTTCCAGGAAACTCTGGGAGAGGCACCAGTGCATCCCATGGCTCTGCCCTTCTCCACACATGGAGGAACTGATGGATCCAGGCCTCTGGATGTCCTGGAACCTTTGGGCTCACCTGGAGCTGCCCAGGTGAGCACCTTCCACACTGGAAGCTGTAGGGAAGCAGCCTTGACTCCACAGCCCTCGTTTTCCCAGGATTCCCTCACCAAGGTCAGTGCAGCCATCCCAAAAACCCAGCTCTGCCCCTTTGGTGGGATGGTTTCTCCTCAGCTGCCAAGGGACAATTCCCTGGAAGCTGCTCAGTCTGTCAGGGAATTCCTGCCATGGATTGTCCCAGTGCAGCCCTGCCAGCGGGGATGGATGGGATGGATGGCCCCATCTTCACCCTGCAGAGAGCAAACCATCCTCAAAACCCACCTGGAATTAACCTCAGGCCATGGCAAACCAACAGCACCAAGTGTCCCAGGCCAGGCTGGACACTGGAGCAGCCTGGGAGGTGTCCCTGTCCATGGCAGGGAGTTGGAATGGGATGGGATTGAAGTCCCTAGCAACCAAAACAATTCCAGGTTTTGTGACATCAGCAGGAAACTCCACTTTCCCCCCGAAGCTGCGAGGTCCTTTGGCAAAGCTTTTGTAAATTCTGTGGTGCTGAATGCAGGAGAAAACCTCAAACCTGAGGGAAAGTCAAGCCACACACCCTGGGAACATCCATTTCACTTCCAGCCTGAACTCCCCTCCTTGACTCAACCTAAATATTTGGATTGACGAACTCAAATCTCGGCTCGTACAAACTAAATCCGCT